>NC_046171.1:39895445-40195445 GCF_011064425.1 Rattus rattus
GATATGCTCTTGGGTCTCTTCCTAAAACAGTCATGCACAAACAAGTCTTAATTAAGTAAGAAAGTGCCAACCCACACAGAAAGTTTCTATGTAACAGATTTCTATCTTAGTGATATCTAACAGATTTATGTCTCAGGATTGCTGGCCTCTCAGATAGCAACACACTCCTGTCCTAAATACCAGCTAACCAACTACGCTCTGGTAACAGCTTTCCTTCTCACAAGTAAACTATCAGAAATGACCACGGAGTAGCAGGAAACTAACACATGAGAACATTTAAAGAACCAAGATAAAACAAACTACCTAGGCAGGCTAGGGTTCAAGTCACACACCCCCATTCTTCTTGACGTTCTTGGGTATAAAATCAGAACCGTCTTTTACCTAATATAAAAGTTGTTTTTTAACACAAATTATGCTGGGGCTAGAAAGATGGCTCGGCAGTTAAGAGCACTGCTACCTGGCAGAGGACCCAGGTTAGATGCCCAGCACCCACAAGACAATTCACAACTGTCTGTTAACCCCCGTTCTGAGGGAAACCAACACCCTTATCTGGCTTCCTCTGCACCAGGCATACATGTGGTGAGCATACATAAATACAGAAAAAACACTCGAGCACATAAAAAGAAAGTGTGTAAAAAGACAAATTAAGCTGATGAATAAATGAGAGAAATAGCTTAAAAGAAAGGCTGAAAGATGCGAGGGCCAATCTTAATTGTCAACTGGACACAGCAGGGAACTCCACTGAGGAACTGCCTCTGGGTAGACAGGCCTAGAGGTGTGTCTGAAGACCCAACCCACTTGGGAACCCAACCCACCTGGGAAGTGCTACCCCTGGGCAAGCGGTCCTGGGGTGTCAAAGAAAACAGGTTGCAAACAAACAAACAAACAAACAAACAAAAAACTAACGAATAAACAAAGGCAAGCAACTCAGGTCTCAGCTTCAGTTCCTGCCTTGATGCCTTTGATCTGGATTGTAAGCAGATAAACCCTTTGTTCACCAAGTTGCTTTTGGTCATTGTGTTTATAATAACGAATCGCAAATCAGAACACAAATCAGCACCAGGAACATGGGGTACTGCTGTGATGGTCCTGATCATGTTGGGTTTTACTTTATTTTTGTCTTTTGGGGGATGGGGTAGTGAGGTTGGGGGTGGTAGAAGTATTTGGAACTTTGGTCTGGAAATGCTCACAGATTTGAAAGCTGTTCTTGAAAGAATGTTGAGAGAAATGCAGGCGGTGGAGACCTGGCCTGTGAAGTTTCAGAGGAAGCAGGGACCGTTTCTCCGTTTCAGGTAAGGACCTTTGGAACCGGAACCTGTGCTTCACTGACCCCAACAGGTGCTGGCTAGCTGAGGCTGAAAAAGATGCCGATCTGTATCTTTACGATGAAATCTTCTGGGAAGAACTTCCTCAGGGCCAGCACACGGAAGCTAGAGCCTGGTAAGGAACCAAGGATGCACATCGAGCCCGACGATCATGTGGAAGAGAGACCACATGGTACTGGTCTTTCAAGGCATGAAGGAGTCAGCAGAGTAGCTGAGACTGGGCGCTGTGAGAGGCCAGAGGCATGGTGGAGACTGCAGCCTCAGTTGCCCTGAGACTCCAGCAGAGTTGAGACACCAGGCGTGTGGGATGACTACTAAAGATGGCTGCAGGTGTGGAGTAGTTCTGATCTTAAAAGAAAGGGGATGGGGAAGTGGGCTACCCACGCTTCTTGGAGCCTGACGACCATAAATGAGTCCCAGATGCTGGGCTCTGAGCTACAGGATTTGATTTACAGTGTTGGAACCAGGGGTTTGCTTTGATCTGTCACTGTGCTCTAGGTCTTCACTCTTGGACTAAGAACGCTTATCCCGTCTTCTTTGTTTTTCTTTTTGTAGACATGATTAAAGCGTTGGAAGTTATAGGAACTGTGAGCCTTTTAAAGTTGAAGCTGTGTTTTACATTGTGATATTGGCACAGGATCCTGGAGACAAGGGATACCTTATCATTAGTATGGTGTTTTCAAGGCCTACCCATATTGTAGCATGAAATTATTATATTAATGGTTATGACTAATGTACCTTCCATATGTTTACTGGACATTTATACCACTTTTTAAAAAGAAAGATATCATTTTGCTTACCCTTAGGCTGTTCTCTTTTTATTGTTACATTGTAAGATTCTTTACATATTCTAAATTAGCCCTTGAATATACATGGCCTGTAAACACTCTCCTGAATTCTATGGATTCTCTTAACATCCTAAAAGTTATTTTGCGCTCTCTCTCTCTGTCTCTCTGTCTCTCTGTCTCTCTTTCTCTCTCTCTCTCTCTGTGTGTGTGTGTGTGTGTGTGTGTGTGTGTGTGTGTGTACATTAGAATACTATAGTATGTGTTGAGGTCTCTCTTTCCTCCCATATGAGTTGCAGAGATCAAACTGATGTCATAAACCTTTTAAAAGGTGGGTGAAGTGCTTTACCCACTGAGTCACCTCACTGGCTTACTCTTCTCTTTCATTTTTACTTTTAGAATTTTCTCTTTTTTCCTCTTTACTCTCTTAATGATGTTCTTAGATGCACAAAAGGTCTTAGAGCTTTATGGGGCACTATCTATTTTAATCTTGCTTAGACTTTCAACTCCATGTCCTAAAACACATTGCCTGGTCCAAAGTCACCAATATATAAACACATTCTTTGCTGACGTAGCTTATAGCTTTACATCCTGAGTTTGCCTTTCCTGCATTTGAGTCCACTGAATGCAGTACAGGGTAGGAGGTCTGGCTCTGCTCCTTTTCCTGTGACAATCTAGTTGTCCCAGCACTGTTTGCTGCATCTGTTGAAGACTCTCTCCTTCACTGAACTGTCTCGGCTTGCTTGTCCATCTTAATGTTTAATGTTTAGAATCATGGTGGGAATCATGGCAGTGTGCAGGCAGACAGGCGCTGGAGGAGCTGAGAGTTCTACATCTTGGTCAGAAGGCAGTCAAGAGAAGACTGTCCTCTTCATGCAGCCAAAGGCCAGTGTCTTCCGAACTGGGCAGAGCCTGAGCATAGGAGGATCCCTCACAGGCCACCTCCACAGTGACACACTTCCTCCACCAAGGCCACACCTATTCCAACAAGGCCACACCTCCTAATAGTGTCACTTCCCATGGGCCAAGCATATTCAAACCACCACAGACAGGGTCTCAGAGTATTCTCTGGCTGGCCTAGAACTCACTATTATAAACCAGGCTGACCTGGAATTCACAGAGGGTCACTGGGCTCTGTCCCCCAAGTACTAGAACTTAGGGTGTGCAGCATCATACCAGGTGGTCTGCTAAAAACAGTGGTTCTCAACCCTCCAAACGCTGCGACCCTTTACTACAGTTCCTCATGTTGTGGGGACCCCTGTGATGGCTTTTATATGCTTGGCCCAAGGAGTGGCACTATTTGGAAGTGTGGCCTTGTTGGAGTAGGTGTGTCACTGTGGGAATGGGCTTAAGACCCTCATTCTAGTGGCCTGGAAGCCAGTCTTCCACTATCAGCCTTCAGATGAAGATGTAGAACTCAGCTCCTCCTGACCATGTCTGCCTGGATGCTGCCATGTTCCCACCTTGATGATACGGGACTGAACCCCTGACCCTGTAAGCCAGTCCCAATTAAACGTTGTCCTTATAAGAGTTGCCTTGGTCACGGTGTCTGTTCACAGCAGTAAAAGGCCTAACTAAGACAACCCCCAACCATAAAATTATTTGTGTTGCCACTTCCTAACTGTAACTTTGCTACTGTTGTGAATCATAATGTAAATATTTGATATGCAGATGGTCTTAGGTAATCCCGAGTTAAAGGATCATTTGACACCCCCCCCCAGGGAGTTAAAACCACAGGTCAGGAACCACTAGTCAAAAACTAAATCTATAGGATAACTACATAATTTACACTATCTTTATGACTCATCCAAATATAAGCATACTAAAACAAAATATATTAATTAAATCCCATCATCTTTCCACATTTTACTGATTTTAGTTATTTAATATACTCTAATTTTCTATATTTTCTAATTTTGTTATAACGGTTTATTTATCAAGGGAAAAGCATAGTTTCACTGGTTTTGATTGTTTTGTGAATTGTTAGGACTTGAACCCAGCTCATGCTACTTCGGGCACTCCTACCACTGAGCGATAGTCCTAACCCAGACTGCGAATTTTAACATCTTAGGCCTTTTTATTTATTAATAGCGTTAAGGATCTAGATGTACAATCTCTGTGGGTGTAGCTTACAGTCTCCACTCACATGCTATCATACACAAGGCATCATCTTAGACCTGGCTGGGTTGGCAAAGTCTTTTCTTTTTCAAGGTTTTGTTTTTAGTGATATGTCTGTATGCATTTCTGTGGCAGGGAGGCACATGCCCGTGAGTATGGGTGCCTGGAGGCCAATGGCATTGGAACTCCCCGGAGTGGGGGTTCCAGGCAGTTGTAAGACGCCCAGTGTGGGTGCTGGGAGCCGATCTCTCACACATACAGGAATAGAAACCCTCATACACAACCAGTGAGTCAGCAATCGGCCAATCAATTTTGTTATTAAAACGCTGAAGCATCATCCCTGCGGCCCATGAGGTTTTCTTAGTAAAGGCATTCGCTATCACTCTCGAAAGCATGCATGCATGTTTTCACGCCTTCCTGTGTATGTGTAGGCTGTGTTTCACAGTAAAACGACAGAAAGCACGTCCAAGTGCCATCACTGTGAGCTGACAGACAGCAGTAACGTCTCCCAAACGTGCGGTGAGATGGGAAATTAGAAGTGTGCGCTCTCTGCTTTGCTTTTGCTTCCCTTCCTTCCTTCCTTCCTTCCTTCCTTCCTTCCTTCCTTCCTTCCTTCCTCCCTCCTTCCCTCCCTCCCTTCCTTTCTGTTTGTTTGGTGTCTGAGCCATCCTCCTGCCTCACCCCCATGTGCTGAGGGTTGCAGGCAGGAGCCCCACACCTGCATCTCTGTCTGGCAGGAGCTTGCTTACATGTGGCTTTTCAGAGACTTGAGAAAAGCCCTGTAATGTTCCTGGATTTCTCCCCTGAAGCAACTGGAGAGGGAGCGGGGAAGAATGAATTTCATTCCAATGTTAGAGCTTAAAGAGAACCAACAAAAAAGATATCCCCCAAACGCCCCAAAGGGCCAGGCACACAGCCACTGCCTTTGCATATACGAATGTCATTAAATCTTTGTGGCAATCCTGCAAAACGACTATCAGCTGGCAAGACAGGAGACGCTCACAAAGACTAAATAATTCTCCAGTGACTGGAGCCAGTTAGCAGACCGAGCGCACAGTTCTCTGAAGATTCGTCACGTCACCGTGTGATCAAATGCATTAACTCATCAGTGGCAGAAGACAGGAAGGGCTTTAAAAAGAACTTTCCTTCTGTGCTAACCGTCCTAATGAGGGAAACAACTAATAAAAGGGTCAAAGGCCAGGAGACGCCCTGCAGGAAACATTGCTGGCACCTCATGAAGGAGCCAACAGCAATTTTCCGAATTCTACACATAGTTAGCAATGCACTACTTTCATTATTAGGGAAAAAAATACATCTGGTTTGTCTTACAGTTTACCATAAGGCAAGTGCTGTTTTACAAATTTAAATTCCTTTAATCCTTGGAGTAACCCTGGGAGGAACCAGTATAACCAGATAACCAGCATCTTCTTTGCCTAAGGAAACCAAGGTGCCGGGAGAAAGTAACTTGCTCAAGATTTCTGCCCGATAACAACCCTGTCAGGAAGCCAAGACAGCCACAGTCCAGGTGGTGCTCTTCATGTTCTCAGCTACTCGCTCCGGACTATCTGCTGTGTACTGCTCGGCTGGCACTGGGACAGCCCAGTGGAAACAGTGTTGGCTGTGCAGGCATGAGGGTCTGCAGTCAAATTCTGCAAGTCCATGCAAAAAGCCAAGGACGGCTACATGCATATCTGTACCAAGAGACCCTGACTGAAGGAGATAAAGTAGTGAGGAATAGAGCAGGACTCCTCTGTTCTCCACATACGAATGTAGGTGTACAACCTCAGGGCCCACAGAGAGGATAGAGAGTGTCGTATCATACGTGTACGTGCGTATGTGTACGTGCGTATGTGTGCGTGCGTGCACACACACACACATTTCTAAAATAAAAAAAAAAACATAAGCTATCAGTGACAGTATTGAATATGGAATTTCATCCTGAGGGTTGTATCACAGAAGCATGTGAATACTTAATGGCCAATTATACTATCAGATCTGTTTGAAACTTTAAAGCCACCCTTAGTTAAATAAATTATTTATTTATTATATATAGGGTTATAACTTATAACCCTAAGTTAAATATAGAGTAATGGTTTTAGCACAGAAAATAGTATTTGTCAAGTGTTTTGTTCTTGCACCTTATAAAATTATTAACCACAAAGCCATCGAAAAGACTGAAGTACTGACAATCCTGATGACCTGTGTGGTACTGCCCACTTGTTAACATTTAATCACAACTAAAACACCTATGGGGAATCGCTCTTCCTGCTCCTCCTCTTTCTTCCCTTCCACCTCTGACAGCCCGTTACTCTCTCGGGAGCTCTCAATCACTGTATTTTTCCATTTCCCTCTGGTTTTCTTGGAAGTCTGACAGACTGTCTGGAAAGATGAATTTTCCAACGTCCAAATACACAGCTGCTCCTTCCAAGGCCAGATCCACAGTTGACGTGGGCTGCCTGGTAAGCATTGCCCAATCGATTATTAATGCCTGGGAACCTCTGCATAGCCCAATCTCTTCCTTTCTATTGGAGGCTGCTGAGCTCCAAAGTCTATGATCTTACAAAATACTAAATGAGAAATGAGTGGACACCTTATGATCATGTGTAAATTATATGCACACAGACAAAACTGGGCTGGAAATGAGTATTTAATAAACGGTCTTCTTGATTTACAGACCTTCACTACTATTTAATAATGATGATACCAAACCTGAAGAGGTAACCACGGTCTATCATCTTAGAGCTCCCCACTACAATACAGAAAAGCGGTTCTCAGCTCAGTAAACAGGCTTAATGCCCCGCACTTCTGTGGCCTGCGGATGAATCAGAACGTATGCCGATACTATGTGCTACAAAACTGACTTCTGTATTTCTTCTTTTTGTTGATTTAAAAATACTTAACTGGGGCTGGAGAGATGGCTGTGTGGTTAATGAGTATTCTTGCAGAGGGTCAGTTCCCAGCAACCCTGGAGGTTAATCACCATCCATAACTCCAGCTGCGAGGATCAAGTGCCTTTTCCTGGCCATCTTGGGTATCAGGCATGTGTGCAGTAAACTTATCCTACATACAGGTCAAGCACTCATATGTGAATAAGAAGAAGGAATTCTGTACGGTTTTAACTTTATATACTATCATTGTGTGTGAGTGTAGGAACGGGCATGGCAGGGCAGACAGTGAAGTTCAGAAGGACCCCCAGTCAGTCCTTACTTCTAAGAGTCAGGCTGAGTTCATCAAGCTTTCTTTCCCCTTTCACCCATCTCACTGGCCATCACTGTTTTAAGATGGACCTCATGTCCTCGTGTAACCCAGGCCATAAACTCACTCTGTAGCCCAGGCTGATCCTGACCTGATCTTCCTTTGTCCACCTCCCAGGTTCTGGGAGTCAGAGCTGGAGTGCCCCTGTGAGCCTGGCTTGTATTTCTTTAAATAAGTCAGTCGCTACTCCATCTGGCAAGCGTCTTTCTCCATAAGAAAGAGCACCATTCCTGCTCATTGGGACATTAAATAGCCAACAGACATCATTGAACATATGATTATAAAGACACAGTTAAGAACATGCACACACACACATATACAAAGAGAGAGAGAAACAGAGGCACAGAGAGACACAGAAACTAAGAGACAGAGACAGAGAGAGGAGAGCTTAGAGAAAAATGTTACAATGATACTATGTTAGTAATTGGTAGATCTGGGCTGGGGAGAGTAGTACACACCTTTAACTCCCAGCATTCAGAAGGCGGAGGCAGGAGAATCAAGAATTCAAGGTGAGGGGTTGGGGATTTGGCTCAGTGGTAGGGCGCTTGCCTAGGAAGCGCAAGGTCCTGGGTTCGACCCCCAGCCCCAAAAAAAAAAAAAAAAAAAAAAAAAAAAAAAAGAATTCAAGGTGAGCCTTGACCACATAGCAAGTTTGAGGCTTGCCTAGGCTACATGAGACCCTGTGTCTCAAAAAAGTAAAAATAAAAAACTTGGTGGTGCTGACCTTATAGTCTGATTTATATAATTCATACAAAATATAACAAAGTATTATTAACCACAGTGTTACACTACTTTCTAGTTTGGTTTATTCGTGTGATATAAAAACATCTCACTCGACAGGTTTATTATGAGAAGCAAATATGCAAAAACAAGTTGGAAAGTACTATGCAGATGTGTTACAACATCGTAGAATAGCCAGAGTGCCTAGGACGAATCTAACTAGGTCAAGAAGAAATGTGGTAATCAACAAAATTATCTCATGCTTCATCTCTGGCACGGCTGTCGGTAACAGCATGAATCTGACAGTCCTAGACACAGTTCAGCCTAAGTCATGCACCCACCCTTCAGCTACAACTGCTTAAGTCCACGGTATAAGGAGCAGTGAACCAGCGGGCCAGCATCCCTTAAAAGGAAGACCCTCCAAGTAGAGTGCCCTTACTACCAGCACGAGAGAGGCAGAGGCAGGACGATCTCTGTGAATTTGAGGCCGGTCTAGTTTCCATAGGGAGTTTGGGACTGCCAGGGTTACATAGTGAGACCCTGGAAGGAGAAGAAAGAGAAGAAGGAGAAGGGCTATGAAGACGATGGGAACCACAAGCACACACATATACATTGTCTTAGTCAGAGTTCTCTAGAGTCACAGAACTTCTGGGCAGTCTCTGTATAGTAAGGGAATTGGTTGATGACTTACAGTCTGTAGTCCAACTCCCCAACAATGGTCAGCAGCAGCTGTGAATGGAAGTCCAAGGATCTAGCATTGGCTCAGACCCACGAGGTAGGTAAAGGAGAGAGAGAGAGAGAGAGAGAGAGAGAGAGAGAGAGAGAGAGAGAGAGAGAGAGAGAGAGAGAGAGAGAACACCTTCCTTCTTCCAATGTCCTTATGTTGGTCTCCAGTAGAAGGTGTGACTCAGATTAAAGGTGTGAACCACCACGCCTGGATCTGGGACTTGCTTTGTCCCAGATGACCTTGAACTCAGAGAATTCCTTGCCTTAGTCTCCTGGGGTTCATAGCTACTTTGCCTCAAGATCTCCATGCCAAGATCCAGGTCAGAAACTTGTATCTCCCAGCCTCAAGATCTGGATCACAGACGAGCCTTCAAGTTCTGGATTGTAGTTCATTCCAGATACAGTCAAGTTGACAACCAGGAATAGCCATTACATACATGAACATGCACGCCGGCACACACACATAGCTAGACATGATGGTAGTACATGTCTGTTCCCAGCTCGAGCTCTCTCTCTCTCTCTCTCTCTCTCTCTCTCTCTCTCTCCTCTCTCACACACACACGACCCATGAACACAGAGAACTACTTAAAGTCAACCTCCCCTCTACAGCCTTATATCAGCCTCTTTGCTCCTCTTTATACAGTCTTCAAGTTTACAAATCTTTTATTCTAAGACTTTAATTCATTTATTTTTATTAATTTTTATTTATGTACTCTGAAAAAGCAGATAACGCTCTTAGCCAGTGAGCCATCTCTCCAGCCTAAGACTTTACTTCTTCAGGAAATAGTTAAGTATTTCTCAACTTCAAATCTAAAATAATACACTAGTATTTTTCATATTGACCTTTATGAGAAGCATCCCAAACATACGAGGCACAATGTAAGGTACAGCTGTGCCTGAGTAAAGCCACCATTGTCTCCTGTCTCCCACTTCTGTGCCAGTCTTCTCTACGAGTGATGTAAATCACGACATATCAGCATTCAGGGGAGTAGAAGGAAAGCCCTTGTGGAAGATCTGGGTTTGTCTCCTAACTTTTCTAAAGATCTGTTTCATCTGGCTAATATGAACCATAGTTCCTCTGTGTATACAGAAAATAATGAGTTTAATACAGTAAACGATAAACTAGCAGGATAGAGTAGCACAAAGACCTTTTTTATGAATCAGTTCCAGCAAATATTCAGGTAAATGATAACTGCCTGCCCCTGGAGGTGTTGCAGATGAGGCTGCACTGTGTCAGTAGGTGGCAGAGAGAAGAGAGGCTACGTCTACGCTCAGCATTCTGACCTAGGAATGTCTGAATGATTAGTAGCCTAACACTCCCTGACAGAAGTGAGCCTGAGACAACCATCAGCCCAGTGCCAGTCAGGCCCAAAGAGTCTCCCAGGCAGAGAAGCAAGCCTAAGACTGGAAGAACCCCGCCTGGGACCGTGGCCCCTGGCAGGAGTGAGTCTGGGACAGACCAGTTGGACCCTTGGGCAAGCTGGTCAAGGAGTGAGACCAGAAGAACGCCGGACAAGGATCTGACCTGAGATGAACACCAGCCCAGAGCTGTGCATGCCTGGAGGGCATACAATGCTCAGGATGACCCCTGCCCAGGAGCCAGTAAGTGGTGGGAAAAGGGGAGAGAAAGAGAAACAGAAGGATGTGGGCACAACAAAGTGAGGCAGACCTGTAGACCCGAGGGTAGTGAGAAACAGTCTGATGAGAGAAGCTGGTGATGTTGCCTGTGACCATGGAAGGGTCCTGGGGGCCACGTCTGGGTTGATGGCCTTGCAGCAACAGGGCTCTGTTACCAAAGACCAGGCTGGTGTCCCTGGTCTGGGCTGCCACTCGGGGACAGGTTGATGTATGAGGGCTGTGCAGAACTGGTCCCTCTCTTCCGCTGGGAATTGTGGGAGAGCTGGTCTAGAGGCAGGAGAGCCAACCCTGCCCCTAGCCAGCTGGTGTATGTACTCCAGAGAGCAGACTGCACACTGTAGGAGTTGCAGGTGAGCTGGCCTTACGAGTGTGAGCATGGGAGAGTTGACCCTACCTTGTCTTTCTGTAGTGGACAAGGGAGTGATAACTTCCTCCCCGACTCACCTGCAGCAAGTGGGAGACCTGCCCCTAGGGTCATGGAAGCAGAACAGGCCCTGTCCTTCACTAGCTGCTGATCTCTGGAGAGCGGGCCCTGCATCACTCCTGGGCAGCATAGCTCAGCTGACCCTGGGGGCAGGTGACCATGGGAGAGCTGACCCTACCACGTGTCTGCTCTGTGGTGACACAGGCAAGAGAGATTCCCCCACCCTGTACACACACCCTTGCTACCTTTGGCAGAGAACTGACTCCGAGGTCATCAGAGCCAGAGAGCTGGCCTTCCCCTCACCTGCTGCAGCAATCGGGAGAACAGGCCCCGTGTCTTGCCTGGGCAGCACAGTCGAGCTAGCCCTAGTTGTAGGGGTTGCTGATGAGGCATCCCTGAGAGTGTGAGCACAGGAGAGCTGGCCCTGCCTCTTGCCTGCTATGTTATAGCAAGGATGGGGGAGACAGGCTCCTCCCCTCCCTCATCCCTCACCATCTATGGCAGATGGGAGAGCTGCTCCCAGGACTGTGAGAGTGGAAGAATGGGTCATGTCCCTCACTAGCTGCAATGCTTGGGAGAACGGGGCCTGCCCCTCACCTGGGCAGCAGGGTTGTGAGCCGATCATCTCTCCAGCCCAGATCCAAGGCTTTGAATTGGCCCAGTTAACTGAACTGCTGGAGTGCATGAGGGGCCGGTTCTACAGATTCAATACTGCAGGATCTCCATGACACAGGGTGACAACAAGATAGCCAAGAGGAGTCCCAGTGAGGTTCCAGTACTGATAAAGTAGCAGAAGCCAGAGGCCTCGAACCACACCGACAAGTCGGTGCAATGAACCTTGTTGAGCAAAGAGTATGGACAAAGGGAATATCGTGGGACACACCATGGCACACTACAACTTGTACAACAAGAATTTTTCCTGTTGCAAAGGAGGTTGCAAGGGTGGGAGGTAAGGTACAAGGGTGGGGGAGATGAGTGGGATTCAGGTGTAAGATATGAAACTCACAAAGAACCAATAAAAATTTTAAAAATAATAATCGATATTCAAGAATATGAAACATTTTCAGCTTCATAGATGTGACAGAAATCACTCTCCTTGTTCTTAATGTCTAAAAAAAGCTGATGCTGAAGAGATCTTCAGGACACTGCCATGAGATGCTTACAGAACAGCCTATTGGTGAGTGAATCCAATCAGATGAGCGTCTCACTTAATATAACGTCAACCTGACTATGGTTAAGGACAGAAGAAAGAGAGAGCTTCACATCAAAATGCATTTCCTAACAGATTTCGTGTTTTAAAATGTCACTGGAACCGAAAACTAGACTTGCAATTAAAATTAATCTTATTGATAAAATTTAGGATATTTTGATACAATTATTTCCTAGCTATATTTACCTCCCCTGACCAGTTGTATGGAGGCTGAGGTACAAGCATGTTTAAAGATGAGCATTTACCCATAGCTCCAGATGCAAAGTCTGTCTCACTGACTCTGCACAATGACTGAACTTGTGCTCTGATAGCTATTAATGGATGGAGGGTAACAGTGGATGAGCAGAATGTATAACCACTTGTTTTTCCTGTAGAAAGTCTCTAAAGAGCATGTCCTACTTTCGCATATTAGAGACTTATACTAAAGACTATCTAAGAAGGTGCACTGCTGCTCAAGGGACCGAGGCAAGAAGAGCAATAATTTGTGGCCCACCTGGGCTACACAGCAAGCCTAGCTCATAAAAAATAAAATTGGTCAGTGTAGAGTGCTTGCAGGAAGCCCTGGGTTTGATCCCCAGCACCAAAGAGATTGCACTGCCAGGATCACCACTGCAAGCTTGAGAACCATTTGGCCTATACGGTGAGTTCCGGGCCAGATAGAGCTACACAGCAAAAACTCGGTCTCAGGTTGGGGATTTAGCTCAGTGGTAGAGCACTTGCCTAGGAAGTGCAAGGCCCTGGGTTCGGTCCCCAGCTCCGGAAAAAAAAAAAACCAAAAAAAAAAAAAAAAACTCGGTCTCAAAAAAGCAAAGTAAAATAATTTTTCAGGATTACAACAAAAATGATTGTTCCTTGTCATTCCTACTCAGTAGCCTCAAGGCAGACAACGCTGTACGACCTCACAAAGCAGAAGCGTTCTGCGGTGCTCAGTAAGAGCTGAAAACAGAGCTCAGTCGTCCTCTAAAGCGTTCTTACTTCTCGACAACTCAAAGCCCACTACTCAGCAGGAGCCCCTTATCTCATAAGACAAAGTCACCCCAACTTCAAGAAACTTCTTCAGGCTTTCAGAAAGTTGGCTTGCCCTATGCCAGCCTCTCAGCAGTTCCTAGAGACAACACCAGGACCCAGCCCCCATTCCTACCTGTGCCTGCTGGCTTCCAGGCCCCTTCTACTAACCCTCCAATGTAGGCTTCCTGAAAGCCGTTACAGGAGGACTTACGACTAGCTTTGTCCTCATGTGTCACCCACAAACCTAACTCCTCTTTCTAAACGGCAGCACTTTTTTAGGAAGGGCATTTAGGTTAGAAAGGATGAGCGCAGGCTCACGGGATTCGGTCGTGAAGGAGAACCAGGGAGAGATTTGATTCCAGCACCCCAGGGGAACCACTGCGGCTCAGCCCCAGAGCTCTGCTGTCCCTTCAGCCCTCACAGCACACGCAGAACCCTTACTGCATAGCAGCAGAGAGGACACAAAACCAGACAACAGCAGCTAAGGGGTCAGGTCAGTAATAGGCCAAACAACAAGCAAAAACTCAGCCAGCGGGTTTCCCACAGCAGCTCCTAACTAAATTACACCCTGAAGACGGCAGCTGACACCAGGCCAAGACCTTTCTAAGGGAGCACGTCTAGGGTTATGGTAGCACATGCTTCAGTGGATGCGAATTACACAGGTAAGTAAATAATTGATCGGGAAAGCAATGAGAGGTTGGGAGGGAAAGGATTCTTTTACACTATGCTAGACTTCTTCCAGGCATGGAAGCAGCCTTGCTGTGAGGATGACCGTGCACAGTTACGAATGAATTATTCTTGACAGAGAGGGCAAGACAGATAAGGGAAAGAAGCAAGAACTCCATAAGCAAAGTTCCGATGAACAAGGCAGCCAGCAGCCGGGGGGGATGATGACAAGAATGGGTAATGTACGTACTCCGAGAATAAAAACATACACAGCAAGTAATAAGATCCACATCGTACTTGGCTCTGAGATCAAGCTGATCTTTCTAAAGTGAAAATTAATAATGCAGCATGCAAGACAAGTGTAAAGACATTGTACTGACTGGTGGGGTGACGTTCACTGTCCAAATGGGATGGTACCCAGTGATCATGTGTCGCTCCTCTCTCCCAGGTGAAAACTGGCAAGGGAGGGTAAACTCCATCTACACGGAGTTGCCTGAAACAGAAGCCACCAGTTCTCTCTGGGGAAGTCGGAAGCTGGAGCAGAGCGGAGCTGAGCTGAGGGCGTGGTAAGAACAGGAGCCCTCCCCCAGCCAGGTGCTCTCGTGCATAAAAGGGCTGTGTTGAGAGGGTCTCCTTGTATCCTGGCGGCTCGAGAGAGCACCAAGCTGCAGCCCACTTTGGAGAAAGGAGTTGTTCTAAAGCTTCTGTCCGAGGGAAAAAAAATCCATGACACAGCTCCAAACACAACCTGAATTCCTTTCAGAATAACTGTCACCCAGCGGCTCCATGTCTGTTCTTATCACTGTGGCGTTTGTTTTTTGAAGGAGGGTTGGTGCCAGGGCACAGGTAAGGAAGTCAAGGACAGCTTGCAAGAGTCCGCTCTCTCCTTCCACATGTGGGTTCTGGGAATTGAACTCCAGGTCGTCAGACTTGGCAGCAGGCCCTTCACTTGCTGAGCCATCCCACCAGACACAATCTGCTTTTTTGTCGCACTGGATACATATCCATCTGGCCCTGGGTTCCATCTTTAAAATCCCAAAGATTCTCTGTCGTCGACTATGCGGCCGTCTTAGTTAGGGTCTCTATTGTTACGATGAAACACCGTGACCAAATAGCAAGTTGGGAAATAAAGGGTTTATTCAGCTTACACTTCCACATCAGAGTCTACCACCAAAGGAAGTCAGAGCGGGAACGCAAACCGGGCAGGACCTGCAGGCAGGAGCTGATGCAGAGGCCATGGAGGGGTCCTACTTACTGGCTTGCTCAGCCTGCCTCCTCATAGAACCCAGGACCACCAGCCCCGGGAAGGCATCACACACAATGGGCTGTGCCCTCCCCATCAATCACTAATTAAGTAAATGCCCTACAGGTTTGCCTACAGCCTGATCTTTGGAGGCGTTGTCTTAATTGAGGTTCTCTCAAGACTCTCAGATGACTTTAGTCTGCGTCAAGTTGATAGAACTGTCCAGTACGGCAACTAAGGCGAGTTTCCGAGGAACGCCAAGAAGTAAAAGGGTTCAAGACATGTGAGGGCAAAACGCAAAAGGCTCTCAAAGAGAGGGATGAGGCAAAGACTGCACAGCAGGGCTTTGATGTTAGTTTTAATTGTCCACTTGACACCGTCTAGAATCACCCAGGAAGGGCATCCCAATAAAAAGCTGTCTGAGCAAATTAGCCTGTGGAGATGCCTGTCGGGCATTTCTTTCTGAGTTAATTAAGTAGACAACTCATCTGAATGTGGGTGGCACCTCTTCCTGGCCTGGGTCCAGGAGTCAACAGCAAGCATAACCATTCCTCTCAGCTCCCGACTACAGATACAACATGGCCGACTCCCTTGCATTCCTGCTGCTGTGACTTCCCTGCTGTGGTGAGCCACGAGAAACGCTTTTCCCTCTAAGTTGCTTTTGCCCGGGGCCTTTTATCACATCAACCAAAAAACGGTGGCGGGAGTCGGGGCAGAGCACAGTGGGGCACATGCTTAATTAATCTTGGTACTCGGAGGCAGGCGCAGGCTGATCTCTGTGAGTTCCAGGCCATCCAGGTCTACATAGTAAGTCCCAGAACAGCTAAAAATACATAGTGAGGCCCTGTCTCAAAACAAAACAAAGCAAGGTTCATAGATTCCCAAAGTCAAAAACCAAAAAGCTAAAAGTCACAAGAATAGGAAAGAAACTCAGTTCTGGTTAGAAGTTAATCTAATGCCACATGCACACTTGAAGACAATGTTTAGACTAAATCAGAATATATATTTGACAGCTCATTCACAGAACGCACCTCAAGTCACCGTTCAGCAGAAAAAAAGCTCAGACCGACCAGAATGCTGGAAGGAGGTAGAGAAAACACTAAGCTTATAGCCACTGACTCAACTGTGTACTCCTTTGAATACAAGGTTGTTTTTAGAAAAGCGCTGCTCCTCACTGGAGTGGGGAGGATGCCTCAGTACCACAGCTGCCCAAGAAGCACATGGTCAGGCACCTCTGCATTCCAGGGCAAGCAAGTATGTCAGGGAGAGGTAAACCTCTACATTAATTCCCCAAACTGGTGTGAGTTCAGTGCCTCAGACCCTCTAGTCAGCTGCCCACCAAATGTACAAACATACTGCCACTGACACTCCCAAAGACCAAGAGATCGAAGAGGAAGATGGAAGGCATCTACAGAACACCAACTTCCTCCTCTTCTCTCATGTGACTCATCACTCATGTGGAAGACTACAGCAGGCATGATTGAAAATTAGTGTGACGGTTCCTCCAAAATCTAATCATACTCGCTGTACCATAGAACCCAGCTGCAGTATTTCTGGGTCTCTACCCGAAGGACTGCGCACCAACACAGCCCAGAGATCCTCGCACATCCACATTTACTGCAGCACTGCTTATGGCAGACAAGCAATAGACAAACTAATCAGGAACATGTGGTCTATAAACAATAGGGTTTTGTCTGCCACAGAGAAGAACAAAAGTATGCTTGTTGTTTGAAGAAAGGATGCAACTGAAGACCATATTAAGCAAAATAAGCAGATGCAGAAAGGCAAATTTAACATTTTTCTCACGTGCAAATAATTACCAAGTTTTATAGATACATGAAACTATTTTCACATATTGTATATAAGCATATATTGTGTGTGTGCATATACACATGCACGTAGGTATGCGTGCCCGCATGTGTATGTGCACACATGTTTGAATGTGTGCATGTGTGCACACACATGTGGGTGAGTGTGAACATGCTCACATGCATGAGTCTGACATGAAGGCAGAAGGCAGACTCGGGGAAGGACAGAAGCTACTGGAATGTGGCAGCGTGAGGATGGGGCAGCACGTCCTGGCAGGAGTGCAGAGTAAAGCAAAACGTCTTTTTTTTTTTTTTTCTTTTTTTTTCGGAGCTGGGGACCGAACCCAGGGCCTTGTGCTTGCTAGGCAAGCGCTCTACCACTGAGCTAAATCCCCAGCCCCAAAGCAAAACGTCTTACATGATGGCTAGGGACCAAATAAGAGGAAGACGCTAAGATCAGCATCCCAGAATACCCATCTCAGGCATATCTGCAATGATCTGAGGATCTTACCATACCCATCACCTCCTCAGAGTGCCTCCCTAGTAAGCAAGCCTTCATCGTAGACCTTTCGATCCACACTGGAGCAGCTCGGGGACACATATCCCACTCGCTCAGTTTCACTTGGCTTCACTGACCAGGACAGCACTTCCTGTCAAAATCCCTTCTTCATCATCAGGAAACCCTCCAGGAACACTATCAGTCCTGTTGGAAGCCTTTCAGTCCAGCTTATTCTCACTGCTGGACTTATCCTCCTAGCACCCTGAAGGACATTTATTTTTTAAAGAGAATATTAGACTTCTTTCTTTTTATTTGTATGTGTGAGCGCTTTGCATAAATGCATGTATGTGTGCCACACGTATACCTGTTGGGTCTCCTGAAACTAGGGTTACAGATGATTGCGAGCTGCCATATAGGTCCTGGGAATCAAACCTGGGTCCTCTGCAGGAGCCACAAGTACCCTAGCATGCTCAACTTCACCATTTCTCCAGCCCTGCAGCACCTTCCGAACATGCATGAGGACAGTTCCCCTGTCAGAGCAGAGTGTCAGCTCTTCTGGAACAGGGAAAGACAATAAGCTTAGGACCCTGCCCACACCGTATCTGAGGTCATCCTTCTAGTAAGTGCTACTTTAAAAGAGTGCATAGACAACCAAAGACATTTCTAAAGCTGCAGAGCACCAAGGATGGGCCTTGGCTCGGAGAGGTGTTCTGAGGGAAGGGGTGTCTGGGAGCAGCAAAAACAGATGACTCGAAGTCAGATAGTGCATAACACTGGCAGCCTCTCCTCTGCTTAACACAGCTCTCCGGCCTGCTTTCTCTCTGACCTGCTCTGTCTGGAGATCTCCAGACAGTTCTCCAAGCGGTTCTCTCTTGCTATTCTAAAAAACTGAAGAGCTCTTTTCTTGCAGATCTTAAACCCAGTCTTTTATTTTATATATCAATCCAGTCATTTACTCAGGTTTCCTTTTGATTATCCTATGAGTCAGCATCCAGTGACCCCAGCCCCTTAATTCTTAGGAGGCAACAAGCTCACACATTTCCTTTTAACACTGTAAAAGAACTGAGAGATCTGCCTGCCTCTGTTAAGCGCAGCCAATCAATTACATGGGTAGGACCCCATCCTGAAATTACCATTTCTACCACACCTGGGCCTGGACTTGCTGTGTCCCAGGCTGACCCTGAACTCAGAAATCTACCTGCCTTTGTATCTGCCTGCCTTTGTATCAGCCTGCCTTGATATCAGTCTGCCTTTGTATTTTTCTAACAAGCTGGTTCATTAACACAGTTGTTCTATTCCTTTAGATTTGTGAAGCCCCTCATATGATTCACATTGTATCCTTATTTTTTGCATAGTTAAGAAATTATATATTTGAGACTCATGTTTTTAGAGTTTCTTTATTTTAATCATTTTGTTTACATTCCAGATGATATCCTCCTTCCTGGTTCCCCCTCCACAGTCCCCCATCCTATCTTCCCTCTCCCTCCTCCCCTTTGCTTCGGTGAGGGTGCTCCTCCACCCACTTATTCACTCCTGCCTCAGCACTCTAGCGTCTCCCTACACTGGGGCGTCAAGCCTCCACGGGACCAAGGGCCTCCCATTGATGCCAGATAAGGCCAACCTCTGCTACACATGCAGCTGGAGCCATGGGTCCCTCCATGTGTACTCTTTGGTTGGTGGCTTAGTCCCTGGGAGTTCTGAGTGGTTAGTTGCCATTGTTCTTCTATGGGGTTGCAATTCCCTTCAGCTCCTTCAGTCCTTCCCCTAGCTCTTTCATTGGGGTCACTCAGTCTGATAATTGACTGTGAGTATCTGCATCTGTCTTGGATGCTGGCTGAGCCTCTCAGAGGACAGCTATACCATGCTCCTGTCAGCAAGCTCTTCTTGGCACCGTCAATAGTGTTTGGGTTTGGTGTCTGCAATAGGATGGATCCCTGGTGGAGCAGTCCCTGGTTGGCCTTTCCTTCGGTCTCCGTTCCATCTTTTGTCCCTGTCTTTCCTTTGGACATGAACGTTTCTGGGTTAACAGTTCTGAGATGTGTGGATGCCCCCATCCCTTAACTGGGGACCATGCCTATCTACTGGAGGTGGTCTCTACAGGTTCTGTATCCCTGTTATTGGGTATTTTGGCTAAAGTCATCCCTGTTGGGTCCTGGGAGCCTCTCACTTCCCTGGCGTCTGGGACTTTCTAGGTGGCTACCCACAGTTCCCCAGTCCCTGATGCTACATATTTCTATTCAACTTCCTGACCCCTCTGTACTTTTCTCTGTCCCTTCCAACACCTGATCCTGCCCCCACCCCTTTGTTCCCTCCCTGCTTTTAGAGTTCTTCTTCACAGCCTTAAGGGCTGTCCTAAAGGTCCCAGCATTTACCATTTTGCTGAGACGTTAGCCACACCTTTGCCTCCCAGAGACAAGCTTTATGCCCATGACAGCCATCCACACTCCTGGAGGACACTTCCACTGGCCCTGTCCCAGAGGCAGCAAACATGTCATTCTGTCCCCACCAAAGGCATGCCAGACTGAGCAGCAGAGCCTGCATGGGACTCTGTCTCTCTTCTTCCTACTAAATTTACTAAAACTAGAGTAAATCATCAAAAAAAGGCCTTACAAGGCCAACAGTCTGAAATATAAAACCCACAGGCGAATGTCTTACCTTTATATAGACTTTCAGCTTTATTTTCTCACGCACAGTTAATTCTACTACACATAACCCCATGTTGTATTTGGGGAACTGCTTGCACATGCCTTCTTCTTATTTCTGGTTGGAGTGGTGATCTCTACTGACTTAACTTTCTAACAGCACCTACAAAGATGGCCCAAAAGTGAAAACCATTGGCTGTGCCCTCCTCCTCCTTCCTTCCCCCGCTGCAATGCAGTAGAAAGGAATGAGATTTGGAGCTTGACAGTCACTCAGGAGTCCCAGAACGGAAAGCTGGGCTGATCAGTCAGGCAGCAAAAGGCTGCAATTCTTCCCGTGTGTTGTCTTCTCTGAATCTTTCTCAACTCACCAACTCCCACCTGGCTATGATGAGAGGGTGACATCAGCAAGTGAGAAACGGTTAGGTTTTTGATACTCATAAATCAGCACCGAACCCAAAATCAAAACAAGATGTTTCGAGAGAAATGGTATGTCATGTCCTCAGAGGGTTCGATTTCTATAAAAAATGACGAGATTGGTTAAGATTCTACCATCTCAGGGTCAGACTTTGGCTCTGTTCAGGATGTTAATGGCATTATCGCAAACAAATAGCTTCAAAGCAAATACCCAAATATTGACTGAAGTAGACACAGTTCAAAAGCTTGGTTTATTTGGTAATGCGGAAGAATAAGCCAATCTCATTGGCTTTGATCCTCCCACTTTTTTTTACCAATCCTCTTCAATATTCTAACTTCCCAGCAATTCTGTGAGGCCAACTCCCTTCTAAAGGACAAAATTAAATAGTCAGTGCGTGTATTGCTAAATAAAGCAGTTCTGGCTTTAAAATGCTTTCATTTTAACTTCAAACGGGTCACTATTTGTTTTGCAGTACCCTCTCTACCAACTGCCATTTTCAAAAGGACAAATTCTAATTTTCTAAAGGGGCTGGTTCCCCCACAAAAAATAAATATAATTTTTTTTTACAAATCGTGAGAAGGGAAATCCTTCATCTCAATATACCTACTTTAATTTTCCCATAGTCTCTTTATCTGCACATTTTTAGCACTGTGGTCACATGGCACAGCCTGCTCTCTCACCATGTGGTGTTGCCATGGCACTACATAGCAACTATTATCATTTCGTTACAACATGGTGCATAAAGGGGATGCTCACTGGCTTAAGCAGCTCTGTTTGGAGGGCACACGGTTTACTTTCTAGAGTCACAGAGTCGTGAGCATCTAGAGCAGTTGGTCTTTCCTTTCTTACAGTTCATTAGGCAAGACACCAGGAAGCAAGATTCCAGACTTAATGATGTGACAACAGTTGATAGTTTAGAACAGAATTTGCCAAGCATTTTAATTAACAGTAAATACTATTATGCCAGATGCGGTGGCTCATTTCCTGTACTCAGCACTTGGGAGGCTGAGGCAGGGATGCTGACATGTGCCGAGGCTAGCCTGAGCTGTGCCGAGGCTAGCCTGAGCTACACAAGGTCCAGGCCAGTCTAGGTTATAGCGTAAGACCTATCTTTAAGACAGCAACAAGAGAGATGACTCCCCCATTAAGAGAACTTGCTGTCCTTCCGGGGGACCTGGGGTCAGCGTCGAGCATCCACACAGCAGCTGCACCTAGAACGCCAGTTCCTGGGACCAAGCATCCTCTTCTGGTCTCTACAAGCACTGCTGCACTCACTTGGGTCGCCCAGTCACGTAACAAATAATAACAGTGATAAATAAACCACATCATTAAATACCTAAGTGTGGAAGCTGGAGCATATTATGAGGCTCTACTAAGATTCCTTTTCCATGTGGGTAAAGATTAAGGGTCCCCCGGGTACTGCTGAATGAAATAACCTTCTCGGTTCCATAATTCCCGTTCAGGGGACCATATGCAACATTCTACTGCTCCCTTCAGCTGGCCACAGGAAGACGATACTGCAAACCTCTGCAGGGGACCATATGCAACATTCCACTGCTCCCTTCAGCTGGCCATAGGAAGACGATACTGCAAACCTCTGCAGGTTTTGGCAAAAAGCGTCAAAAGAAAGATTTGTGCTGGGCACAGTGGAAACTGAGGCAGGAAGACGGAGCTCGAAGTGAACTCGTTCTACATGAAGAGCCAGGCTGGGGAAGGAGCCTGCAGAATATGTTCACGTCTAAACTGTTTAAAGGTATCTCTTGGAGTGGGGAGTGATAGAGCACTTACACAGAACTTACATAGGATGCTCAAGGCTCTGGGTTTGAAAACAAACAAACAAATAAATAAATAAATAATGCTTCTTTATCAATCTCTAGACATAGCGCTGAGCTGTCTTCACCTTGTATAATAAATACACTTCAGCAAGGCACTCCATGACCTGAGCTTCCTAGATATCACATTTCTAAGAGAGAGAGAATAAAGAAATAGCCAAAAAAATTGGCTTCAAAGAAAGAAGGGGGGGCAGAACACAGAAGGCATGGAATGGCAGAAGAATAATGGAACAGGAAGGGCTGATGGGGATGGGAATAGGAGGGCAGGGTAGAACAGTGAGCACGAGGAAAGATAAATACTAAAGACCTTTGAAAATGCCATACAGACACCTATTAACGTAGAAGCTTCCTAAAATATATATAAATACATATATGAAAATTTAATTAAATGGAGTACCCTGTAACAGGAGAAACAGTGCCTCTCACCCAGACACAGACTACTAAATGAAAAGCCTGTGGCACGGTGTGAGTTGTTGGTCAGTGCGGTCCCCTATGCCACCGGAAATATTACAAGCTACTGCCACCTACAGAGGGGAATGCCTCCCGTGGGCTTGTCCCCAGCTCGGTCCCCAGCTGGTGCAAGTGTTTGGGAAGGATTGAGAAACATAGCCTTGTTGGAGATGTGTTACTGTAGGGAATGGGCTTTGAGGTGTCAAAAGGCTCGCACAGCTCCAAGTATGACTTCTTTTCTTGCTTGCAGATCAAGGTGTGAGCTCTCAGCCTGTTCCGGCCACCACGCCGTCACTCTGTCATCACCAACTCTAACCCTATGGAACTGTAAGCCCAACCAAATGCTTTCATTTTTTTTTTTTCTTTTTTTCGGAGCTGGGGACCAAACCCAGGGCCTTGCGCTTGCTAGGCAAGCGCTCTACCACTGAGCTAAATCCCCAACCCCAAATGCTTTTATTTTTAAGTTGCTTTGGTCATGGCATCTATCACGGCAATAGAAAAGTAAGGCACCTGCTCTTGTCTTTCAGAACTTGATGTCAAATACCCTATAGCTGGAGACACAGCAAAGAGTCCTAGAACATGGCGAAATTCAAGTTAGGATAGATCTGAAGACTGCATCCTTCCTGGCTGTCTTTCACAGTGCTGAACAGTTCTACGTACACTTCCAGAGAAGAACAGTCGCAAAGACTCTTACTCAGCTGTGACTACTGCTAGCTAAGTACTGACCGGCCTGGTGAGACGTGTCCACAGATACAATACAGACATGAATGTGATGGGGGTAACCAACTTTGTGATTTGATTTAAATCACACCTCACAAGATGGAATTCATGCCTAGACCAAAAAAAAAAAAAATGGCTAGCTAGATCATAGATTTAAAATACTGACTCTTAAGTGAGCACCACTACACGCAATCCCACAAAAACTATTGAAGTCCTTCCAGGTTCATCTATGACCATATTTTCACTTCCTTATTCTCATAATTTCTTTCCTGTTTACCAGAGATTCAACCCAGACAAAGAGCTGCACAGTGAGGCTGTACAGTGAGGTCTCCACACAGGAAGTTTCTAAACATCTCTCTTTTGAATGCTGCTTTTAAAACCGATATATTGATTTTATTTTATGTATGAGTGTTCTGCTGCACTTGTGTGTTTGGTGCCTGCAAAGGTCAGCAGAAGGAGTCAGATCCCCAGGAACTGGAGTTACAGAGAGGGTTGTTAGTTACCATACGCTGCTGGGGACCAAACCCTGGGCCTCTGCAACAGCAAGTGTTCCTAACTGTTGCCCTCTCTCTGGCCCCTTAGAAATCTTTGTATTTGAGACTAAATGAAGCTCCCAGGCAAGTACAAGTGCAGACGCACTGCTTATGTGTCATGATCAAAATACCATCTTGATAATAATGCACCTGCCTATGTGTGCTCTGGTAAGGATTCCTGGTGTAAGACAGGATTTGGGGGAGGGGGAGGGCCATGCAGATGGCTCAGTAGTAGTGCATGTGCTGCTCATACAGAAGACCAGGGCTCGGCTCTCAGCACCTATAGCAGAAGACTCACTGCTGCCTGTAACTGTAGCTCCAAAGGGTCAAACACCCTTTCCTGGATTTCAAGAGTACCTACCTGCATTCACACATGTGCTCACCCACATATAGGCAGACACATGCATGCTCACAATTAAAAACAAACCTTGAAAACATTCCCCAGGATTTAGTTATTGTGCCCTGATACTAGTAAATTCTTTATGTCATGAGAAATCTAAGACTAATCTAATGGAACTAATTCACCTTACAATAAGAATGCAAGTTAAGATTTTTAAAAGAGAGGTAGATAAAATCTTAACTAGGAATCATTTTAAAAGTCTTAAGTTTTAAAGGTCAGCTTTATTGAGGGATAAATTATGTTAGAGAAAAGCCACTGATTTAAGTGTTGAATTTGAGTTCTGGCAGGTGTAATTTGGCATCATAATCATAGAGCATCCCTGTTTTTCTAGAATGTTCCCTGCCCCCCCTTTGAGTCTTCTTTCCTAGTACTCCGGATTGTGGAAACCACTGACATGCTTCCTGTCAGCATGGTGTTTGCCTCTCTGAATTCCCATACGTGTCTAAGGGTAGCATCCGGTTGTTTTCTTTTGCGTTTGCTTTTGTGGTTCTCCTGAGTTTTGCAGGTACTAGCGAGGTAGATGCTGCCCACACATGTTGAACATTTTAATTGTTTCTAGTTTTTGCCTCTCATGAACAGTGCTGCTACCAACATTGGTCTCTGGGTGGACATGTTTTTGTTTTATTTTATATTTATCAATATTTTAAACTTCATATGACAGGAATACTGTATCTTTTTTAAAAACCTATAACAAAGCTGAGGTCCAGATCAGTAAGAGCCACAGAAGGAGACGCAATCTCTAAAACCAAGGACGACGTGCGGCTTGCAGCCTGCACCTTCAAGGCAGCTCTGCTGAGCCTACACTAAAGGTTAAGTCTGAGAACTCGCACGGACGGCTAGGAGTGCACGTCTCCTACCGCTCACGCCACAGTTTCCAGAGTAAAGGAGCAACCGTTCTATAAGGCAGGAAGGGAAGTCACTTACTGTTAGGTTTAAAAAAGCTAATCAATTCTGACAGCTCAACCAACTCACTGACTTGCTTTCCAGAAAAAAATTAAGGCTATTTCCAGGTCAGTGGAGTAAGCACCCCAGGATTAGTGGCCAGTGGTCATTTTATCCTCTTAAGTGACCATGAATAATGAGGATTACATTACTTTGACATTTTTTGCATTATCCACTCTCAGCTGCCACCATATACCCAAAGCCATCATGATGAATTAGGACGAAAAGGACAGATTAATTTGATTAAAGAATACTTTTTACCATTTTTTCTTCTTGCAAAATTAATCTGTGTTTTAGGTGGCTCAGTATTTGTTTCCCAGTCAAAGATGCAAAAAAGGCTTTAATTCTTCCGCAAAACAAATTAGTTATGATAGCATTCACATACGGAGTGACACTAAAAGCCTAACCTCACCCATCATCCCTGAACTTTGCTATCTCTTTGTGAAAAGAAAAAAAAAGTCCACCGTCCTTCTGTTTCTCAAACAGAAAGTTACCTCAGCTGTCCTTCCCCGTTCCCCACTTTCCACAAGCATCAGCCTTTATACAAGCTAATCAGCAAACCACATCTTAGTTCCTCCCAGCACATGTAACAGCTGAGGAACACAAAAATGCTGGAATAGGCCAACATCTGCCTTCAAACAGACTTCGTAACTGATGGAAAAATGATGTTAAAAGGTAAGACAGCTACTGAAAGGAAAGGGCATCATCACTTAAAATGGTGACGGGGCGAATGGAGTGATGGTTTGGGGGGCAATGGCCTAATCTGGCGACCTGACTTTGGTCCCTGGCATCCCCACAGTGGAAGGAGAGAACCAACCTTGAAAGGTTGTCCTCTGACCTCCAAATGTACAAGCTGGCATGTGCACACTCACACATACACACAAAAAGAATAAATTTAATTAAAAAAAAAAAGCAAATCCTACGGTTGCACAACTTCCAACTCCCTTCCATCCACCCCCTGCTCTGACTGGCTCTTCCTCCAGGGTCACTGGACGTCCAGCACCTTCAGTCCAGCTTCAGTCACAAAAGAGCAACTCAGGACCCGAGTCCAAGAGATTACAACACAGCACGAGTCAACACACGCCGTCAGCCAACGCCAGGCGCCAGGCCGCCGTGCTCAGGAACAGAAGTGGTGGACTATCTTCAAGCATCTCTGAGGGCTCTGACTTTACATCTGCTCCCCTCCCTGCTCGCTGTCTGACAGGAAACTAAGTAAAAGTTTACTTGTGTGCAGCCAAGAAACCATTATTATCTCAACCAGAACTGCTCCACTCTCAGCCAACGGCCACAGGACCTTTTTGCTGGTCAAATTTCAGTGTCTGCATGTGTGGAAACGAATTGTGTTTGGTTTTTGGTTTGTTTGGGGAGGGTGTTTGTTTGTTTGTTTGAGACAGGAGCACTCCCGTGTGTGCCTAAGACAGAATTCCTGACTCCTGTTGTGCTGTGCTCTGTGGAAGGCACACGCTCTTCCCAAAGCTCTCCCGATGGCCTCGGCTTTCCTCTCCAGCCTGGAAGCTGCATTCCAGCCATCTTGGGTTTCTGTGTAACTGAGACACTACAAATTTATGATCCCCTTGCTTACAATTCTCCTGTCTCAGCCTCAGGGTGTTAGGATAGCAGGCCTAAGCAAACATGCCCAGCCTCATTTATGGTTATCTAGAGCATTACCTCCTTAAGTCCCTGTGTTCTCCAACAGTATTCTACATGACAAAACCTCACCAGGGTTAGTGGAGGGCAGGGGGGGGGAGGCAGAGGCAGGCAGATCTCTGGGGGTTCGGGTCCAGCCTGGCCTACAAGTTCTAGAATAGCCAGTGCTGTTATACAGAGAAACTGTCCCCCAAAAATAAACAAAACAAAACAATTCAAGCCAGCCTTTCCCTGGCAACTGCTTCTCCTCAGGCCCCCAGTGCCCTTGGTCCTGATAATGGCTGCCATAATCTAGGAATCCCAGTATAGAATAAAACCGTGGGAGCCTGTTCAAATTACTCAGCACATTTCTCTTAAGAAAAATTGTTTCTCACACAGGTCTCACTACATAGCCTGAACTCACAGAGACCAAACTGCTTCTTCTGTTCACTACCATGGCTGACATACATATAGCGCTAGAGAGATGGTTCAGTTGCTAACAGCAAGTATTGTAGCGGACCTGAGCTCAGTCCCCAGACCATGCTGGGTGGCTCACAGCTGCCTATAACTTTAGCTCGAAGAGCATCCTATGCCTTTGACCTCCAACATGACCTGTACTCATGTGCACACACATAGTTAAAAATACAATCTCCAAAAGGGTCACAGGCACAGAAATGTTAGATTTTATAGCACTGGACAGTGGCCACAGACTGTTGAGAAGGTATAATCTAGAGTTCACCAAACTACGACCTAAACTCCCAGTCTGGTTTGGCTTTAGGGTGGGAGTTGCTTTGGAGTAGGTAGGAAGTGCTTTTTTGTTTATGGTACCAGAAGTTGAATGCCAGGGCCTCACACATAATAGCAAGAATTCTACCAGGAAGCTACATCCCCAGACCAACGCTCTACATAAGTAAGTTAAATGCTTGAGCTCTTGCATATTTTTTAAACTTAAGCAGCTCCTAATTGGGTGCTTTTCTTTTTTTTTTTTTAATTTAAGCTTTATTTATCTGTTCTGTATAGTGTTCTGCCTGCATGTATGCCTGCAGGCCATAAGAGGACACCAGATCACATTACAGATGGTTGTGAGCCACCATGTGGTTGCTGGGAATTGAACTCAGGACCTCTGGAAGAGCAGTTGGTGCTCTTAACCTCTGAGCCATCTCTCCAGCCCCCTGTAAAATATTTTTATTCTTTGGTTATTTCCTACATGCATACAATGAATTAAAACTTTAACTGTGTATTTGTGTGTGTGTGTGTGTGTGTGTGTGAGAGAGAGAGAGAGAGAGAGAGAGAGAGTGTGTTGTGTGTGTATGTAAGTATGTATGAGTGTAGGTGTGTGTATGAATGAGTGAGTGTGTATGTGAGTGCATATGTATGAATGAGTGTGAGCATGCGTGTATTAATGAGTATGTATAAGTGTGTGTGTGAATGAGTGTAAGTGTGTATGTGAGTGACTATGTATAAATGAGTGTGAGCATGCGTGTATTAATGAGTATGTATAAGTATGTATGTGTAAGAGAGTGTGTGTATGTGTGTGTGAATGAGTGTGAGTGTGTATGTGAGTGCCTATGTATAAATGAGTGTGAGCAGGTGTGTATGTGTGTGTGTGTGTGAGAGAGAGAGAGAGGGTATGTGTGTATGTGAGTATGTATGAGTGTAGGTGTGTGTATGAATGAGTGTGAGTGTGTATGTGAGTGCCTATGTATGATGAGTGTGAGCAGGTGTGTATGAATGTGTGTGTGTGTGTGTGTGTGAGAGAGAGAGAGAGAGAGAGGGGTATGTGTGTATGTGAGTATGTATGAGTATAGGTGTGTGTATGAATAAGTGTGAGTGTGTATGTGAGTGCATATGTATGAATGAGTGTGAGCAGGTGTGTGTGTGTGTGTGTGTGTGTAGGTATACGTATTCCAGAGCACACATGCAGAGGTCCGAGGATGGTTTTCTGAGGGTCATTCTCTCCTTCTACATGGTGCAGCATGGCCCCTCTAGTTTCTGCCATGCTGCCTCCTCCAGACTAGCTGGCTGACAAGCGTCTAGGCAGTTCTCCTGTGCCTACGCATCCTATCATAGAAATGCTGGGACCACACATTCAAGCCAGTGCACTTGGCTCTTCTGTTCAGGTTCTGGGGATTTAGCTCAGGTCTTCAGGCTTGAACTGCAAGCGCTGCTTGCTGCTTCATCGTCTCCACGGCCCACACTTCTCCAGTGCTTCCTCGTGCTCTACTCATTCCCCAGACTTCCCTCAGTCTGTTCTTAGAAATGCCCCCCTAGTCTAGCTTTTCCTTTTCAGCTACTTCCCTAAAATGTCAGCCAGTCAGTTATCCTTCAGGCATGGATTTTGTAAACTTAATGCCCCTCCCACTTCTTTCTTCTGAAACCCAAGCCATCTTTTTAAAAATCCCTTTTCATGTGTGTGTTTGTACATGGTGTGTGTGAGGGCTGGCAGTAATTAGTTCTCTTCTTCACTGTGTGAGGTTACCTGACTCAAGCTCAGGTTGTCAGTGTGGGTGGCAAGCGCCTTTACTTGCTGGGCTGTCATACTAGCCTTCTACTCTCTTCTCAGAGCACTTCTGAAACGCTCTCCAAAGCCCTCAGTCTCTCTCTGCCGGTTTATCAATGTTCAGACTTCTTAAGGTAGCACTCTAGTCCTCCACTCTCCAGCTACAACACTCTTCTTACCAGCTTCACCTGCTACAACTCCACTACCAACTCCAGCAATACGAACTTAAACCCCCATGTGTGATCAAGTTTAAAGTTATGGATCCTAGCCAGGCATGGTGCTGATGCATGACTTTAATGCTAGCATTCTTTGTGAGTGCCAAAACTATAAAAAGAAAATCAGTAACAAAAAAAAAAAAAAAGGAAGGAAGAGAAAAGAAGGAAGGAAGGAAAGAAGGAAGGAAGGAAGGAAGGAAGGAAAGAAGGAAGGAAGGAAGGAAGGAGGAAGAAAGAGAAAAAAGAATAGAAAACATCATAGATCCAAAGGCTCACATACCTGATGGAAAAATTCAGTGAAAACATTCCCACTAGAGTGACCGGAGCCTTTCTGTTAACTCTGCTGAAGAAAGTTTACCAATCTTTACAGACTAACTCAAAAGCTACTGTCATACATTATTGTCACACAAGTCTTTAGCCACTTTAGAAAACAACCTCTAGGGCTAAGAACACTGACTGCTCTTCCCAAGATCTTGAGTTCAATTCCCAGCAACCACATATCCCAGCTCACAATCATCTGTAATGAGATCTGATGCCCTCTCTGGTGTGTCTGAAGACAGCTACAGTGTACTCATAAAATAAATAAATCTTTTAAAAAATCTTTAGCACTTCACTTCATGAAGACTTCTTTAATTGGCTCAGAAAATCCCATGTCTTGCATTGCTCTTAGTGTGAACAGCATAGTTATTCTTGCTCCCCTAATAACCTCTCAAAAATGGAATCAATCACACTTCTGTTTTGCATGGCACGAGTAAATAACTGTTCAAAACACTGAGTCCTCTGTACTCTTTTAAAAATAAGAGCAGGGGTTGGGGATTTAGCTCAGTGGTAGAGCACTTGCCTAGCAAGCGCAAGGCCCTGGGTTCGGTCCTCAGCTCCAGAAAAAAAAAAAAAAAGAGCAAAAAATTATTTAGGACATACATTATAAACACACCAAAACCAACTGATTAAAGGTATTTCAAAGAATGAGCCTGGGTCCAGGGGAGGCTGGAGAAAAAGCAGTAACACAGAGCAGTGTGCTAACACAGAGCAGTGGACTAACACAGCGGCTCTTGCAGTGAGAGCGTCAGAAGGATGTGGTGTCTTCATAAGGACCCTCCAGCACCAAGTCTCTTGATGGCTAACTCCATCTACTCTCAGCTCCAGGGAGGGAAGACCTTGTACCATACATCTAGGGTGACAGAGCTGAGGGAAGAGAGCAAGGGGCATGTACAACGGCCAGCAGCCTCGCCACAGAAGCCTGGTCTGATGGCCTAAAGTAGACAGGGTGGGAGATTACCACACTGAATGCAACTATTACGTAGGTGACCTCTGGGACAGAGAACTATCCCTTAAGTAAAAAGTGCTGATCAACAAGAGAAGAAAGTAATGTGCATAGGAGTAACAGTTCCTCTTTGGGTGCTTGTTCCTTTTAAAGCTGTAATTCCTACATTGGGGGTTGAGCTCAAAGCATTGTCTCGCAAACACAGGCATTGGGTTTGGACCCCAGCCGCAAAATATGGGCTCACACACAAAAACACACACACACACACACACACACACACACACACACACACACACACACACACACACACACACACACACACACACACACACACACACACACACACACACACACACAAAAGGAACTAAATCTGTAATTTACCATCTACAATTATGAAATCCTAGACTCAGATGGCTGGTGTTGGAAAGCTAGCTCAGCATCTGAGAGCACACTGCAGAGAGAGGACCTGGGCTCAGGCCCAGCACCCACAGCAACAGAGTTTGAAACCAGCCTGAAATTCTGGTTAAAACTAACAAATAAGACAATGGCTATTTATATGACATTAATTATCCTTTTTTAATCCAAAATCGAAATATGGACAAATAATCTGATTTTATTTAACATTAGTCCCTAAGGCCAGGTATGGTAGTATATGCCTTTAATCCAAGACCTCAGGAAGCAGAGGCAGGAGGGTCTCTGAGAGTTAAAGGCCAGGTTGGTCTATACAGTTTCAAGACAGCAAGAACTAAATTGAGAGACTCTCTCTCAAAGAACAAACTATACCATAAAACTATTTAAAAAAAACTATAAAACTAAGTAAATCAAATTACCAGTTCCAACCTCTTCCATAATGAACAATTCTATAGAAAGATATAAGACATAATACTCGTATGACTAAAGGCTGTATCATTTATTCATTCCTACAAGACAGCTTTGGTTAGAGTGAGTTTACTATTGCTGTCACTAATAACCAATCACTGACAAACATGAAGTCACTAATAACCAATCACTGACACACAGGCTGTCACTAATAACCAATCACTGACAAACATGAAGTCACTAATAACCAATCACTGACAAACATGAAGTCACTAATAACCAATCACTGACACACATGAGTCACTAATAACCAATCACTGACAAACATGAAGTCACTAACAACCAATCACTGACGAACATGAAGCCACTAATAACCAATCACTGACAAATATGAGTCACTAATAACCAATCACTGACAAACATGCAGTCACTAATAACCAATCACTGACAAACATGAAGCCTTCCCAGTGCTGTCATTAGAGATCCCACAGGAAGTTCAATAAACATAAAAACTAAATAAACAAATATAAGAACTACTAAACCAAATGAAAAGTTTTCACCTATTAAAAACCATTGCCTGGGGCTGTGGGCGACTGGTGGGGTAGGCTGAGGTGGAATTAGGCCCAAAAGCTTGCTCTAGTCTAGGCAGGAAGGAAAGAAACGCCATGTGACCTATGAATGGCTTAACGAGGCCTTAATACTTATCTATGCAGAAAACTTGGTATTGAGCGGTTTTCTACTTTTGTTTTCTTTTTTCCTTTCTTCTTTTGAGACAAAGTTTCACTATATAACCCTGGCTGGCCTGAAGCTCACTAATAGACCAGGTTGGCCTCCAACTTGTGGCATATCTGCCTCAGTCTCTGGAGTGCTGAGATGGCCCAAGCCACACCTTTGCCATAGTTTTCCGTTTTTATTTTTTTTTCAAACTTTATTTTTTAGTATATGGGTGTTTTGTCTGTCTGTACGTCTGTGCACTGTGTGCATGCAGTGCCTGGGGAGGTCAGATAACTGGGACTGGACTTAGGATGGCTGTGAACAGCCATGTGGGTGCTAAGAAAGCAACTGTGGTCCTCTGTAAGAGTGACAAGTGCTCTTAACCTCTGAGCCTTCACATCCCTCCAGCCCCTAGAGTTTTCTGTTTTTATAAGGTCTAAGGGAATTGAGTTTAGATCCCATCTATGTATGCAACAGAAATAGATTTTCAGCTTTCAGAACTGCTGTAGAACGTGTCTTGGGAGAAGGTAGAGTACTAGCTGGGATGTGACCACCTTAGAACATTTCCCTAACTTCTGAGGGGAATGGAAAGGAGGCAGGGTCTCATGATATAGCCATGAATTTGCAATGTAGACCATGCTAACCTGAATTTCTGACATAGATAGGCTAGCCTCAAACTCAAACTAGCCTGCTTCTGCCTGAATAGTGGGGTTGATGGTGTAAACTACCAGGCTTGATCCATTTCCCTGACAGCATTCGTTTAACCATTTATCTCTTGCTTGGATGTAACTAAGGCAGGCCTTGACAGTTTTTACTAATTTGCTGTTGCTGCCACAGTGCTGGAGGTGGAGCGGAGTGCCAGGACCTCCCACAAGCTGGGCAAACACTACAGGGCAGGCCCAGCCCCATTAACTAATTTTAAACTCCACTTTGTGATTCTCAAGTCAGGAGACTCTAGTAAGAATATATCAAAATTCCAGAGATGCTCGAAAGTTGTATCCAGTATTGAAACTTTGTAATTACTAAAAACAAAATAAGAACCCTAATTGTTCTCACAACCCAGCTAAAAATGAAGCCTGCAGAGCTTTGCCTGGTGATGCAGAGCCTCGGGGGCTCGCTCTTCTGAGCACTGAAGGGCTCACTCAGGGGAAAGTGAACTCCCTTTGAAGATGAGTACAGAGGCTTTGAAGACTGGGAGATTTGTATGTTTAGTACGAGGAATATAGAAGTTGGATGGAAACTCTGCTTTGCTCCACATACAGTATTTCAAATCAGTAGCTCACAAATGATGAGCTGAAAAAGACTGCAATGGTGAAATGAAAAGGACTTCTGACCTGAAGAGACGGCCATCACCGTTCCTTGGTTCTGGTTTCTCTATGCAAGGTGAGGCATTCCCTTTGCCGTTACTGAAGACGACCGGGTGTAACCACCCACATTCAGCACTGTCCGGGTTCCCACTTCTCTCCATCACTGCAGGCTCTGACAGGCCGTTCCCTAGGTAGTCTGCAGAATACTCAGGTGTACTAGAGATGGCCATCCTGAATGTCTGCCAAATAAAACATCCCCCAGAGTTCCTGCGTGGGTGGTAGCAGGTGAGGCAGGTGCCTAGAGCTTTGGTGAGCTGACTTTCCAGTTATGTTTGGGGCTTAGTTTGTTTTTATAGAGATTTGTTTGTTTAATTTGAATATGAAGTCAGTTTTCGGACTGAGCTAACATGACTTGGAGGGGAATTGTCTTCCAAAAATGACTTCACTTCTGGGGCTAAAGCAGAAGACACTATTGAGGGTCTAAACAAAATACAAGGAAATATGTAGAAAACAGTATTGAGGAGAAAGGGCGGGGTGCTTTACTTTATATGAGTACAAAACTGTGTTAAGAAGATACTCCTCTAGAAAATATCATCCTGAGTGAGGTAACCCAATCACCAAAAAACACACATGGTGTGCACTCACTGATAAGTGGATATTAGCCCAGAAGCTCGAATTACCCAAGATACAATCCACAGACCACATGAAGCTCAAGAAGGACGACCAAAGTGCAGATGCTTCACTCCTTCTTAAAAGGGGAAACAAAAATGTTCATAGGAGGACATATGGAAACAAAGTTGGAGCAGAGACTGAAGGAATGGCCATTCAGAGCCTGCTGTGCCTGGGTGTATAGCCCATATATATGCAGCCACCAAAACTAGACAACATTGATGGAGCCAAGAAGTGCATGCTGACAGGAGCCTGATATAGCTGTCTCCTGAGAGGCACAGCCAGAGCAGGACAAATACAGAGGCAGATGCTCGCAGCCAACCATTGATTGAACTGAGAACAGGGTCCCCATTGGAAGAGTTAGAGAAAGGACTGAAGGAGTTGAAGGGGTTTGCAACCCCACAAGAACAACAATACCAACCAACCAGAGCTACCAGGGACTAAACCACTACCCAAAGACTATACATGGACTGACCCTGGACTCTGACCTCATAGGTAGCAATGAATATCCTAGTAAGAGCACCAGTGGAAGGGGAAGCCCTTGGTCCTGCCAAGACTGGACACCCCAGTATAAGGAAATGTTGGGGGGGGAGAGGTAGGGAGGAGTGGATGGGAAGGGGAACACCCTTATAGCAGAAGGGGAGGGGGATGGGATAGGGGGCTTATGGCTGGGAAACTGGGAAAGGGAATAACATTTGTAATGTAAATAAAAAATCCAATAAAAAAGAAAAAGAAAATGAAAGACAAAATTAATCTCATGCACCCAGAGACTTCACAGTTGCTGGGTCTCCCAATATCTGTTCACTCTTTTGTGCTTTTTAAAAAACTATGTTCATTCATTTCTTCATTAAAGGTATATCTTTGGATACCTGTTTAAGAAGAAGAGGAGAAGGAAGAGGAGGAGGAGAGGAGGAGGAGGAGGAAGAAGAGGAGGAAGAGGAGGAGGAGGAAGAAGAAAAGGAGGAGGAGGAAGAAACTCCTAAGTTCAGCTTGGTAGATGTGAACACTGCTCTCCATCATGCTGCCCAACCCTAGCCTTTGCAAGCTGACACGTGACAAGGCTAGTCCAAAAAAATAAGGGACACGTGCAAAGTTCAGATATGAGAGAAACCAAGGCAGAAGGACCGTTTGACCAGGAGTTTGAGATCAGCCCCAACAACACCACAAGATCCTGCCTCAAAATAAATGAGAATTTAAAATAAGGCAACGCATGGGAAGTCTTCTCTTTATGACAAAGGACTGCACAAATTACCACCTAAATAAGCATGGATAACTCTGAAGTGCCTCTGTGCCCCAAGCACCGTGCCCATGCCTTAATCCCACCACCCGGGAGGCAGAGGCAGGCCTTAGCAAGACCTTGTCTCCAAAAAAAAAAAAAAGAAAAAAAGAAAAATTGAATAATTAATTTAACTCTTCTCACAGATCGCTGATTAACTTAGAATATGATGAAATTGGGTTCTGTCCTTCACTGTAAGCTTAATTCATAACTTACTTTAATTTAGTCTCAACTCTCTAAAATGTCATGGCCCCCAATCCTCACAAGGGCTTAAAATGTGACCACCCTTGCAACTGTTCCAGTGTTGTGGTGTAAAGAATGAAAGGTGCTGAAATTCTACAGTGACTAACAACCAAACTGAGGAGAGGAGCGGTACACATAAACGGAATGGGACAAAGGTAATGAATGTGACACACCTGGAACACAAGAACAAGAAAGGATAGGTGACTTAGGAGGGCATAGGGAGGCAAAGTTTAGAACAGAGACTGAAGGAACGACCATTCAGAGCCTGCCCCACATGTGGCCCATACATATACAGCCACCAAACTAGATAAGTTGGATGAAGCAAAGAAGTGCAGGCCGACAGGAACCGGATGTAGATCTCTCCTGAGAGACACAGCCAGAATATGGCAAATACATAGGCAAATGCCAGCAGCAAACCACTGAACTGAGAACGGGACCCCTGTTGAAGGAATCAGAGAAAGGACCGGAAGAGCTTGAAGGGGCTCGAGACCCCATATGAACAACAATGCCAACCAACCAGAGCTTCCAGGGACTAAGCCAAAGACTATACATGGACTGACCCTGGGCTCCAACCTCATAGGTAGCAATGAATAGCTTAGTAAGGGCACCAGTGGAAGAGGAAGCCCTTGGTCCTGCCAAGGCTGGACCCCCAGTGAATGGGATTGTTAGGGGTAGGGCAGTAATGGGGGGAAGATGGGGAGGGGAACACCCATATAGAAGGGAAGGGGGAGGGGCTAGGGGGATGTTGGCCTGGAAACCAGGAAAGGGAATAACATTTGAAATGTAAATAAGAAATACCCAATTTAATAAAGGTGGAAAAGAAAAGAAAAGAAAGAGAGAGAGAGAGAGAGAGAGAAAGAAAGAAAGAAAGAAAGGAAGAAAGAAAGAAAGGAAAAGAAAGAAAGGAAAGAAGGAAGGAAGCATAGGTGAGCCAGCCATGGAGGCAGAAGCAGGTGGGTCTCAGCGTTTGAGACAGCCTGCTCTACATAGTGAAGCCAGCCAGGACTACACAGAAACTCTGCCTCAAAAGTATCAGGAGGAAAGAAAGGGAGAGAGGGAAGCAAAGAGTAGTGGGTCAGACAAGGGCCGTAATTTGCAGACCTCAGGAATCATGTATGTCTGGTATGTTTCAGTAAATAATATATGCCACTGATGGCATTTAAGCCGCAAAACTTACACAACCTATGTGATTCTGGCAATTGGGACTTAGGGTCTTACTGCTGTGAACAGGCACCATGACCAATACAAGTCTTACAAAGGACAACATTTAATTGGGGCTGGCTTACAGGTTCAGAGGTTCAGTCCTTTATCATCAAAGTAGGAGTATGACAACGTCCAGGCAGACATGGTGCAGGAGGAGCTGAGTTCTACATCTTCATCTGAAGGCTGCTAGCAGGAGGTAGCTAGGAGGAGGGTCTTAAGCCCACACCCACAGTGACACACCTCCCCCAATAGGGACACACTTTTTAATAGTGCCACTCCCTGGGCAGAGCATATACCATCACAAGGCCCAAAGTAATAAAGACATGAAACAAAGACACGGGCGTGAAGGAGAAGGGGGTGAGGCCAATTTAAGAAGTAGGATGCAAATACAAATGGAAGGGGAGAAATGTATGAATTCTGGGTGTGTTAGTTAGGTTTTTGTGTCACTGTGACCAAACCCCTGAGAAGAACTTGAAAGAGGATTTATTTGGGCTCATGGTATTGAGGTATTGACCCATGGTAGAGTCTGGTAGATCACAGCAGTTCACGTCACAGCAGCCAGGAAACAGAAGTAGCAATAGAGGAAGGAGTGAGGCCCAACAATCACCTTCAAGGCCACACCCTAGTGACCAGCTTACCCCATAGGACCCGCCTAACTTCACCTACCTCCCATTAATGCCATGATACCTACCGTGGATTAATCATTAACTACGTCAGAGCCCACGTGACCTCTGGGAAAACATCACACCATGTATGTGTAACTTAAGGAACCCAAAGTACTCTATGAGAACCCAGGAAAGATGTGTGTCCACATAGGGGTTGGTGTGTCTGGTGAAGGGGAAAGGCTGCCTGGGCTGGCTAAAAGGCAAATCCACTCTAGCTGAGTACAATGTGCATTTAAACCCAAATGGAACTGTCCAGAAATTGTAAACATTCATCTTAACCCCAAGAAAGTAAGTGGAGCCATGAGGTTTATGAAGCACTGGATAGGCAGAAAAGGCCAAGTGCCTAGCTATAGAATTGAACTCACGAAACTGCAGTACAGGTTGAACAAGGATAAGTGTAAAGATGAAGCCGATCACATCAGAGCTCAGAGCTGATGCCGTGAGCAGTGGTAGAGCCTTTGCCTAGTGTGTATACAGCCCTGGATTTCATCTCCAGCACTGACGTTACAAACACAAACGCGCAGAACACCATTTATTCTAAACAGTATCTCAGAACTCCTGAAATAAGTCTGACATACCTTTAGTCGTGCTGACTTGGCAGTTAACATGGAAGGAAGGGAAAGAACCATGACGGACCATTTCTTCCTTTTACTGTGGTGACTCAGTACATAGCCCCTGCTGACCTTGAACTCGCCTTCTGGTCTACCTTCCAAGCACCAGGATTCTAGGTGGACACTACCAGGCCCAGCCCATACTCCTCCTTTATTTTCCAATTCTGTGAGTGGCTTTTGTGCTCTGTTGACTTACTAGTGAGTGGTTCAGATGAGTTGTTGGCACGAGTAAGCCTTCTTAGCTGTTCTACGTAGGAATTGTGGGCTGCTATCACAGTAATCGATGTGGAGGAGCAGGAGTCGGGTCTCTCTATTATTAAAATCATCTCAACCAAGCAGTTGCTACTTAGTTCATTCAGGCAGCGGCTTTCCTTGCCAACTGAACCTCTTGAAGATAAAGGCATCAGGATTAACTCTGGCTTCCAGAGTCAAAGACTTGACAGCCTAAATCTCCAGTAATTTAGGTGGAAAAACCACATTGTAGTTCTAGGGCTTAGAAAACTAGCCCAAAGGAAGCCAAAAACCAGTTCCTCTCAGATCCTCTCTTGCCTTCCTGTCTTTCACTCACTCTCCATTGAGGCACTGTTACGACTTGAATTCTCTCCCCCTCAGTTCCCAGGTGGGTAATAATTAAAGTCTTTTTCCTCAGAGCCAGCCATAAAAGCTAAGAAATAATCCTCTAATACCCCCAGTACACCACTACACAGGTTCTGTGTAAGAGCTCTCTGTAGAGGAATTCTTGGACCTACCTTGTTTGGGCCCTAACACTGCAAGGGAAGAATGGAGAAGGATCTGGCCAGACAGTCTCTGTAGGTTTCCCTTTCACTCTGCTACTGTACCCTTCTTCACGAGTACTTGTTGACCAACACAGTTGGCCAAGCTTCATCAATCCTATGACTGAAAATTAACATTGGATGGCAGTCTGGAGGCTTCCATATCACATGCAACTCTAACCAGATAATTGTGCTTTTCTCTGGGGAATCTGTGCACTGCCAGTTCAAGTCAGTGAAAGGGAAGGTCTAGGCTTTATAGTAGGTATCGACATAAAGGTAAACGTGGAAACTTGGGAATTTGACACTGGCTTGAACTTCAGCGGCTAGAGAGGGTAATGAGGTAACACGACATGCTCCCACCTCTAAATGCTACCCAATTCCTGCTCAGTGGTATAGCTGTCTAAAGAATATACTTTTTCCATAAAGGGAAAGTGGTGTAACGGTAAAGCTTGTGGACAGAGAGCCTCTCTTCCCACACCTTTTTAACAGGCAATTAAAAATAAAATAAAAAATAAAACAAACAAACAACAACAAAAAACCCTCATGTTAACTTGCATTTTAAACAGTCTGGAGAAGTATATTGTGTGGTGTTTCCCAGTCTTAAACACAGACCTCCTCCACTTTCAAGAAGGGCCATTAAAGAGCATATTTGGGGCCAGGGAACTGGCTCGGTAAAAGCATTTGCTGCTCAAGGCTGAGCACTGGAGCCTGTGTAAAAGCTGAAAGTGAGAACCAGCACCCAGCACTGTCCTCCCTCCTACCTCCAAAGACAAAGCGTGGCATGGTACACCCTCACACACCAACATGCACACGTACACACACGCATTCACAAAAATATTTTTAAGGCTGGAGAGATGGCTCAGCAGTTAAGAGCACCGACTGCTCTTCCAGAGGTCCTGAGTTCAAATCCCAGCAACCACATGGTGGCTCACAACCATCTGTCATGAGATCTGATGCCCTCTTCTGGTGTGTCTGAAGACAGCCACAGTGTACTTATACATAATAAATAAATAAATCTTTTTAAAAAATATTTTTGAAAAAGAACATATTAGGGAAACTGTTGAAAAAAGTAGAGCCTTTGGCTCAAAAAAGACGGTAATTTCTTCAAAAGATTAGCATTAATGCTAACCTAAATATGAATTCTAAAAACATACCTGTTTTTAATAGATATTTTTTGAAAACAAACACATCATTAGAATATTTGTCTTTCCCCAAGGAGAAAACAGCAGGTAAGATGAACACCCTCGCATGAGCCCCGACTGCCCTGGCACAGAATGAGGAGACAGAGAACTCTAGACTTAGCAGGTCCACGGTTTTCCAGGCCCCAGCAGTTGAAAGCAATCTATGGATTCTGGCAGAAGCCAATGCTCCAGTTAACTGTAGTACGCATTTTCCTTCCCAAAGAGCCTGACTCCCTTCCACTCAGGCAAAAAGAGCGTGAGCTTGGAACAGGTAAAACCGAAGTGAAAGGGACAACTCAAGGGCTCTTACTCCTTCTAACCTACCTGGACTACCTCTGGCATGGTTGTGTCACCAGCACGTGGGCACGTGGTGGAGGCTGGCGCCCTGCTGTATGCCCTATCGACTTTACTGACCAATTCGGAGTGCAGCTAGCATCCCCATCCCAAAGCCTCAGTTTCACAGAGACTTCATAACCAGAAAGAAAGGCTGTCAGTTCTTTCCCAGTTCCCACCGCTGGACTTTCAGACTTTTAGAACGAGATTAGGGATCTTTATCGCGCAAATGTCTCAGGGGAAAATTCTTTCTCTGGAACACTCATTTGTATTTCAGCAGGCCCTACACTGAGAATAGCTGGCATTGTTTCCTCCTGCCACTACTTCCAAACAGTAAACATGGTGGTACACGGTGGTACATACTTATAATGCCAGAAGTCGAGACAAAGACGGCCCGGTCTACAGAGTGATTTTAAGCTAACCAAGACTTCAAAGTGAGACCCTGTCTCCAAAGAAAGAGAGGGAGCGGGGAAATGTACTGGCAAGGGGGGTGGGGGGACCAAAATGGTGTGGAACTCCCTTATAACTCAGTGGAAGTAAATCTCAGCATTTTTTTTCTAAGATTTAATTACTTATTTACATTATGTAGATGAATACATTGTAGCTGTCTTCAAACATTACAGATGGTTGTGAGCCACTGTGTGGTTACTGGGAATTGAACTCAGGACCTCTGGAAGAGCAGCCAGTGCTCTTAACCGCTGAGCCACCTCTTCTAGTCCCAGCATTTACTATTAAATTTAGCCCTTTATTACTAACAAATCTAGCCCTTCTTGAAAATTCTGAAATAGATCATACATTATGTGGAGTTAATGTGGGTATTCTGGAAGCAGAGGCAGAAACCATCCAGGGCTATATAGTAAGATCTTTTTCAAAAAAAAAAAAAAAAAAAACAAATGAACTAACACTCTTAAGGAGAAGAACCACAAGGAAATCTCCTTTTAGCACTGCCAGGGAGAGCTGCCTTGCATGGTACACTCTAACCAGAATTTTGCATAAATGCCATTTTAAAAGCTGACTTCTCAGATGTCAGTGGAGGTACATACCTTTATTCCCAGCACTCGAGGCAGAGGCAGGTGGATCTCTGAGTTCGAGACCAGTCTGTTCTACAAAGTGAGTTCCAGGACAGCCAGGGCTACACAGAGAAACCCTGTCTCAAAAAAAGATAAAAAAAATAAATAAATAAACAAAAAACAAAACAAAACAAAAAAGTAGACTTCTCTGTGGAGGTCTCTACATTTCAAAAATCTTTTGACAAGACATAAGATCAATAATTTCTGCTTGTCCTTGAACTCATGGGCATTGTTTACCAGTTGCAAAGAAAAATGAATTTTTTGGACAGGATCTCTTATAGAGTACGGAGACCTCAAGCTTGCTTCAAAAGGAAAGGTCTATGACCTTGAACTCCTGCTCCTGCCTCTCCTTCGGAGTACTGGGACTTCGGGCACATGCCACCGTAGGTTTATGGAGTGCTGGACTACACAGTAAGTAAGGCTCTAGGTAATTACTGCTCTACTGAGGGAGCTAAATCCCTAGCCTTTCAGATGTTCAATGCCAGAAGCATTGTAGGAACAAAAAATTATCAGATTGGTCGAATGTTATCTAGTGCAGTTAAAAGCCTAATCCAGGGACTGGGGATTTAGCTCAGTAGTAGAGCGCTTGCCTAGCAAGCACAAGGCCCTGGGTTCGGTCCCCAGCTCCGGAAAAAAAAAAAAAAAGCCTAATCCCTTAAGTCAGACAAACCTGAGGTTTAAATCTTGCTCACAGCTGAAATTCAGGTGAGCCCATATCTGCAAAGAAAGCCTATGTCATGGAAATGCCTGAAGTTGGAAATTACCTAGACACAGAAATATCAAGAACTATGCAAAGTAACGTTCGCTTGCTATTGGGTTTTCATATCTGTCCTGCAGTTAAAACCAACACTGTGGCTAGCCCTTTGATCTGCCCAACACAGCAACCTCAACAGCCACTTAAGGAACAGCAATTCCTCATTAAATATGATACAACATCACTCCCAGGGAAAGAGAGTACAGTAATACTGGAGTATTTTGTTTTTAATTTGGAATGCAACCTAAATGTCTACTCAAGAGAGAGTGCATAAAGTACAATGTTATTCATATGATGAAAAAATCACTTTAAAGGTAGGGAACTGGTGCAGCCCTCAAGCACCATATCCAAGGCCCTGACTTCCATGCCTAACACTGAAGAAAGAAAGAAATGAAAGAGAGAGTGATTTTTCTCCACACAGCCTTAACCTTCCAATTCGTAATTGCAATCCTGTTTCTTTTCTTTATGTGTACACCAAAAATCTAAAGAGCACACTCAAAAAACAGAAACTAAAGGGTGGTGGGGGGAGCGCTATGGTAGTAGATGACTTTAGTCCCATCACAGGAAGTAGAAGCAAGAGGATCTCTGTGAGTTTGAGGACAGCCGGACCTACATATCGAGTTCTAGGCCAGCCAGAACTACATAGTGAGACCCTGCTGTTGTTTTAAAAGACTATTGCCCAGTATGGTGCAGAATGTTCTTATAATCCCGACTGAGCCAAGAGGATCTTGAGTTCAAGGCCAGGCTGAGCAGACAGAAACACAGCTGGGAAAGAAACACAGAAATTATTGATCTTGTGAAGGTTCCCAAAAGGCAGTGGTAGCCCGATTTAGCAATGGGAATCACTCAATCTCCAAGTCAGGTGACTCACTCTGTCTTTATTCTATTCCTCACTAAGATACTTCCTATCCCTGACTTTCCATTTTCTCACCCAAACAGAGCTGACAACATCTGCCTTGCAGTGTGAGATGAAATAATGGGGGAAATGTCATTATGCCGACCGTCCTAGACTTAACTTTTGCATAATCAGTCAGGAAGCGTTTGACGAAAATGCAGAGTCTGCACCTTTTGCCTAAGGTAGAAAAAACGTCAACATAAAAGGTCCAACCCCTTATCTTCCTCTTACCATCTCACGTGGCTGCCTCCTTTGCTGTCTAAATATAGTAGAGCGTGCAGAGAGACGACCGATTACCACTTTTAATAGGCTGCCTTTGGGACTCCCTGTGACCTTGGGATCCACTTTCCCACTTTGCCAATCTCCCGCGCTGGGCTGCGTTCCCATCCACCCAAACACACCTATCCTTCTGCAGCATGGCAGGCAGATCACCACGCCACGGTGGCGGTCACAAAACAGACTGTAAAAATGGTAATGCAGTGTTGTTGGTGCTGGAACGTTCCGTTTACTTCCCACCAGTAAAAGTACTATGGATTCTTGGCGCCCACTCTGCAGAAAGGAGGAGTCCAAAGCCTCGGACAGGAACAACTCTGCAACTTACTTCCAAAAGCACGGTCCCTGCCTTTGGGTTCCATGCAAAAAGAAACTGGCAGAGGGGAACCCCAAGCTGTAGGCTGCAAGTGAGATGAGTCGACCCACAGCTCACACCCTCCCAGCACAAGAGGACGCACCAAACTCCCATTTCCCACCCAGCATATTCCCCCCTCCCCCCGGCCCGCCGCAACGTCCCACCTGCCTTGAAGGCCATGTTGTCATCGTCCTTGGCCCCGAAGGTCTCCAGCATGGACACGAAGAGCACCCCGTAGGCGTTCTGGATGCCAAACACAGACCCATTGCACCACATGGCCGCCAGCATCACCAGCCAGCCCCAGCCGCCCTCGGGGGGTTCGGGGGGCACCTCGTTGCCCGTTGACCTCGTCAGCTCCACCTCCACTTTCTCTACGGACACGTCGGAGACATCCGACGGTCCCGGGACGGGCAGCGGAGCGTCATCCGAGGGCGCGGGCCCGGGCGGCTGCGCCTCGTTCGTCTCCGGCTCGGCGGCGGCGGGCTCCTCCTGGGACGGCACCATAGCCCGAGGTGGCCCCGTCGGGCGCCGAGAGAGCTCGCGGGCGCAAGGTCCGGGGTGGCTCGCGGAGCCTGGGACAGCCGCGCAGACCGAGAAGGGAGGCTGAGGCGAGGACTGTGGAGCCACCGGCCGACGAGCGGCGCACACCGTAGACACCGCCTAAGGCGGTGAGAGGACTTGACACACCGGCTGCCCCTCGCGCCTGATTGAGCCGGCCCTCAGCTGCCGCCTCTTAAAAGCGCCCCTCCCGCCCTCCTGCACCGCCTAGGGGCGTGGCCAGCGGAGGCCTTACACCCTGAGCCCACAGGTGATTGGGCGTTGGCAAGCGGAGGCTCCGCCCCATGGGAGGGGAGCAAGGATCGCCCCCGCGCGCGCGCCTTCAGGCGCGCGGCCAAATTAGCTACCCGGTGTCTGTGTCCAGGCATAATGTGACCTCCTCTCAGCATTAGCTTAATACGTTCTGGCGAGCGTCTCCTACATGTGGGCTGCGAAGGTGATCGATCAGGTAGGGCTGCCCTGCGTCCTTACCCTCACCGGAACGGAGAGTCACAATTGATACCGTTAATGTTTGTTGTCCCTTTTGTGCTAATTATAATATAGAAGAATCCTTATGCCACATTCCCACTTAAAAGGCAATTCAAGAATCAGGGGCCTTGTTTAATTATTCCAATTCTGTAAATGCACAGTTCGTTTTGAATACTTGGCACATTGAAGATGCTCACTTTGGAAAACAGACTGGGATTCTAAATTTTTCAACTAACAAATATTTTTGGCAGGTGGCTATAAAGCAATACTTTTCAACTGCACAAGTAGTCTTCACACTAAACAAAGAACTAGCACTTATATTCAATTTCTCTGGCCCCTGAGGCATGGTATGCCGATGTATCTTCTTAATTTCTCAGATATTCAGATTACTCACTCCAAACAAAATCAAAATATGACAGTGTGGTGGGTTACACAGTAATTGTAATTATTATATTTTTGCTTCTCTCTGTTCTAAACTAGTAAGTAAAAACAGTCCAGAAACAGAAAATGGAGTTCAGTGGGGTTCAAATACTGGGACATTAGCCAGGAGGGTGTTAGCACACACTTTTATCCTCCCACTCAGGAGGCAGAGACAGGTGGATCTCTGAGTTCTAAGCCAGCCAGTCTGTTCTACAGAGTTCCAAGACAGTCAAAGCTACACAGAGAGACCCTGTCTTGAAACCAACTACCCCTATAATCCCCACCACCATCACCACCAAAAAAGGATAGTACCTGCAGGAAATAAGTTTGAGCTAAGCTCCAGATTAGCCACAGGTTTCGTGGGCAAGGACAAGCAAAGAGCATTTCAGCCAAAGAAAAGGAGAAGAAACCAAAGAAAGAGGGGTATTCCAGAGGAATGACCTGGGAATATAGGTCAAAGTGGGTGCTTTAGAGATTAAGTTAAAATGGCACAATATCTTGGATACATAATATCCTTCAAAGGCTTGCCTTGGTGTCTGGTAACTCTTTTTTAAAAAGGAAGAAGAAAGAAAGAAAGCATTTAAATGGGGGCTGGCTTACAGTTTCAGAAGTTTAGTCCATTACCATCAGGGTAGGGAGTTGTGATGGTTTGCATATGCTTGGCCCAGGGATGGCACGATTAGGAGGGGTGGCCTTGTTGGAGTAGGTGTGTCACTGTGGGTGTGGTCTTTAAGACCCTCATCCTAGCTGCCTGGAAACCAGTAATCTGCCAGCAGCCTTCAGATGAAGATGTAGAACTCTCAGTTCCTCCTGCCCCATGCCTGCCGGGATGCTGCCGTGTTCCTGCCTTGATGATAAAGAACTGAATCTCTAAACCTGTAAGCCAGCCTCAATTAAATGTCATCCTTATAAGAGTTGCCTTGGTCATGGGGTGTTCACACACAGTAAAACCCTAACTAAGAAGGCGTCTCTTCATAGCAATGAAACCCAAACTAAGACACAGGGGATCAAACACCTTCCGATACGTGTAGGCAAAACACTCATATATGAATAAAATAAACTAAATATCTAAATAAGAAATTTAAAAACAAATTACTAAATTGAATATACAAAGTTCTGAACCGCTGAATATGTGGCCATGAGATTCCAATTATGTTCCGTGTAAGCGCAGTTTCTAGCTATGTCACATAATACAGGCTGGTTTGACGCCGTCTTAATGACCATTGGAAATCAACCAGCAAGCATGTAGCTTTGAGCTACTTCAGTGGCTACAGAGAAGTTTCTAAAACAACCTTACTGAGACGCACTCTACAAATCATAAGATCGGAATAGCAATATAATGATGACTCTTTAGGAGTGCTCATGAACGTCTGTAGTTTAATATCATTCACCCAGAGGGACACGCACAAACACACCACCTAAAAGCCTTCTAGTGAACAAGTTGGTCAAGGGTGGTGGTGCACAACCTTTGACCCCAGTACTTTGGAAGATAAGGCAGACAGATCCCTGTGAATTCAAGATTAGCCTGGTCTATATAGTGAGTGCCAGGTCGGCAAGAGCTAGAGCTATGTAGAGAGATCCAATCTTAAAATTTATTAATTATTAATTAATTAATTAATAAGTGTGCATGAGGCTGGAGGCACAGCTTAGCTGGAGAGCTGTTGGAGATCACCAAGCGTGTGAAGCCCAGTGTTCAATCTCCAGCACCATGAGACAAAAAGTTCTTGAAAAAAAAAAACCAGAACCAGTGCACAACAGAATGGCTGAAATGTAGGGTTTGTGCTTTGCTTGTATGAAGCCCTGGGTTCAAGCAAAACAAAACAAAACAGGGAAAAGGCTGGGGATATAGCCTATTGCATAGAGTATGTGAGTCCCTAGGTTCAACGGTCGCATTGGGGAAAAAAAAAGTTTCATCATTCAGAAAAAGAGAAAAAGGAGAAAGCAGAGTTCTTAAACATTGGTTTGCACAAATGATAAATGTGGTATTTTTGTGCAAAAAAAAATATCTTTACTTCAGAAGCAAGACTAAACGAAGTCTGATTTCTACTTTCTTGATCTCTTTCCACAGTTCCCTCATCCTGCCAATCTTCCAGCATCCCTCCCTCAGCTTCCAAAGTCCAAACCAGAATTTGGAGGCCCCTCCTTCATATACCTCTTTGCTGCCTTCCCCAAATACAATCCTGTCCATTTCTGGCTCTAGAAGACCATTTAATTAACTCTCTATTTTCCATTCCAGAAGATGGTTCCCCAATGAATTCTTCTCTGGTGGACCATCATGCTCTCCTAAGTAGCCTTGCTGCTTGTGAACTGAGCCTACATCAATTCATCCTCATCCTGTACCTCCTCCAACCCTTCTCCACCCTGGAGGCTCACAGCTCACTTCAGGCCCTGTATGAGCACCTCCAAGCTTTCTCGAAGACCTGTTTCTAAGTTGACCCCATGCTATGGTTTGGGCGTGTCTCCCAAAGTTTATAGGTTATCAACACCGTCCTTTATCAAGAGCACTGAGAGGACCTTTAAGAAGCGATTAGATCGTAATGGCTCAGCCCTAACCAGTGGACTCATGCCGATGTGGGAGAAGATTCCTGATAACAGGATGACTCATGCCCTCCCCTCCCCATGTCCTAGGTGATGCAAGGATGAACATGTGCTATCTTGTGCTTCTGTCCTCTGACATGGGATGAAATGTCAAGAATACTCACGGTAGATGCTGGCTTCTCACGCGTGCTTTTCTTGGCTCCCAAATCTATAAATAAATTTCTGTCCTTTACAACTTAATATACTTTTAGAGCAGTAAGAAAGCATTAAGCTCCCTCCTTTTTCTCTTTTTTTCAAAGGAGTAAATTTCCGATGTGAGGGTTGAACATAGGGCCTCACATTTCTAAGCCCCAGCCCTTTTTATTTTGAAGCAGGGTCTTGGTCAGTGTCTTAGTCACTTTTCTATTGCTGTGGGAAGAACTATGATCACTGCAGCTCTTATAAAGAAAAATGTTTAAGTTGAGCTGGCTTACTGTCTTAGAGGTTTAGCCCACCGTCAATACCAGGGAGCATGGAAGTGTGGAGGCAGACATAGTGCTGGAGAATTAGCTGAAAGATCTACATCTGGATCTCTAGGCAGCAGGAAGAGAGAGACACTGGACCTGGCTTGAGTTTCTGAAACCCCAAAGACCACCACCCATGACACACTTCCTCCCAACAAGGCCACACCTACCCCAACTAAGCCACACCTCCTAATCTCAAATAGTGTCACTCCCTGTGACGACATATTTAAATCTATGCACCTATGGGGGTCAGTCTCATCTTAAACCACCTTGAACTTTCAGCTCTTTTGACTCAGACTCCCCAAGTAGTTGACGTGGTTTATGCCACCAAACCTGACCTACGTAATGAAATCTTTATCTTGGAAGTTCAACTTTTTTTTTTTTTTTTTTTGGAAGTTCAACTTTAAAATGGGATTCATTACTCTGAAGACTTCATGGATCCTTTCTTCCAGGCTCCCCTACTCTGTGGATGGAAACCTTCTGTTAGTAGAGTGGTATTCAGTCCCCTTAACAAGACCAGAAATTTTCAAATAGGGTAGGTTACATTTTGAAAACTTTCAAAGTATAGTTCCGCAACAATTACATGATCACACAAACTGAATGGAATTCAAGAATAACTTGGAGAACCTCACCTTTGAGCTGGAAATGTAGTTCAGTGGTGCCATGCATGTCTAGCACGTGCCAGTCTCTGGATTCTATGCCCAGTACTAAAAACAAAATTAATACTAGGCATGGTAGCACAGGCTTTTAAGCCCAGCACTTGGGAGACAGAGGCAGGCAGATCTCTGTGAGTTTAAGACCAGGCTAGTCTACTTAGCAACATGGAAGACCCTGTCTCAAACCAAACAGGGGATGGGGGTATGTATAAAGATAGTTTGTACATATTTATATGACACTGAAGATAATCCATATTTTATGGAATATTCTTAATGGTTTTCAACATGATTTTGTTTTTGTTTTTGTTTTGTTGAGACAGGATCACACTATGTAGTCCTGGATGGCCTGGAACTCACTATGTAGAGCACAGTGGTACCAAACCGTAGAGATCTGCCTGCCTCTGTCTTCCAAGTGCTGTAACCAAAGGTGCACACTACACAGAGCAGAAGCATTTGTTTTATAGTTTACAAAAATGACCCAATCTCATTATAGCGGAAAACTTTAAAAAAACGGAGGTAAACTGTTTATTACAGAACCACTCCGGTGTCCTCATTTGATCTTCTTAAAAAATATGTGTATTCATGAGAAATACAGCAGCCGTCAATAACCTAGTAATACACATCCCCTGTAAAACAGTTTAGCGTTGACTCTTGGTTCCAAATGACAACTGCGGCATTCAGGTTAATGGGAGAAATCTGAAGATGCCGGATGTGTTGAGATCGTGGCTCAGTTTGCAAAGAGCTTTCATATCAAGCATAAAACCCTGGCTCAATCCCCAGCACAGCACAAAGGGTGATAGTTGGGAGAAATGCCTGTTATCCCTGCACTTGGAATGTAGAGTTCAAAGTCATCCTCAGGTACACCCAAAGTTCAAGGCCAGCCCGGGACACATGAGACCCTGTTAGGGGTGAGAGCCATGGAGTTGAGGATGTTGAGCATGGTGGTAAATGCAATCTCAGCAGTTGAAGGCAGAGGTAGAGGGATAAAGAGTGGGAGACCAGCCTGGGCTACATTGGAAGGTCGTCTCCAAAAACAAATGATGAGGGTGGCCAGGGGCAGCCGGAACCTTTGACTAGGAGCTCCTAGTTAAGATGGCCGCAGGCTATCTTCAAAGGTCCTTGTTCTCAAATCTCTAATCAGGAAGCACAGCTATTTACCAATCACCACCTAATATGGGCACTTTCTTTTCTGTGCATATTTCCTTTTTATTTGCTTTTTTTCCCAAATGAGGTCCCATGGAGATCAGATGGTCTCAAACTCAAGGTGTTGCTGAGGATAACCTTGAGTGCTCTCCTGGGCCTCCTGCCTGCCGAGTGTGGAGAACTAAGAATGCACTACCATGCTCAGCTTTCTGTGCATTTTAAAACTAAAGCTGGATCCTACTTCTACAGACTCAACTGTGTGCCCATGCACCACAAATTCACATGTTAAAATTCCTTCCCTAGTACCTTAGACTGTGAAAGTATCTGAAGGGAAGGACTTTGAAGAGTTAAGTTAAAATGAGGTTCTTGAGGTAGGCCATAGTACAGTAAGACCGATGTCTGTATAAATAGAAGTAATTATGGAATATAGGGACAGACCAGGTAGCGCCATGACAATGAGAGTGTCTCCAGAGGTTGGACTGAGGAGGGAAGACGTTGTGTGTAGCCTTTGCTACCCCACCTAAGTTCCTGGAATGGACCACACTACCAGCCCCCACCCAGCGAATATTGAATCCACAGATGAAAAACACAGGCACACACAGATGTTCAATTTCAACTTGTCTTTTTGGCACAATTGCTGGGTGCTACACTCTCCCACTTGGAGAAGCATGCCTTATCAACACTCTTAGCTCCACACCTGCCCTCAACTTTTTCAGTTACATCTAGTCCCAGCTAAGTATCCCCAACTTCCTGCCAGTAGGAGTGGCCTGTGGCTACTGCATCTGAGATCTCACATCAAGGTTGGTCTCACCTTTTCTCCCTCACATGCATGGTAAACTCTCCCTCCTCTCTCTCCTACATCTCTCTTGCCTGGAGGGACCTGGAAGTCCCACCTTTTCCTTCCTCCAAACCATTGGCCCATGGCTTCTTTACTGATAGATCAAGGACCAATTGGAGAACAGGACCTTAACATCAGACCCACCCTTCAAGAAGATGCACACGGACTGTGGGCAGCACCATCTCATGGGCCGGCACCTCTGACTGAATAAACATCGTTAGAAGAGAAAGCAATCTAAGTGTACTTTTCTTCCAGGCCAGTGAAGGTACAAAGAGTACTACACACTCTGTCACAGTTTGAATATGCTTGGCCCAGGGAGTGGCACTATTAGAAGGTATGGCCTTGTTGGAGGAAGTGTGGAGTCACTGTGGGAATGAGCTTTAGAGATCTTCCTTCCTAGCTGCCCGAGATGCCCAGTCTGTTCCTGGCTTCCTTCGGATGTAGAACTCTCAGCTCCTCCTGCCCCAGGCCTGCCTGGATGCTGCCATGCTCCCACCATGATGATAATGGACTGAACCTCTGAACCTGTAAGCCAGCCCCAATTAAATGTTGTCCTTTGTAAGACTTGCCTCGGTCATGGTGTCTGTTAAAAGCAGTAAAACCCTAACTGAGACACACACTCACACATCTTGAGCTCTGCCAGGCCTTCCACTCCATGATGGATCATAGGCACTCAAACTGTGAACCAAATGAACCTCTGTTGTCCTTAAGTTGCTTCTTGTAAGTTAGACATAACAAGTAGGAAGTGACTAAGCTACTAGCACTGGGGAGGCAGAGGAAGTGGATCTTGAGTTTGAAGCCAGCCTGGGCTACAAAGTGAGGTTCAGAGTCTCCAGAGCTACACAGGGAAGCCCTGTCTTGAAGAAAGGAAAGGAGGAAAAGGAAGAAGAGGAGGAGGAGGAGGAAGAAGAGGAAAAGGAGGGAAGGAAAGAAAGAAATTTCTATAACATGTTCACTAACAATAGTAGTTTTGTGTTCTTAACTCATTTCATAATTTCTCATGTTATTAAATAGTCTTCAAAACACTGTGGTAAGGTTAGAATGAGCTCAGTAACAGAAAGTTTGCCTGGTATGTGCAAGGCCCTGGATTTAGTCCTTAGCCTACCAGAGTTTTTTTTTTTTTCCTTTTTCCCTCAGAAGCATTCTGCTTTGGACTACAATTTAATCACAGTCCTAAATACAAATTACTTATTATGAGTACTATTACAACGGCTGTCCTTCCAAATCTTTTCCTTTCTGGTAATCTTTTAGGGCAATGTTCCAGATATGAGAATGCTAATAAGTAGAAAAATGTATAAATATTTTGTGTAAGGTTTTGCTTTTCTGCTTGAGTCTTTTTTTTTTTTTCTGTTATGCATTTGAATATTTTAGGTGCTGGTGCTCTAACGTCACACCCTAGGCCTACAAATGAGCTTCTTAAAAGAAAAATCTGCTTCTGCAAGTGTGCAGAGAGAGAGAGAGAGAGAGAGAGAGAGAGAGAGAGAGCTTTTTGGAGTGAGCTCTCACTGTTCACCTTAGTCTGCAGCAGTACCTCTCTGCTTCTGCCACTTTGCTATGTATTCCAAGCTGGCTGGCCTGTGAGCTTCTGGGTAATTCTGAGTGCTGGATTCACAGACCTGTGCATTAGCTTCTGGGTTTTTTTTTTTAAATGCAGATTCTGGGGGATCCAAATTCAGGTCATCAGGCTTACACAGAACCACTTCACTCTGCAAACCATCTCTCCCGACGCTCTTCTGAAAAGTTCTTTAGAATGTTAGCACAGCATTATTTATTTTGAGGAGTGGGACAAGCCATGGAGTGCATGTGGCAGCCACAAAACAACTGAAGGGATTGATTCTCTCCACCAGGTGGGTCTGGGGATTCAAACTCGGATCCTCAGGTTTAGCAGAAACTGTCTACTCGATGAGCTGCCTTGCCTCTCTACTCTCCAAATTATCTTCTTCGTGGTCCTTCTCTATATTCTCCAACAGAAAAACCATTTTGTTTTGTTTTTTTTGGTACATCATCATGCCACGTCATGGGGTCTTCTTGATTCTGACTCCAGAATGCTAAAGCTGCAGGCATGGCCTTAGATAAACCGATGTGTTTTTAATGTGTTTCTTTGTTAGAGACAGGCTCTGAATAGCCAGGCTAGCCTTGGACTCTCCATGTAACACCAAAAATTAACCTAACCTTCTGATCCTCCTGTCTGTAGCTCTGGAGTAATATAGGGGTGAGGTACGCATCCAGTTTATTGGGTGCTGCAGACCAACCAAACCCAGAGCTGCGTTCATGCCAGATAGGCCTGCCATCAAGCGAGATATACTGCCCTCCCAGCTGTCCTTTAATTGACTGATAAATACACCAGACCTTAGGCTTGCAGTCTTCTTTGATGGTGACAGAACAGGTCTGGAGTCTCCCTCAACAGGCCCCAGTGACTGCTTAGGTAACACAAACACCCCGGGGACATTCTGGTCCCTATACAGCAGTGGGAAGTGTAGAATGTAGGCCTCAGCAGCTGCCACCATCGCAGCAACCTCAGAGGTGGCCTTAGTGAGGGTTTGGCAGCCTCGATGGGCACTCTCCGAGCTGCTTGTACTTGTACAACCTCTGAACGAGATCCAACAGTTCCTTGCTGAGGTGGGCTCGGTAAGGGGATAGGCCTTTGGATTTATTTCTGCTCAGCCGCGGGCTCCGTCCACAAGAGTATTGGATGTCAGAGAAGAAGCTGAAATGCTACCCAGAAATAGGAGTAGCAGAAATAGGAGCAAAAATCCTGTAGAAATTGAAGTTTTCAGTGATGTCTAAGACTATTTATGGGCTGGAAAGATGGCTCAGTGGTTAAGACCACTGGCCACTCATCCAGAGGTCATGAGTTCAAGTCCCAGCAACCACATGGTGGCTCCCGACCACCTGTAATGGGATCCGATGCCCTCTCCTGGTGTGTCTGAAGACAGCTACAGTGTAGTCATATAAATAAAATAAATCTTTAAAAAAAAAAAAAAAAAAAAGACGGGGTTGGGGATTTAGCTCAGCGGTAGAGCACTTGCCTAGCAAGCGCAAGGCCCTGGGTTCGGTCCCCAGCTCCGAAAAAAAAAAAAAAGAAAAAAGAAAAAAAAAGACTATTATTATTTATATAAAGACTATTTATATTCACATGAGTCGTTTTGTATCTTGTTAAGGTTGTCACCAGGTGTTTGGGGCTCCTGTTGTTTTTGATCTCTGTCCCGTTGTGTGCTTTGGAGAGATGAGTTTAGGTTTTTCCTATGATCCATGATGTTTTATGTGGTTATATGATCCCATCATGGGATTATCTTTTCGATACATCTGACAAAAATTAAAGTACAGTGCTTTGATTGTGATCAAGTGATTAGAAAACTACTCTGACGTTGCCAGCAAAGTCTAGTTTACGAAACGGAGATTATTAACACAGACCTTCAGCAGCTCTCTTTGAAAATCGACTTAAGTTTAAATTGTAGCCAAAATATTGTATCACTTATTTAGATTCTAAGGTTTAGATGGAACTGTGAGCACACATTTACCCATTTTTATATTTGTTTGTTTGGTTTTGTTGTCGTTGTTGGCGTGAGTGTGTGTGTGTGTGTGTGTCTGTGTGTGTGTGTCTGTGTGTGTGTCTGTGTGTGTGTCTGTGTGTGTGTGTGTGTGTGTGTGTGTCTGTGTGTGTGTGTGTGTGTCTGTGTCTGTGTGTGTGTGTGTGTGTGTGTGTCTGTGTGTGTGTCTGTGTGTGTGTGTGTGTGTGTGTGTGTGTGTGTGTCTGTGTCTGTGTGTGTGTGTGTGTGTGTGTGTGTCTGTGTGTGTCTGTGTGTGTGTGTGTCTGTGTGTGTGTGTGTCCGTGCACGTTCGCCCACACACACACACACCTTCGCTCAGGTGTGTTCGTACACGTCTGTGTGAGAGGCCTGAGAAGATGTCTTCTTCAATCCTGCTCACTTTAGTTACTGAGTTGAGGTGTCTCCCTGAAGCCAGAGCTTGATGGTTCCAAGAGTATAGCTGGTCAGTTTGCCCTGGGGATCCCTGATCCTTCCTGAGGTTACAGGTGGTTGCCATGTCTCCTGGTTTTACATGCAGTGTAGGGATCCGAACACCAGGATTCAAACATCTGCCCTGCAGAGGTTTTATCTGTTCAACCACAGTCCCTCAGGCCTGCTTTACACACACACACACACACACACACACACACACACACACACACACACCCACCTGGCTCCCTCCCCCAGCCCTGCTTTACCACCCCCCAGCCTGGCTCCCCCCCAGCCCTGTTCTACAGCCCCCCAGCCTGGCTCCCCCAGCCCTGCTTTACCCCCCCCCAGCCTGGCTCCCCCCCAGCCCTGTTCTACAGCCCCCAGGCCTGCTTTACCACCCCCCAGCCTGGCTCCCCCCAGCCCTGTTCTACAACCCCCAGCCTGGCTCCCCCCACCCCCAGCCCTGCTTTTACAGCCCCCAGCCTGGCTCCCCCCCAGCCCTGTTCTACAACCCCCAGCCTGGCTCCCCCCCCCCAGCCCTGCTTTTACCACCCCCAGCCTGGCTCCCCCCAGCCCTGTTCTACAGCCCCGGCCTTTTACACACACACACACACACACACACACACACACACACACACACACACACACACCCCCACCTGGCTCCCCCCCCCAAGCCTGCTTTTACCAAGCCTGGCTCCCCCACAGCCCTGCTTTTAGCCCCCAGCCTGGCACAGCCCTGTTTACCACCCCAGCCTCTCCCCCAGCCCTGTTCTACAGCCCCCGCCTGGCTCCCCCAGCCCTGCTTTTTACCACCCCCCAGCCTGGCCCCCCAACCCCCCAGCCTGGCTCCTCCCCAGCCCTGCTTTACCACCCCCAGCCTGGCTCCCCCAGCCCTGCTTTACCACCCCCAGCCTGGCTCCCCCCAGCCCTTTACCCCTGCCTAAATACCCTTTAATTTTTATCTAAAAACTCCCTCTATTCTAATCCAACAGCTTCCGCCAGTGACTTATGTCTGTAAATACTTTAATTTTTATCTAAAATGTAGGCCAGAGCGAAATGCCATAGATCAGGCCTTCTGCAGTTGAGTGTTCCCCAAAGCTTCCAGAGCCTTTAGCTGTGGTGAACAGGACAGAGACCGCCCCAGGCTCCCTGGACACTGCACAGGCTGCACTCTGGCCACCTCCGCTCTGGGAAGCATGACACGGACCAGGAGTCTGGTCTTCAGCTCTCTGTGTTCCAGAGTCTAATTATCTCCTTATACCAGGGCCATTTGGCCTCAGGGGTGTAATTCAGTCAAAGCAAATTCACATGAAACTAATTGAGAGCTTGCATTACAGTCTTTGAACATAATTTCATGTACTGTCAGGCCAACTTGAATATTCTGGTAGCTTATGCGGGGCCTTCCTTTTCCAGAGGAAAAATGTTCATGTGTCTATTACTATCAAAAAGCTCTTAGGGGACCCTAGACCAGGTTAAGAGGACTGGAAACTCACAGAAAATGTCTTCACCCTATGATACTACGTTGCTCTCCACCTCAGACCCGTTCCATCTATAGAAGACAGCAGTGTCCCAAACCAGGCTCTGAGGCAAGCCTAGTCCCACGCAGGCCCAGCACCGGAGGCTGAAGTGGGAGGAGTCTAACTTCCAGGCCAGCCTGGACTATGTTGTCCCAGAAGAAGAAAGACGAAAGGGAGGAACAAAAGAAAGAAGGGGGATGGATCATGGCGGGGAAGTCAGTTTCTGCCAGTTCCAACTTTCGCAGCTCTGTGACCATGCCTGAGTCACTTGCTTACACGAGCCTATCTGCTCATGAGTGCTGGGGCCCAAACAATTCTTCAGTATCTGTGTTTCTCTGTCTAGTTTTAGAGTTTGAGACAACCGTGACACTCATGCTAGGCAATTCCCTCTACTGAGTCATATCACAGTCCCCTCCTCCCTAAGAACTGTTTTACGTTGAGAGTGGGTCTTACTACACTGTCCAGCCTGGCCTTGAACTCACTCTAGTCTAGGCAGAGTCTGAAATTGTGATCCTCCCGTGTCTCCCACACAGCAGGCATACACCACTAGGCCCAGCCAACTCCATGTCTTTGCTCCTTCTCCTTGTCCTGGATGGGAGTTAAATTATATTTTCAAGCATCTATATACTGGCACAATTTAGACACAGAATAATAATAATAGTGTCTAATACCTGGCCCTACCATTTAAAGAAGCCTGGAAAACGGACATAGAAACAACACTGGGTTTTTCATTTGTGCTTCTGCAACAAATCTGTAAACCATACTTGTAAACATGAGGGGGAGGGCTGTGAGACAGGATGGAGGAGAAGACATAATTGGGAGGAGTTGATTCTCTCTGAATAGAAAAAGAATGTACTATGGCTCTAAACAGGCGTGATTTGTGTCTTCTTTCAATTCCGCAATATTTCCCTTAATTCTTCATTCTCTTTCCTCCCGTCTCCCATCACCCTCAAACCACTAAACATGAAATATAGAGACAAGGATGGAAACCAAAACCCCACAGCTTGGACAGAGGAGTGAGACACAACCTGTCCTGAAGCACTTCATATGCCTTGTTCATCGGTCTCCTCAGAAGCTGGCACAGCTCCTCCCTGGCACTTGATGGGTGGTCCATATAGTCTTAGAATTAAAGCTACGGCAGAAGACCAAATGATATCAGCTCTGATTGTGAACTCCCTAGGCGGGGCCTGGGCAAGGTGCAGATCAGAAAAGGATCCACAGCAGATGTAAATGTAAAAACCACAAGGTTTTAAAGTTGTTTTCAGAGGGGGTTGGGGAAACGAGGAGGCAAAAGAAGAGAAAAGGAAGAGAAGAAGAGAGGGAGAAGGAGGGGGAAGAGGAGAAGGAAAGGGAGGAGGAATAGAAGGAGGAAGAAGAGGAGGAGGACAGGGAGAAGGAGGAGAGGAGGGAGGAAGAAGGAGGAGGAGGAGAAGGAGGAGGGGAGGAGGAGGAGGAGGAGGAGGAAGAAGAGGAGGAGAGGGAGGAGAGAGGAGGAGGAGGGGAGGAGGAGAGGAAGAGAAGGAGGGAGGAGGAGGAGGAGGAGGGGGGAGGAGGAGGAGAGGAGGAAGGAGGAAGAGAAGGGAGGAGGAGGAGAAGAAGAAGGAGGAAGAGGAGGAGGAGGAGGAGGAGGAGGAGGAGGAGGAGGAGGAGGAGGAGGAGGAAGAAGAAGAAGAAGAAGAAGAAGAAGAAGAAGAAGAAGAAGAAGAAGAAGAAGAAGAAGAAGAAGAAGAAGAAGAAGAAGAAGAAGAAGAAAAGCAGAAGCAGCTGCCACCCAGGAGAAGTGGTGGCATGAGTCTGTAAACCCAGAACTTAGGAGACTGAATCTGAGGCCAGCATATGCTATATAGTGAGATGCTATCTCTAAAAGATTCCTTACCACCTACAAAAAGAGGGGGAGAGAAGGGGAAGGAGGAGGGAGGAAGACAGGCAGGCAGGCAGGCAGGCAGGCAGGCAGACAGACAGGCAGGCGAGCAGTCAGACAGGCAGGCGAGCAGTCAGACAGGCAAGCAGAAACAGAAAACATCTTTCTTTATGTGCTAAGCATCCTTGCATGACAAATGATGGCAGTTTGTTGAGTTGAAGAGATGGTTCAAGGGTTTAGAGCACTGACTGCTCTTCCTAAAGCACCAGGGTTTGTCTCCCGGCACTTGCACAGTGACTCACAACTGTCTGTAACCCAAGTTCCATGGAATCAAACATCTTCTTTGGGTACCAGGCACACACATGGCACTCATACATATAGGCAAAATACTCACGCACATGAAATAAAAATTAATCTTTTTTTCTAACAGCATGGGAGGCACAGAGGTCCTTTTGCTCACAGACAAGCATCAGGGGAGCCAGGAATGGTTAACACACAGGGTTGCTCCTTCAAGGGGAAGAATGCACACATTAACCTGTTATCTGTCCAGAAGACTGGAACCGACATGGCTAACAGCCTGGTGGCTTTTGTGCTATCTGTGTGACTGACCAGCCAGAGACCACACTGGATTCTCCCTCAGATTCTTATCGTGCGCTTGTCAACCTATAGACCCCCCCCACCTTTATGAAAGATGATATCACATTATGTAGTCACTCTATAGATTCCATATTTATGGATGGTGTGTCACGTTGCTTTACAAAGAGTTTGATGTACCCACGTCTCAAGCTTCATTGCAAATAGAATTAATTATCACCAGGAAAGTTTTCACCAAATTGCGCTGTGCTTAAATATGCCTAAAATAAACTTATTCAGGGTCAGACTGTCAAAAGTCATACTAAACTGAATTATCTTCTTGCCACCTGGCTAATTGTTACTAGAACTCCTTTATAGACCAGGCTGGCCTTGAACTCGCAGTCTCCACCTACCTCTAGTCATAAGTGCTGGGATCAAAGGTGTACACCACTGTGCCCAGAAAAATAAATACATTTTTAAAATATGAAATGATATTCTTGTAATGTCTAGAATTGTGTACCTTGTGTGATAGCCATTAACCATGAGCTGCTACTCAAGAGTGAAAAAAATTGAAAGTAAATAAAATTTAAAATCCAGTTGTTCATTCAATGAGCTAATGATGCCACAGTTCAAGGCCTGCTGACCACATGTAGCCAATAGTCATACTGGACAGTCAGGATGCAGATACTGGCACCTCCACAGACATTCTACTGCACGGCTCTAGCCTCAGGAGCAAGGCCGTAGTGTCTCTCTCTCTGCCGAGATGATCGGTCAACTCTGCGTTTTACTTTTTAAATGAAGCATAAACAAGCAAGACAACGGTGGTTAATCACAAGGCTAGAAGACACGATTCACAGAGTAGTTTGTAGAACTGGGGCTATTTAGCTCCCAAAGACTAGCTCCAAACTCAGTCTGTGATGAAGACTGTGAATACCAAAGGACTGTCATGGGCATAAGGAATCGATATTGTCTCAGGTGACTTAAAGATAGACTTAAATCCGTGTCCTAGGGGAACAAAAATTACTAGCTCAAAAAAGGAAGAACTGTGTGTGTGTGTGAATGTGTGTGTGTGTGAGCCTGTGTATGTGAGTGTGTGTGTGCATATGAGTGTGAGCCTGTGTGTGTGTGCATGTGAGTGTAAGCCTGTGTGTGCATGTGAGTGTGAGCCTGTGTGTGTATTTGTGTGAGTGTGAGCCTGTGTGTGTGAGCCTGTGTGTGTGTGTGTGTGTGTGTGTGTGTGTGCATGTGGTGTGAGCCTGTGTGTGTGGTGTGTGTGTGCATGTGGTGTGAGCCTGTGTGTGTGGTGTGTGTGCATGTGGTGTGAGCCTGTGTGTGGTGTGGGTGCATGTGGTGTAAGCCTGTGTGCATGTGGTGTGAGCCTGTGTGTGTGTGTGGTGTGAGCCTGTGTGTGTGTGTGTGAGCCTGTGTGTGTGTGTGTGTGTGTGTGGAGCCTGTGGGTGTGGTGTGTGTGTGCATGTGGTGGCCTGTGTGCATGTGGTGTGAGCCTGTGTGTGTGTGTGTGACTGTGAGCCTGTGTGTGTGTGTGTGTGTGTGCATGTGAGTGTGTGTGTGTGTGTGTGAGTGTGTGTGTGCGTGTGTGTGTGTGTGTGTGTGTGTGTGTGTGTGTGTGTGTGTGTGTGTGTGTGTGTGTGAGTGTGTGTGTGTGTGTGTGTGTGTGTGTGTGTGCGTGTGTGTGTGAGTGTGTGTGCGTGTGGGTGGGTGTGTGTGAGTGTGTGTGTGTGGTGTGAGCCTATGTGTGTGAGTGTGTGTGTGTGAGCCTGTGTGTGGTGTGTGTGCATGTGTGTGGCCTGTGTGTGTGTGGTGTGAGCCTGTGTGTGTGGGTGTGTGTGCATGTGTGAGTGAGTGTGTGTGTGTGTGTGAGTGTGTGTGAGTGTGTGTGAGTGTGTGTGTGTGAGTGTGTGTGTGCATGGTGTGAGCCTGTGTGTGTGGTGTGTGTGCATGTGGTGTGAGCCTGTGTGTGTGGTGTGTGTGTGCATGGGTGTGAAGCCTGTGTGTGTGCATGTGGTGTAAGCCTGTGTGTGCATGTGGGTGTGAGCCTGTGTGTGTGTTTGTGTGAGTGTGTGTGTGGTGCCTGTGTGTGTGAGCCTGTGGGTGTGGGTGTGTGTGCATGTGGTGTAAGCCTGTGTGCACATGTGGTGTGAGCCTGTGTGTGTGGTGTGTGTGCATATGAGTGTGAGCCTGTGGGTGTGAGTGTGTGTGCATGTGAATGTAAGCCTGTGTGTTCATGTGAGTATGAGCCTGTGTGTGTGAGTGTGTGTGAGAGCATGGGTGTGTATGCGCATCTGCACACGTGTGTCCACACATGCATGTAGGGGACAGAGGACAACCACAAGTGTCATTTCTCAAGTGCCATCCACCTTTTTTCTCACAAATGAGGTCTCTTACTGGTCCACAGCTTTCCTGGTGGGCTAGGCTGTCTGCCAGGAAGTCTCAAAGATGTGCCTGTCTCTACCACCCCAAAGCTGGGATTATAAGCACGTGCCATTGTGCCATTTTAAGATCTTCTTCATCAAAGTTGGCAGGAAAAAATAATCTCCATGCTGGGAAAGCAAGATCTGAGGACCTACTATGTGCAAGGCTATGCTTGTTCCTGCCACAGTTGGTTCTTGAAGTGTAATAAGAGAGTACGGAAAATTGGGGGTCATACAAAAGACATTAGCTCGGCAGGAATGTCTCAGGCACAGGCAGTGGGATCTCCGTGGGTTCAAGTGGAAGGGGACCCAACAAAGAAGCGATCAGTGGAAAGAGGAGGAGGATGAGAAGGGATAATGGGGCTGAATATGATTGAAATATGTTATCAATATATATAAGATGTCATAACAAAACCCATTGGTTTGTGTAATTATCATATGCTAATAAAAACAGTAAAAGGTTACTAACCTGGGCTTTGTATCACATACTTATAATTCTTGCACTTGAGAAGCCAAAGCAGAGCAATTTTGACTTTGAGGCTAGCCTGGTCTATATAAGGAGACTCTGTCTCAAGAAACCAGGAAGAGGGGCTGGAGAGATGGCTCAGCGGTTAAGAGCACTGACTGCTCTCCCAGAGGTCCTGAGTTCAAATCCCAGCAACCACATGGTGGTTCACAACCACCTATAATGGTCTATCTAGTGACAGCTACAGTGTACTCATATGCATAAAATGAATAAATGAGGTATTTTTTTAAAAGGAAGAAAAAAGAGGGAAGGAGGGAAGGAAAAAGAAAGTCTTTATATAAAACAAGAAACCAGAAAGAAAGACAAAAAGGATTTTTATGGATGAAGTGAGATACAGGGTCATTACTAGTTAAAATTTAATTTAAAGCTGGGAGGTGGTAGTGCACCTTTGATCCTAGCACTCAGGAGAGAGAGGCAGGCGGATCTCTGAGATCAAGGCCAGCTCAGTCTACTGAGCAAGTTCCAGGACAGCCATGGCTACACAGAGAAATCCTGTTTCTAAAAAAAATAATAATTAACTTTAAAATTCTCAAAGACTGAAGATAAAAAATAGGAAACTATAGTTCTCTGAGCAAGCCATAGCATGCAAACATATAAAATATACCCATGCCTTTAAGACCTGGAGAGATGGCTCAGTAGGTAGTGTTTGCCTCACAAGCATGTGGACCTGAGTTCAGATCCCCAGCTCCCAGGTAAAAAGACGCACAGCAGCTCAAATCTGTAATCCTATAGTTAGGGAGGTAGAAACAGGACAGTCCCCAAGAACTTGCTGGCCAGCCAGTCTGGCAGCGTCATCAAGATCCAGACTCATCCGGAGAGCACCAGGAGACTCTGGAAGTCAAACTCTGACCCACATACACACTCACCCATCACACACACACACACACACACACACACACACACACACACACACAACATATACATACATCAGGTAACTAAAATAGCACACACCTCAAGATTATTCCCTCCCTCATTCAGCCATTGCTGGTAGGCGTGCAAACTTGTACAACCACTTGGAAATCAGTGAAGCTGTTTCTCAGGAAGATGGGACTAGATCGCCCTCAAGACACAACTATACCACTCTTGGGCCTATACCCAAAGGACACCCCATCCCACTGCAAAGACACTTTCTAAGCTATGCTTCATTGCTGTTCTGTTCATAATAGCCAGAAACTGGAAACGGCCTAGATGTCCTCAACAGAAGAGGGGATAAAGAAAATGTGGTACACTTAGACGATGGAGAATTACTCAGCCATTAAAAAAAAAAAAAAAAAGACACCATGCAATTTGCAGGTAAATGGATGGAATTATTAAAAAAAAATCATCTTGACTGAGCTGTCCCAGACTCATAAAGACAAATGTGGTATCTATCCTCTTAAATGTGAATATTGGCTGTTAAATCAATGGTAGCCACGTTACAATCCATAGACCCACAGAAAGTAAATAGCGTAAGGAACTGGATGACACAGACAGACATTGTTAGGAGAGGAAACTAGAAAAAATATTATGGATGAGTGGGAAGATCGAGTGGGAAGATGGGAAGAGAAGGGAATGAGGAAGGGATCACAAGGAGAGACATCTAAAATTAAGGGCCATTTGAGGAATAGTACGGAGACCAAATATATTCATACAGGAAGGCAATCTAAAGAAAATCACCACGCAACGGGGAGACAGAGTCCCAACAAGCCATCTCTTCTCAGAAAATGAAGCTTACAGTACCAGTATTGGGTTACATCTAATAAAGTTGTTGGCCAAATGGGTCTCAAGGGAATTCCCAAACAACCCGGGGCCATTGCCAAGAAAACAGATGTCTCTCCAAAACGGAGAGCAAGGCCCCCTTACAACACCTACACAGCTCATTGGCCATGGAGAAGCTGGCACCTACATGGATCCTTTACCAGTACGATCTAATGGCTTCGGTACAGGAAAGTACTCTGGATCCAATCAAAAGAGAAACAAAAACATCGTCCCAGCCACAACACCTTTGATCTACAGCGCTGTCCTGCTTTCAAGACGTGCTAGAGCAATGGTGGCACACAACACTTGTGGGAGTAGCCAACCGGTATCTGATCTGACTTTAGGCCCACTCCACAAGATGGAACCCATACCCGACACTGCTTGGGTGACAAAGACCCAGAGTCTAGATAGCTTAGGGCCCTAAGGTAAAACCAAATACTGTTGGTGGAAAAAAAAAAAAAAAAAAGAATGTAGCAATGAAATGACTCCGAATGGAAACACCCTCTAGGCCCCCACCTGCGGCCATTCGGCTTGGACAGTTGGGTGACGCTCCAGGGAGCAAGTGGGTGGTGGAGAGATGGGGGAGAAAGAGAAGTGGAACGGTTTGTGCTCTATGAAGAGAGGCGGAGTTGGAGACAAAAGGGCGATGAGGAACAGCCTGAAGTGAGTAGCCTGCTCCGCCCATCTGAGGCCATGGTGAGGTTCTGACCAGTGCTGCTGCAGAGGGGTCAAGACTGCGTCCGTGATCCTGCAGCGGAAGGAGTCTGTGTCAATGTTTATGGCCCATGTTACCACCGAAGGCCATGTTGGATGTTCCTAGTCTGGGCCGCCGCCTGGAGCCATGTTGACGTCCGAGGGCTGTGCAGAGCTGGCTCCGCCCCTCACGCCATGTGATGCTTCCCTTGCCACACCGCCAGGAGGAGGCCCTGCACCCTTCCTGGGCAGCCAAGTAGAGGTAGCCCTGGTGGTATGGGTTCTGGAGAGCTGGCCCTGGTGACCTGGGTGCAAAACAGCTGGTCTGCTCCTTGCCAACTGCTGCCTGCAGGAGAAATGTCCCCACCCCTCACCTAGGCAAAGTGGAAGAGCTGGACTTTGCGGCGAGGGTGCAGGAGAACTGGCAGGCTGACCAAACTGAGCTACCACCCAAGCCCAGATCCAGGGCTTTGAGTTGGCCCAAGGCAACATCTATCTACTCCATCTATGAACTGCTGGAGTATGTAAGAGGCCAGTCCTGCAGACCCAGAGCTGCAGGATCTCCATGACACGGGGCAGCAACAGGATATCCAAGAAGAATCCCAGTGAGGACCCAGTATTGATGGTGTAGCAAAAGCCAGAGGCCTTGAACCAGACCAATGACTCATTGCAATGAACATTGGCAAGTAAAGATGTTTGGGCAAAGGGTATGAGGTCTCCATCAAATCTCTCCCCTCAGGGTTCAGGGAACCCACAGAAGAGGAAGCAGAAAGAGTGTAATAGCCGGAGGGGATGGAGGACACCAGGAAACAGGGCACTATAAATCAACAGCGTTAATGACTCACAGAGACCGAAGCAGCAAGCACAGGGCCTGCACTGGTCAGCACCAGGTCCTCTGCATATATTCTATGGCTTCCACTTTCGTGTTCTTATGGGATCCCTAAGTGTGTGAACAGGTGGGTCTCTGATTCTTGTCTTTTGGGCTCTTTTCTTTCTTTTTGTTTGTCTTGTTCAACTCTGATATAATAATTTTTTTTCATCTTACTATATCTCATTTTATCTTATTTTCTTATAATCCCTCAGAAGCCTGTTCTTCTCTAATGAGAGACCAAAAGGGAGTGGATCTGGATGAGAGGGGAGGTGGGAAGAAACTGGGAGGAGTAGAGGGGAGGGGAAAACATCATCAAGCTGTATTGTGAGGAAAGACTCTCTTTTCAGTAAAAGGAGGGAAAAAAATGTCAACAAGACAACAAAACGAGCAAACAAACACGAAGCCCAACTGTCAACTTGACACAGCCTAGAAGGGCGATCATCTCTGTCAGGTTGGTCCGTGGCCATGTCTGTGAGGGACGGTCTTCATTGTTAATGCTAGATGGCCGAACTGTATAAGAGAATTAGGTGAGCGTGAGTCCATGAGCCAGCCAGAAAGCAGGGTCAAGCAGTGGTACTGAGTAGTTCCTGCCTCCAGGTCCCTCCCTTGAGTTCCTGCCCTGACCTCCATCAAGGGTGAAGCCAAGAGATGCTAACTTTATTCAAATCTGACTGCTTGAATCCATATTTGTTTTTCAAGAGAGTCTTACTCCCTGTTCACTATTCTTAAAACAAAAGCAAACAAACAAACAAAAACCCTGCATTGCATTAGGCTTGTAGCCTGGTTTCCAAATGTTTCCCCCATGCCGATATTCTTAGGCATTTTGCTTTGAGTGGTCAGCAATAATTCTAAACGTGTACGCAGAACGCACCTAACCAAGCCAGCCGTAAGCGTGTAGAGGTTAGTCCCATGTGCTCTTGGGTATTACAAACAGTTCCACAATGGATGCGGCCCTTGCATTAGCAATCTCAGGCACCAGAGATTATCCCCTTAGAACAGATATCACAAAGAACGGAACTGAGTTTGTTTGTCTGTTTGTTTTATAAAACAGAAACCTGTTACAGAAGCTCCCTAACCCTCTCGCCCTCTGAAAGCATCTCTCATGAAGTCCCTTTCACCTGAGGCCTTTGGTGTGCACGAGTTCCAGAGACGCACACCAGCAGTGTGGTTTGGGGCTCACACGGGGCGAGCAACACAAAAGGAAGTGACTGCCGTTTTATCACAGAAACAACTTAACAGGATGTGGTTTCATTTCCATCCGCACCGCAGGTGAGAAACTTGAAGGAGACCAGTGTTTTACACAAGGAAACCACAGCCAGCACCTGAATTCAATTCTGGCTGATACCACAGCCACAATTACTCCAGTTCTAGTCTCCTGACTTTACAAAGACTGCATATTGGTGTGACTCTAAATGTTCCTTGAACTGCCCAAGGGCCTGAAATTTGCCCCATATCCACCATTGAATTTTTTTTGCCCTGTGGGGTTGGGGTATGTGGAGAATATGTATCCAAAGACATTCGCTAATAACCACTTCTTGATTTAAAAAAAAAAAAAATCTAAGGTGATAGCTTGGCACATTTACTAAAAGTCTTTCCAAACTAATAACTTCCAAAACTTGACAGTCTGATTAATTTCCAAATTGAACGCTAAATCCTGAAGGTCAACAGGAAAAAAAAAAAAAGTGGCTCACGTAAGCACAAAGCATAAGGTTATAATTTAACCAGTGAATCCCATTCGAGGTGACCACATCCCCGCACAGAAAACAAAGTGTTTGTCCAACAGTTTTATCTGCTTTCGTCTCTGAGATCCGAAGGCATTTACAGTTGAGTAATATGAATTGTTTCCACTCCAACTTTCCACTCCAACAACGGTAGGGCAGACCCTAATTTACAGACAACAGCAAGACAAAAGTCATGGTCTAATGATATCGTTGAGCCCTTTATCCAGCCGGATGGAGTATGTCACCTGGGTCACATGCTTTTGCGAAAAAGCAAGATTTTAGAACATGACGTTCTTTAGATTAATCAAGGGCCCGTGTTTGGTGTTTTGAGGTCACACCGATTCCCCCTTGTTGCGGTTTTCAGACTCCAGCTCTCTTGTCTCCGTATCCCCTCCCCTACTTCAGGCATTTATTCTGTGGTCATTTTGCAGCTGACCTGTATTAAGTGTGGGCAAAAACAACACTTTGTTGCCTCGTGTCGTTTATGTCCATTTCAGCAGCACAGACTCTTTTGGCCAGGCAGTACACCGCTGTTGAAGGTCACCGAATCATCCTCAGTTACCTGCCTGCTCCGTGCCTGCTCGCTGGACGGATTAACAGCCGCACGGGAGAATGAATGCGAGAACTCACAAAGCTGCATATCTGTGCTGTTTTGCGTTTTTTATCAAGATCGCCAAGCATCTTATCTGCGTTGCTCCTTAACTTTCTTTGCCTGGAAAACCTTTGCAGTCCTTAGTCATTCCTTTCTCCCGGGTAGAGCAATGCTGAAGGTGGCCAGAAGCAACACTCCCCGTCCTCCTTCCCCTCCCCCAGAAATCCTCAGTGGCCCCGGGTGTTTCTGCTGAGACTGTTTTGGCGAAGGAGCAATCTCTGTGTGCGGCGACACGATGTCTCGGCCCTTCTCTGCCCCTATTTTCAAAGCAAACAAGTCTCTATGAGGAGTTTGGCGAGTGGACGGTGATCTAAAGTTCACGATTCCTAGTGCTGCTGTTACAGAATAATTTGAAAGGTGATTAAAACGCTGTTTAAGTAGGTTTTCCTTTAGATCTATAACCAAGAAGTCAACAAGCCGGGAGAACACCTGGGGAAACCACAAGGTTGGCTGACACGCCTTTGGTGCTTAGGGGTGACTGGCAGGCAGAATCAGGAAATGAACCACATCCAGACGCGGCTAAAAATACTTCAGCGCTTTCTGCTCGCCCCACGGACAGAAAGGCCATCTGCGGTGAGCGAGTCCTGGCGCCGAAGCCAGCATTTCAGTATTACTGAGCATGCCCTGTGCTGACAAACCATATCCCACCCCACCCTACCCCCAAACTTTTTTCAAACTTTTCTCTTAAAAAAAATTATAAATACCTTCTAGATCACCCCAATCTTAGAACCTTCCCAAGAATCACTTTGAAAGACCGCTATAGACAAAAAGGATGCCCCTAAACCAAAAGTGCGCATGCGCATATGATGCTAGGACTTGAACACAGAACCTTGCTGTCTCACTGACCTATGTTCCCAGCCATGGAAATGTTCTGGTGCAAGGTACCAAAATCATTTGCTCATTTTTTTAGAGATTGATTTTATTTTACGTGATGAGTGTTTTGCCTGCATGTATGTATGGAAGCCACGTATATGTGTGGTGTCCAAGATGACCAGAAGAGGGTATCGGATCCCCCGGAACTGAAATTGTAGAGGTTATGAGCTGCCCTGTGGGTGCTGGGAACCAAACCTGTGTCCTCTGTAAGAAGTGCTCGTTCTCCAGTCCCTTCTTTTGACATCAGAGTACATTGATCTTCCAAGCATCATCCCTCTCCGATGTTGCCTTCCCACAAAGCTCACGGTCTGGAGAGGCAGGGAAAGGACTTGTGCCAGTTGCCTCTGGATTGGCCCCTCCAAGGCAGATAGCAGTGTCTGCACACGGCTGTAAAAGTGAACGCCTGCATTCAGCACATGACAGGCACCATCGAGCCTAACTCCGCCCTTAGTCGACGGACTAAGTCGATGGATTTAGATGGACTCTAGCAAAAGCTTAAAACTGGCACTTTTTTTTGTAATCACTCTTGTTCCCCTTAGACACCTTCACACACACACACACACACACACACACACACGAGCACGCGCACACACACACACGTGTGTGCACACATGGGCACACGCACATGTGCGCACATGTAGTGCACGCGCAGTGCACGCACGCACACACGCGTGTGCACATACACATCACACACATGTGCACACACGCAGTGCACACACAAGTGCATGCTCAGTGCACGGCAGTGCACAGGCAGCGCGTGGGCGCGTGCGCACACACACACACACACACACACATACACACACGTGTGTGCACACGCACATTTTGTGGTAATTAGCGAGTCATTTAAAAGAGAGAGAATAGAACTTTATGCCTGAGAATGAAGAGCCACGCTGACCTTGCTGAGGAAAAGAACGCTTTGTAGAGTAACGTCACAGAACGTCACAGCACGTCACAGCACGAACTTCATGCTACATGCCAGTTGTGCGGTCAGCGCAAGATAGTTCATCTCTCTGAAAATGGGCCGCTAGGGCTGTCTGACTGGGCTGTCAGGGATCTATGAAGTGGGCAGAGCATGCTGCTGTGACTCAGTGCTCCTCAGGTCCTTAGACCCTGCCAGGTTGTGAGCGTTTGTAATGGTTTAAGTAAGAAATGGCCCTCATTGCGTTTTTATGAGGTCGGGGGGTGGGGGTTCTTGTATTTTATTTTTGAATTCTGGTTTGTTCTTTGTTTGCCTGTTTGTTTGCCTTTTTAACATTGTTTTTAGTGTATGTTTCGCTGAAATGTATGTTGTGCACACCATGTGGATGCAGTGCCCAAGGAGGCCAGAAGAGGGCATTAGATCCCCTGGAACTGGAGTTACAACCAGTTGTAAGCTGCCATGTGGGTGCTGGGAATTGAACCCTGGTCCTCTGAAAGAGCAACAGTACTCTTAGCCCTAAACTATCTCTCCACCCCCACCTCTATTTGTTCTGTAAAGAAAGAAAGAAAGGAGGAAACTGTATGAAATTGGATGGGTTGTGGGGATCGGGAGGAGCTGTGGGAGGGGAAAGCATCATCAAAATATACAAACAAATTTTCTCAATAAAAATATATGTAGAGGTCTGGAGAGATGGCTCAGTGGTTAAGAGCACTGACTGCTCTTCCAGAGGTCCTGAGTTCAAATCCCAGCAACCACATGGTGGCTCACAGCCATCTGTAATGGGATCTGTTGCCCTCTTCTGGAGTGTCTGAAGACAGCTACAGTGTACTTATATATGATAAGTAAATAAATCTTCTTTAAAATATGTAGAAAAAAGAATATTGAACAGTAGGACCTTGTAAAACATGATTGGCATGTGGAAAGGTCATCATTTGGGGTTACTGTGGTTCTTGGAAGAAAGAATGAGCTTCTGTGTGGGCTGTTGTAAACCGGGGGGAGGGGGGGAGGGGGTTTCAGTAGTTGCTTGGTCTATAGCTTCTCCTGCTGTATGACTTCTCCAGTCTGCTCTTCTTGCCTGCTATGTGATGATATATATCATGTTGTGACAGGCGGATGTCCCCCACCAGAGACTAGTCATCTGGGTTATCCAAATAACTCTATCTGAATAACTATAAACCAGATAACTATTAATTGTATCTAGATAAACTAGGTTGATCCAGATGGCTGTCAGTCTTCAAAATTTGAGCTAAATAAATCAATTTTCTTTTTTTTTTTTTTAAAAAAAAGGGGGGGGTAGAGGACATCCTTCAGAGTCTCTGGCATTTAAACACTTGGTCCCCAGTTAGTGGCCCTGTTTGGGGCCATCGGGAAGTTCAGTGAGAGTGGAGAAAGCATGCTTCTGGAAGCAGGCTTTGAGAGTAAAAAATAAATTTTTTTTGACCTACTTCCAGTTTGCTCTCTCTGCTTCCAGCCTATGGTAACGGTGAACTCTCAGCTGTGTCTTTCTCCAGCCACCATACCTACTGCTTGCCTCATGCCTCCCCTCCAGGATGGACTCTTAGCACTGTGGAATTGTACGCCCAACAAATTCCTTCTTCTACAGGTTGCTTTGGTCATGGCGTTTTTTATCGCAATCACCAAAAAGTAACTGACACAGTGTGCAGTAATCAGTACCCCAGAGACTGAGAAGGGAGGCTTGTAGGTGGAGACGAGGAGTCGTAAGAGGTAAAGGAATGGGTGTGGGCTGAAAACCTAGGGCCCCAAAAGCGCCACGTGAAGTGACACCCACATAGTCACTTTGTGCCTTTGCAAGAATTAAGTTAGAGAAGAAACAAGGAGACAATGGCTCCCCCTGGAAGAGCTGCTCTCTCAGCCCCGTGTCCTCTCTCTCTGGACAAATTGTCACCTGTGGCTGCTGTTCGCCGAAAGCAGCTGCGGTGGAAGTGTCCCTGGGAGACCGTCATGTGCCTGGTGTTATTATGGCGCTGCCTCTCAAGGCCCTTGTAGTCCGCTCTGCATCCAGCTGCACTGAGAGCAACAGACATCTCAGCAGGGCCCGCGGAATGCAGCGTGACCCAGAACCAGCTGGCCTTCCACAGTCCTCACACAGGACAGGCGTTTATAGAGAATGCCGGGGGTGCGGAAGGCCAGGATGACGGTCACATCAAACAGGGCAGGTGCCTTGAGAGAACGAACAGAGTGGGGTTTGAAAAGAGAGGAAAAGTAAAAACATGGCGCTTCTCATGTCCGCTCTAGCTCCCAAATATAGACCTTATGTTCACTAAAAAGGTGTTTGCACTGTAGCTGGTCAGATAATCATCTCTCCTAGCCCTATTCCAACCCATCTCTGGCTGCCTACTCCCCAGACATTGCCCCATTACTTGCCCACTTGGTCCGGCCCTGGCTGCTCCTGCGCCATCGTTGTCCTCATGACGTCCCCAACCCCACGCGGGACCTGCTCACGTCCTATTTCCTGGTGAAGCCTCCCTCTCTCTGCTCTCCACCAGAGACCTATTTCCTGGTGAAGCCTCCCTCTCTCTGCTCCCCACCAGAGACCCTCTCTGGGATTGGAAATCTTGCTTCTTCCGGTCCTGCCCAGCTATTGGCTGATCGGCTCTTTAAGAACCAATCAGAAGTGATTAAAAACTATTTTTACGCAACACTGGGACAGGAGATGCTTGACATCGCCAATGTCTAGACTGCAACCAGATCTCTGGGCACAGTAACCGGGATCTGGATACACAGTGCACAAAAACATCTCCCAACGGGATGAAGGAGGGAGTAACTGCGTCCCACTGAAGGGCCTGGATTGCTCGTGAAGACAGTGGCTGTTGGATGGGTGTGGCAGTTTGAATGAAAATGGCCCCCACAGGCTCCCCACAGACTGGCATTATAGGGAAAGATTAGAACCTGTGCTCCTGTTGGAGTAGGTATGGCCTTGTTGGAGGAAGTGTGTCACTGGGGGCGGGCTTTGAGGTTTCAGAAGCTCAAAAACCAGGCGCTCTCTCTCTCTCTCTCTCTCTCTCTCTCTCTCTCTCTCTCTCTCTCTCTCTCCTCTCCCTCCCCCTCCCTCCTCCCTCCTTCTCTCCCTCCACCCTCCCCCCTCCTTCCTGACAATCCAATCCAGATGTATCTATCTGCCATCTTATACAACTCTCAGCTATCTCTCCAGCACCGTGTCTGCCTACCTGCCTTGCTTCCGACCATGATGATAATGGGCTAAACCTCTGAATTGTAAGGCAGCCCTAATTAAACGCTTTCCTTTATAAGAGTTGCCTTGGCCACAGTGTTTCTTCACAGCAATAGGAACCCTCACTAAGACAACGGGGCCTGGGAAGAGCGTGTGGACCACAGAGGGGTGGGGGGAAATCTCACCAAGTAGCCCAAGCAAGTTTCAAATTCAAGATCTCCCTGCCTCAGCCTCCAGCATGCTGAAGTTACAGGCACCCTACCCAAGGCTCAGCTTGACGATAAAAGAGAGGGGTGACATTAGCTAGGAAGGAGCGGGGGTGGGGGGTTACAGCAGGACTTGTTTTAACACAGCACGACAAGCAAGTGTAGGGTAAGGGAACGCATAGAGATATAGAGACAGCTGGGGGAGCAAGCAGCCCTAGGAGCTGTGAGTGGGTAGGCTGGCTCTACGATGGGAAAGAGATGAGAGCAGAACTGTGTTATTCAGATCCTTGAGGCTTCGCTGCTCAGTTTTCTCATCAAAGTGAGGTGTCCATTCCTGAGACTGAGGAGGGTGAGTCCCAACAGCTTGGGTAAAAGTCTAAGCCTGTGCAGGCTTCTCCGACTTGCAGCTGCGGTTGGAAACCGGTTTTGTTATGACCGTTGTCCTCGAAGGACTGTGGTTCCCTTTAGTAAATGACAAAGGCAGCAAGTCACAGAAGCTGGTATGTCCACATGGAGGGGAAGACAGTGCAGAATGAGCAACTGGAAGTTAGAGAACAGGAGGCGAAGAGCAATTCATTATCTGTGCTGGCCAAGTTGATGGAAAGGTCTCTGGTCAACAGAGCAATGGCAGACTTACAGTCAGGAGCCAGCCTTGGGTTTGAATGTGAAATGCCACCCCTCCACCCTCCCCAGGCACATATTTTAAATGCTTGGTTTCTGGCTGATGGAACTGTTCGGGAGGTGTTGTAATCCGGCTGGAGGAAGTGGATCACTGAGGGGTTGGTCCTCGAGGAGTAGCCCCAGTTCCTGATTGTGGTTCTCTCTGCTTCCTGGGCCCACTCCCACCAGGGGAGGGGCCCTGCCATGTACTTCCGAGGCCTCTGAGCAAATTGCTTCTCCTTGGTGACTGACTGAAGCTATAAGCCAAGGGACATCCTTCCTCCTCTGAATCGATTCTCTCAACTGTTTCCTTAAGGCAGTAGGGAAAGTGACTAAGACAGGCAGCAAAGATGGGGATGTCCCCAAGAGAGGGAAGACGTGGGAGAGAGAGATTGTGACTACGTGCTTGTCTGATTGCTTAGACAAAAATGTCTGAGGAAAGCTACTTAAGAAAGGAGGATTTGGTTGAGAGAGAGAGAGAGAGAGAAAGAGACAGAGAGAGACAGAGAGACAGAGACAGAGAAACAGAGAGACAGAGAGACAGAAAGAGACAGAGACAGAGAAACAGAGAGAGACAGAGACAGAGAGAGTCATACACACATGCCACAGTATGAGTACTGGTCCTTTCCTACTACCTTGTTTGAGACAGGACCCTTTGTGTGTGTGTGTGTGTGTGTGTGTGTGTGTGTGTCTGTGTGTCTGTGTGTCTGTGTGTGTGTGTCTGTGTGTCTGCTGTATCTATGTGTCTGTGTGTTTGTCTCTATGTGAGTCTGTTTCTGTTTTGTCTGTGTACATGTGTGTGTGTGTTTCTGTGTTTGTCTGTGTGTCATGTGTGTGTCTGTGTGTGTGTGTCTGTGTCTGTGTGTGTCTGTGTCTATGTGTCTATGTCTGTGTGTGTGTGTGCATGCGTGTGGGGGGGGTTTATCAGGCACATACTAGCAAGCTGACCCACCTCCCATCATGCCACAGGATCACTGGAATTACAGACATATACTATTATGCCCAGATGTGCATGGGTCCTGGAGGTTCAAACTTGGATCCCCGTTTGCTCAGTAAGCATTGTGCCCACTGAACCATTTCTACATCCAGGGAGGGAAGGTTCATGGTGGCTTCTCTAGAGGACATCGTGGCAGAGAAGGAACAGCAGGAGTGGGAGGCAGCTGCTCATCCTGTGTCCACAGTCAGGAAGCAGGGAGCAGCGAAAATTGGTGCTTAGCTTGCCTTCTGCTTCTTTTGACACAGCCCAGGAACCCAGCCTGGGGGAGGCTGTCCCCAACATTTAGGGTGAGTATCTGTACCTCAACTAACCTACTCTAAGTAACCTCCCGATTTGAATATGCTTCGCCCAGGGAGCGGCACTATTTGGAGGTGTGGCCTTGTTGGACTAGGTGTGTCAATGTGGGTATGAAATGTAAGACCCTCATCCTAGCTGCCTGGAAGCCAGTCTTCTCCTAGCAGACTACAGATGAAGATGTAGAACTCTCAGCTCCTCCTGCACCAGGCCTGCCTGGATGCTGCCATGCTCCTGCCTTGATGATAATGGACTCAACCTCTGAACCTGTGAGCCAGCCCCAATTAAATGTTGTCCTTATGTAATGGCTATTCCTGGTTGTCAACTTGACTAAATCTGGAATGAACTAAAATCCAGAATTGGAAGGCTCACCTGTGATCCAGATCTTGAGGCTGGAAGACACAAGCTTCTGACCTGGATCTTGAGGCATAGTGGCTATGAATCCCAGGAGACTAAGGCAAAGAGATCTCTGAGTTCAAGGTCAGCCTGGGACAAAGCAAGTCCCAGATCCAGGTGTGGTGATGATCCACACCTTTAATTTAGGACACACCTGCTGGAGACCTACAGAAGGACATTGGAAGAAGAAAGAGTCTCTCTCTCTCTCTCTCTCTCTCTCTCTCTCTCTCTCTCTCTCTCTCTCTCTCTCTCCTGCCTGCCTTGTGGGGCTCCCTTTCACAGCTGACCATTGAACTGTAGACTATAAATTATCATAACAAATTCCCTTACTATATAGAGACTATCTTTCTATGACTCTAGAGAACCTGATTAATACACCTTATAAGAGTTGCCTTGGTCATGGAGTCTGTTCACAGCAATAAGATCCTGACTAAGACACCTTGTCTCTTCAGTGACTGTAGATCCTGTCAGGTTGGCAATTTCCAACAATCACAGTTGAAGAAATACTGTGTTGGCATGAAGAGTGTCACGTCCACTTAGGAACCCAGGACATGACCTCCCTCAGCTAGAAGGCATTTGCAGACATAATTAAAGATCTGAAGTTAACGCTGATTAGGGTGACTGCTATTCTTATTAAAATAAAATGTTCGGATGTCCCATGGTCTGTGCTCCCACAAGAGGCCATTTTGATGTCCACGTCCAGTGTTACCACCAAAGGCCATGTGGATGTCCACAGTCTGTGAAGCCACCTGAAGGCATGTTGACGTCTGAGGACCATGATGGTGACCATGGTCTTTGCTGCAGCAGAGGTCCATGTTTATGTCCATGGTCTGTGTTGCCATTGACTATAAAGAGCAAGGAAGCGGGCTGGAGAGATGGCTCAGCGGTTAAGAGCACCCGACTGTTCTTCCAGAGGTCCTGAGTTCAATTCCCAGCAACCACATGGTGGCTCACAACCATCTGTAATAGGATCCGATGCCCTCTTCTGGTGTGTCTGAAGACAGCTACAGTGTACTTATATATAATAAATGAATAAATCTTTAAAAAAAATCTTCAACTATATGAATAATTTAAAAAAAAAAGAGCAAGGAAGCTTCCTTTTCAGTAGTATGGATGACTGCCTTTGAGAATGAGAGACATAGAAGGCCTATGTGACCCCTCATTCACCAACCCCACCCCGAAAAAAGACGTAGTCTAGACAGTAAGCACTGAACTCTTAAAAACTGTGATAGGGATTCTTAGCTGTAGCTCCTCACTGTTGGGAGTGTGGGAGTCACTCATTTTCTTTAAGATGCTGGCCACTGGGAGTTTGACCACGCTCCAATGGGCCACAGAAAATAAATTTGTTGGTTCTTCCTCCCCTCCTCTTCCTCCTCTGTCTCCTCCTCTTCCTCCTCTTCTTCCTTTCTTTGGGGGAGGCCACAATGGAGGGGGAGTGGACCTGAGAAGACTGGGAAGTGAATGTGATCTGGATGCATTTTGTGAAACTCCAAAATAATCCAAAGATTCTGTTGAGGAAAAAGCACAAATGCCAAGTAGGGGGAGGACTGTGTGAAAACAGAAGTAATTCTTTAACATCCCGTGGTGAACAAGTAGCACCTTTCTTTCTTCATTTAAAAGTAGATATATGTCCATTGCAATTTTTAAAGATTTATTTATTCCATGTATGTGAGTACACTGTCACTCTCTTCAGACACACCAGAAGAGGGCATCGGATCCCATTACAGATGGTTGTGAGCCACCATGTGGTTGCTGGGAATTGAACTCACGACCTCTGGAAGAACAGTTGGTGCTCTCAACTGCTGAGCCATCTCTCCAGCCTCTTATTATTTTTGAAAAGACACTAGATCAAAGCATCTAAACCAAAAATATCAAGGTCAGCCTGAGGCCCCTAACACACTAAAGGCATAAACTAAGAGGGTCCCTCAGGGTCCCCAGAAGGAGCCCACTAAGCTGGCACCTTGGTTTAGAACTTCTAGGTCCAGAACTGTGAAAAGAATAAATTTCTGTTGTTTCCTGACAAGTTTGTGGTCAACTACCCTAAGAAACAAACATCCAGGAAGGAGGTAGCAGTTGAAGGACTGAGGTTGAGGACTGCAGTGTAATCTCTCCCTCTTGTGCACTCTGCTGACAGCAAGATTCTGAGACTCAGTGGGCTCAGCTCAGCAGCTGATTAGGTCCTGGGCTTGTAGGGGATGGGACGGGTGTGTGCATAGACGCAAAAATGGGCCAGATGTGGTAGTGCACACCTTTGGTCCTAACACTCAAGAGGCAGAGGAAAGTAGAGCTCTGTGAGTTCAAGGCCAGCCTGGTCAACCTACTGAGTTCCAGGCTAGTCAGTGAGTCCCTGTTTAAAATAAAACAGAGAGAGAGAGAGAGAGAGGAGAGAAGGCTGCACAACCACAGAATGAGAGACTACTTTCTTCCTGCTGTGCCTGTCCCATGAAGGGCACTGTTGTCATTGTTCATAAGAGGATTCAGTCCAAGAGGGTTCAGAGCATGGTGTCTTTTCAGGGGTTTACAGGAAGCCACACCACTGTGTTTGTAGAGGCAATAGAGGTGGTTAAAGGTGAGCTTGAAAATGAGCTAGAAGATACGTCCTTTGGACATCAGTATAGTCTGGCTATTTAAAAGGATATCATGGCGTCTTAGCAATGGCCTATTGCTGTGAAGAGATACCATGACCAAGGCAACTCTTATAAAGGAAAACATGGTGGCTGGCTTACAGTTCAGAGGTTTAGTCCATTATCCTTAGGGTAGGGAGCATGGTGGCCTGCAGACAGACATGGCACTGGCAAAATAGCTGAGAGTTCCAGATCCGAAGGCAGAAGGAAGACAGACAGTCACTAGGCCTGGCTTAGGCTTCTGAAACCCAAACCCCAAAGCCCACCCCCAAGAACACACTTCCTCCAACAAGGCTACATCTCCTAATAGTGTCACTCCCTAATGACCAAGCATTCAGATCTATGAGCCCATGGGGCCATTCCTGTTCAAATCACTACATACGGCTTCAAAAAGACTGCTTTTATTTTTTCCAACGCAGGCCAAATTGGAGCTCTGTTTTGTCATTTTATAATTATAGTTCCCCCATCTCTGTGTGTATATGTGTCTGCATGTGCGTTCATATGTGTATATGTGTGCACATGTGTGTGTGCATGTGTGTGCGCATGTGTATGCACATGTACATTTGTGTGTGTGTGTGTGTGTGTGTGTGCGCGCGCGTGTGTGCTGAGTGCTCGGTTGACCAACCAAAAAGCCCCAGGGATCTACCTGTCTCTGATCCCCAGCTCTAAGTTACAGACACATGCCACAGCACCCTACATTTTAGATGGGTGCTGGGGATCTGAATTTAGGTCCTCACCCTTGAATAGCAGGTGCTCTATGCACTGAGCCATCTCCTCAGCCCCTAGGTATTAGCTTCTCCCTGAGTCTGCAGCAGACAGTGAACCAGAAGTAGAAGAAAGTAAGGAGTCCATGCCTGTAGCTATGAGTCTGTGTATTGGTTAGACGGGGACTATTTAGAAGCAGGACTCGTTGGGACCAGGGTACATTTTAGTAGTAGAGTGTGTATGTGAAAAGTTGGGTTAAATTCCAAGAACCTGGAGAAAAGGAAAGAGAGTCTAGATGTCTCAGCCCAACAGGGCTTGTGATAGGCTTGTGTTACTGAGTTCCAGGTAGAGGTTCTTATCCCTCTGGGCTCCACTTTGCCCAGGCAGCACCATCTATTGCTACAGGAGCAGCAAGTGTTACTCTAGGAACGTGGGCTAATTAACCACCCTCAAAGGTTAGCTGCTTGCCTGTCTATGAACCACAGCCATGGCTCCTCCTGCCTTGTCTGTGCTGAGAAGAACCATCTCCAGATGAGCTGTCTGATGCTGACAGCGATGGGCAGTTGTTATTGTTATTTTTTTCTCTTAGTGTGACCTTTTAGACTACATCCTTGGCACAGGCACAAAAGCTTGTTAAAGCTAATACCTTGCTTAATGGAGCCTTGGAGATCAAAGCCAGATCAGGGCAAGCAAGTCTCTTCCAAGACCCTGAAAGCCATTCTCCTCCTGCACAGTTCTGACGTTCTGCCTCCCCGGTTTGTTCTGAGCTGTAATGGAATCCTCTTGCTCTAAATGCAGCCCGACGAAGATAGACAATGCATGCTTATTTATTAAACTCTACACAGACCGGGATGAAAATTAAGAACAGAATCAAATCAAAGGCATAGATGTTGTATCATGCATACCATCACCCACATAGCACAGGTCTGCCAACTGAAGGAAAAAGGACTGAGAGTGTGGGAGGAGACAGGGAAGATGGCGAGAGGAGAGGAGAGCTTTCTTGCTGAAGTGGCCCTGCTCTGAACTCTGTTGACAATCTTTGAAGACAGCAGAACACAGAAAGTACGGAAGAAATGCACATCTCCAGGTTGACCAGATGGCTCGGTGGTAAAGGGCTCACTGCAAAAAGCCTGATGCTCTGAGTTTGGTCCCTGAGACCCATGTAAAGGTGGATGATGAAAACCGACTCCACGATCTGACCTCTATGCATGGACTTCAACATACATGACATGTGCATGCATACACACAGTATAATACATTTTAAGTACATCTTTCATTCATCAGTCATATGGCAATATATTGGGTGCCAGGGCTGGAGAGGTGGCTCAGTGGTTAAGAGCACTGACTGTTCTTCCAGGAGGTCCTGTCAGAGTTCAATTCCCAGCAACCACAGATGGCTCACGAAGTGTGGCTGTTATTGTGAGTGAACTCTGTCCTCCATGGGAGTGAAGAGAGCAAGAGAGAAAAACCAAGCGTGATGGCCCCTGCTTCACTTCTGCAGCTGCTGGATCAAACTTCATAAGTGACGGATAGGACTAAAAGTTGGGACACTGAAGAGTGACGAGGGGAGGTTGGCAGAGGGCATGAGGGGGAGAGAGGGACGGAGTGTGGGGAAGGAGTCATGGTGGACACAAGATCCCAGGTGGGATGGCTAGGTGGGTGGTAAGTGCTATTAACAGAGACAGGGAGTACAAAGTGAGCAGGGCCGTGGGTTTGGCAGGGAAACCTCACGTTCTCTTCAGGCTTTTTGATGTTGCCGGGTGCTTGCCAGCAGATACCAGCAAGGCGGTTTCTGTTTGTTTATTCAGTGCTGGGGGATGTGATCCAGGACTCACCCACACTCGGGCAAGTATCCTGCCCCTGAGCTATACCCACTGACGAGACTTCAGAGCGGGAGGTAGAGGTCAACTAAGGACATTTGGCACAGGTAGGGACACACCTGCAGGTGAGAAAACAAAAGGGTTACTAGAAGAGAGAGAGAGAGAGAGAGAGAGAGAGAGAGAGAGAGAGAGAGAGATTTTGAGCTGGCAACCAGAAAGAACTGAGAAGAATGGGTGAACCTAAAATGGACACAGGTTAGATGGAGAAATACTTGAACTGCAGTTACCCAGGAACAACCAATGCTCCCGAGAATTACAAACACCTGCAGGGAAGACGAACCAGTGGGGCACAACTTCATTCTAGTCCAGAGCCCTTCGCTTCTGGTAGCTGTCTTCTAGGCTGTCTGCTTGCCGTGATCCAGTAAAGAAGGTAATATATTGCTTTAAGGGTTTGTTTTCGGGCTGGAGAGATGGCTCAGTGGTTAAGAGCACCGACTGCTCTTCCAGAGGTCCTGAGTTCAATTCCCAGCAACCACATGGTGGCTCACAACCATCTGTAATGAGATCTGATGCCCTCTTCTGGTGTGTCTGAGGACAACAACTTATATTAAATAAGTAAATTTTTTTTTTTTGTTCTTTTTTTCGGAGCTGGGGACCGAACCCAGGGCCTTGCGCTTCCTAGGTAAGCGCTCTACCACTGAGCTAAATCCCCAGCCCCATGAGCTAAATCCCCAGCCCCGTAAATCTTTTAAAAGAAAAAAAAAATAGTTCGTTTTCTAAATCGGGCGTGTGCCTTTAATCCCCGCACTCAGAAGGCAGAAGCAGGTGGATCTCTGAGTTCGAGGCCAGACTGGTCTGCAGAGAGTTGCAGGATGGCCAGAGCTATGTGGAGCAAACACTGTCTCGAAAAACAGACAAACAAAAAAAGAGTCCATCTTCTGAGGGCTGGAGAAATGGCTCAGCAATTAAGAACACTGGCTGCTTTTCCAGTGGACCCAGGGTTCAGTTCTCAGCATCCACATTGGCGGTTCACAATTCCAAAAGAGTCTGTTTTCCTCTTCTGGCCACTGTGAACACTGCACACATGATGAACAGACATCCAGGTAAATATTTTTTTTTAAAGTTCATTTCTTAGGTGGGTGGTGGTGGTACACACCTATAACCCCAGCACTTGGGAGGTAAAGGCAGACAGATCTCTGTGAGTGAGTTCGAGGCCAAGTTACTCACACTGTCCCTGAACTCATCGCCCAAGGCACCCTTCCAATTTGTAATTTCAGTTTCCCTTAAGTAGCTGGGATTACAAACCTACACTACCAAGCCCAGCTCAAACCATTTTTTGAAAACATAACTTATCAGAGCAGGATACAACACAGTAAAAAAATAAAAATGCAAAAATATAATGAAAACTGTGAGTGGACACACCCCCGTAGCCACAAACCATCTGTAAGCTGAAGTGGAATTGCTGGAGCCCAGGAGTTCAAGGTCAGTCGTACAACATAGCAAGACTCTATTTCAAAAAAAGGAAAGAAAACCTGTATCCTCGTCTCTGACCCTAGCTGCAAACATATCCCTGGGTTTCCTAGTCTGCTGGCATTGGGTGTTCTTCCAGAGATCGTCAGTGTATCTGTAAGTACCCGTTACAAAGAAATAGTCTTTAACCCTGGTACCCAGAGGCAGAGGCAGGCTGGTGTCTGTGAAGTCACCCTGGTGGAAATAGCAAGCTCTGTGCTGGACACTGTGAGACTGGGTCTCAGAAACAAAAGAACAATTTAACCCCAAAGCAAATAAAAACTGTTCTTTTCTTTGGTAGGAAACAACTGCACTGCCTGCACCTTGGTTCATTTTGTTAATTCTGAGGCTTCCTGTGGTGTTAATACAGTTCAAACAAGACCGGCTCGGTTCAGCTCCGTCCCAGCGGGAAGTAGCTGCATCAGCTTCTTTCTCCTCCGCATCAGCTTCTTTCTCCTCCATGCTGCGATGGCCAGGGTGTAAAGGTCCCCACAGCAGCAAACCTTGACCCTCCTTATCCCTCCCCATTCTTCTCCATCTCAGCAGATCTGACATCCCTGGCTGTAGGCAGAAAGACTTTGATTGCTTTTCCAACCACCGTGACCCCCAAAGCCACGAGAACGGAAAAGAAGCCATCGTTGGACTTTTTTGTTTTGTCTTACATACCTGCACGGTGGTGGGGGAACCTGTTTCAGATTCCCAAATCCGTGTTGCCCGTTACTTGTTATTTATTATTAATTAGCCAGTTGTTAGTGAGGGGCACATGTCCCAAGGCTTTCGTGTAAACAACTTTATGGAATTGGTTACCCTCCTTACTTTCCACCGGTGCTGGGAAGTGATCTCAGGTCCTCAAGCACAGGCTGCAAGCTCTTTCACCCGCTGTGCCCTCTCGCCTCCCACCCACCTTTATTTTATTCTTTTATCTTTGAAGCTTGAGGAACACTGTCTTAGAGGAAAAGGAGCCACGTGGTATGAGTTAAGCCAACGCCGACATCAGCTACATGGGAGGAAGGGAAGCTTTAGAGAAAGTAAGAAAACCTAAAGTTAAAAAAAACAAACAAACATACTTAGGGTCTCTCAGCATCTTGAAGGAAAGACAAAAGAGAAGAAAAAGAAAATAGTTTTGAATCAGAACGTGGGTGAACAGACCCAGCCCAACCTCTGGGTGGTGAGAAGGGACAGCACTCATTCACTCACTCATTCACTCACTCATTCACTCACTCATTCACTCACTTATTCACTCACTCATTCACTCACTCATTCACTCACTCATTCACTCACTCATTCACTCATTCATTCAGACAGGGTCTCACTACGCAGCCTGGATGGCCTGGAATGACCAGCTCTCTAACAGGTCCAAGCATTGCAGACACGACACTGGCAGATCTTGCCTCCCTGCCTCCCTCTCCCTTGCTAAGCCTTAGATTACATTCCTAAAGCTAGCCACTAAGGTCTCTTCCCTTATTTGGCCATTTCCTTACGCCTAACTCATTCCAAAGTCCATGTACTGGCTGGTTTTGTATCAACTTAACACCAACTAGAGTCATCAGAGAGGAAAGAGCCTCAGTTGAGGAAATGCCTCTCCAGCTATAAGGCATCTTCTCAGTTCGTGCTCAGTGAGGGAGGACCCAGCCCATGGTGAGTGGCTCCACTCCTGGGCTGATGGTCCTGGGTTCTGTAAGAAAGAAAGCTGAACAAGCCAGGCTGAGCAAGGCAGTAAGCAGCACCCCTCCACGGCCTCTGCATCAGCTTCTGCCTCCAAGCTCCCGCCCTGTGAGTTCCTGTCCTGACTTCCTTTAGTGATGAACAGCAGCGTGGAAGTGTAAGCTAAGTAAATCCCAACTTTTTTTTTTTTTTTTTTTTTCTTTCTTTCTTTCTTTCTTTGCCATGGTGTTTCCTTGCAGCAGTAGAAACCCTGGCTGAGACAGTCCAGCAATCACGATCCATTATTTTGCTACACTGACTAACGTGTCCAATCAGGACTTACGTCATCCTAGCACGGCCCCCTTTACAGAACCCTCCGTGTCTGTATATCACATTAGACTCAAACTCATAGACAGAGATCCGGCTGCGTCTACCTCTCACTGGTGCTAAAGTTGTGCAGCGCCACGCCTGGCTCACTGCTTTGAGTGAATTAGTAATCAGGGATTATTTTCGCAAGTAAAGGGTTTGGGGCTCGCTTCCTCCGGTATCCTGCAAAGTCGGAAAGCAAGTGCACCTTGGGGAACATGGAGGGCTGCTGGAGCCTGGGCAGCACGGAGCAGGGGCCCTGTTTCTTTAAGAGTAAAGCTGTTTTCTGAGCAGGCTGCAAACAGTGGCTCACTCAGGGGAAGCTCGGGTGAACCGCAGTGATTGGAGGTAAAAAGTTTGTCCCCCCAGAGCTGTATCAGAGGCAGGAGTGCGGAGAGTGAGAGTTCCCTCCCACTGCAGCCCGGGGCACCCCGCCTGCCAGAGCGAAAAGGGAAACAAGTGCTTTCTGTCTCCTTTACTTTCTTTTTTTTTTTTTTTTTTTTCTTTTTTCGAGCTGGGGACCGAACCCAGGGCCTTGTGCTTGCTTAGGGCAAGCGCTCTACCACTGAGCTAAATCCCCAACCCCTCTCCTTTACTTTCTGGTACCAGGCAGAGAGCTTGATCAAGTAGACCAATAAACACCTACCCGACTCACCCCTGCCCAGGCCTCCTGTCCATCCCGTGTCCTTCTGTCTGTCCAACCATCCTTCCCCAAGTATCCTATGGGCATTTGGAGTACATGACCTAGCAAGGTCAACGAGTCCGTATATTAAAGACCCAGAGAGGCCCCATAAACTTCGGATTTGATACCATCATATTAATTATATTTCGAATTTTTGGCCAGTACTAAGCATTGAGCCTGGGGACCTTGTTCTATTACTGGCGGATAATCGTGTTCGGAATCCTGAGAAGGAGCTGAAGCGGTGACTCAGGGGATAAGAGAGCCCAGCCTTCCCATCTGCCTGGGAGTCCAACTCCAGGAAATCCGATGCCTCTGGCCTTCGTGTGCACCTGCGCTTACGTGCGCATATCTGCAGACCTGTGTACGTAGTTAAAAATCAAATAAAAATATTTTATAAGCATCCTGGGGGAAAGTTATGAAGAGAAATGTGAGTGGCCTAGAACGTTTGAAGCAAAACGGCCCCATGTGACTAAAATACAGACCTCGCCGCAGGATACAGGAAACAGGTGTGTATAGCGTTGGAGGGGCCAAAGAGCTACATTCTTTGGCTCTTGGTATTAAAAACTACATAGGTCCTACATGCCAGGCCCCACGCTAAGTGCTGTGACTATGAAGGTTAAACAGGCCTGGAACTCACGGGCCAGATGGGGAGACAAGACTCTTGAATGAGAAGGAAATGCTCCAAAGGTTATAGGAGGCTGGTGCGCTGGCTCACTGGGTAAAACATTTGCCACCACCTGCCACATCCTGAGTTAGGTCCCCAGGTGGGAGCAGGGATTCGTACAAGTTGTCCTCTGACTGTCACAGCACGCATGTCCTACGAATACCTATCCCGCCCCCCGAAATATATTACTATCACTGGATGATGCAGAATGAGGGCTTCGGATTGGGGCTGACGCTCCATTGTAGGGCACTTGCCTGGCATGTGCAAAGCCCCAGGTTAAATCTCAAACACAGAAAGAAAAAAAGCCTAAGGAAGAGTCAACAGAATGACACAGGCTGTGGTTTTGAACTTCAGGCTCGGGCTAGAGGTGTGGTTCAGTGGACGAGGGCTTACTTGACACGGGTGAGGCTCTAGGTTTGATCCTCAGACTACGAAGGAAAAACAGAGGAAACAAAGGCAGTTGGGCACCTGTAATCCCAGAACTCAGGAGGCTCAGTCAGGAGGATCAGGGAGCTCAAGGCCAGCTTGAGCTATAAAGCAAGACTTTAAAGAAATTAAGAAGGTAGGGGACTGTGGGTCTTAACCTATCAAATCAACAATGCAAGCGACTTTAGTTCATGATTTTTTTTCTTTTTGGCGTCTAGGCTGATCTTGAACGCTCAGGCTCAAGTGATCCCACTACCTCAGCCTCCCAAGCGTATATATATATATATATATATATATATATATATATATATATATATATATATAGAGAGAGAGAGAGAGAGAGAGAGAGAGAGAGAGAGAGATGACTCAGCAATTAAGAGCATTGGCTGCTCTTGCAGAGGACCCAGATTCCCATCTTAGCACTCATGTGGTGGCTCATAGTCATCTGTAACTCCTGCTCCTGGGAATCTGATGTCCTCTTTTGGATGCCACAGCCCCCAGAGTGCACTCGATGCACAGACCTATATGCAGGCAAAACACTCATACACGTAAAAATAACAAAATGACAATTTTAAATGTTTGATTAAAATTCTATAGGATGAAAAAAATTAAAGCATGCAGTACATGTTTTGAGTACATTTTGAACCCTTTTCCAGCTACATGTAACTCACATGTGCTCCAACCATGCTGTAGAACAGATTATATCACCGAGGATTCCAGGTACAAAGTTGAAAATAGCTTGTATCACAAGGATGCTGGTCGGTATAAATTTTAACAACCAGGGGAAGTCCCTCACAAGTACAGGACCTAGCACAAAGCAGTCCAAAACTGCTGAGATGTTGTGGGACTATAGAGAAGGCCCATTGTGAAGAGTTGTGTGCCCTAACCCCAACCTCCTGGGAGGCCGAATCTCAAGTTCAAGGCCAGCATACATAAAAATATCTCCACCTGATGAGAGGGAGCTGGAGAGGGTAAGATCTGAGATGGGGGGCAGGGGGAGGGCGCTGTTCTGATTACACACACACACATACACACACACACACAGAGTACATCTTCTGTTTAAAGAACAGTGTTATAGAGGGAAGGGTTATACCTTTGTAATGTCACAAAGGTTCATTACAGCATTACCAAGTAGAAACGGAGTCTGCTCTAGGCAAGCCTTGAACTTGTGATCCTCCTGCCCCCAGCTTTCCCAGTAGCTGGATTATATGTATGTGTTAGCCATTGGACTAATCCCCTCAATGGATCTGCAGAATTCTCTGCTATCGTTTTATTAGAGTAGTTCTGTGTGCCTTAACCTAATCTCAGCTCTCACCTCATCCCAGAATTCTTAGACGCTGGGGTCATACTTTCTTTTTCCTTATTGCTTTTTACAAATAATATTTCCTCATCTTTGTTCTCCATTCCCGGTATTCTTTCTTCTGTTTCGTCAAGGTGGTGTTTTTGTTATATTTCTTTATATTCAGTTTATTGATTTTGTTCATTTCCAACATTTCTTTGTTCTTTCTCAAAAATCATTTTCCTAATAGAATAAATAGTTATGGCTGAGAGGTGAGACTAGAATGAAGGGATCAAGTAAGAGGAGGAGGAGCGAGAGAGGTAGAGGAAGAATTCACAGAAGGTCCACTGATACCAAGAGTCATTCGAGGGACCTAATACAGAGAAACTTATTATACGTGAATACAGGTGAATAAATGATAAAGGCTCCAAAACATAGGGAAGGGAGCACAGTGAGGAAATGCTGGACCAAAGCCCAGCTGGGCGAACTGCAGACTCTGCCTCTCTTCGAAGCTCTGACTCCTTCGGCTTCCCTGGCTACAACACATTTCTGTTTCTGGGGCTGGTTCACTCCCTGTTAGCAGCTCTCCTTGGCAGCTATCCCACAGGTCTGGCCTCTCTAACCTCGTGAGGTCTCCAAGGCAATCCAGGCTTCACCGTCACAGCTCACACAATGGCCTCTCTGGGCCTCCATGTGGGAACCCCTGCTACATGTCTGGCCCCAGTGGCTTTCCTTTGTTTCTGAAGGAGATCCCATAACCCCTTCCTCTATTCTTGCCTCTAAAGCCAGAACCACCTGGTCAAATCTGCCACCTTCTGCTCTTTGCTGGGGTTGGAACATGGTCCCCTCATTCAATTACATCTTCATCAGCTTTCTGTTTTCCATAGCTTCTTTCTTTATCTAAGCTTGGCTGTCCTGGAACTTGCGATGTAGACCAGGCTGGCCTTGAGTGCCTCTGTCTCCTGAGTGCTGGGTTTAAGGGCATACACCACTATGGCTGGACCTAAGCTTTTCTTTAATTCCTTTTCACAAGATGGAAGCTTAGGTGGGTGGTTCCTACCCAGTGGTGACCACTCCCTCAGTTTCATTTATAGTTGTTGGACACAGTCTTTAGCCCCATTCCTCTTCCTGATGCCCCTTTAACCCTTGAACCATACATTGTTTGGGGTTTTTTTGTTTTGTTTTGTTTTGCTTTTGCACAGTTTGCTCCATTTGCAAAATGCTCTCTTCGTAAGAATAAACCACAGAACAGAGTATATACTAGGCTGTTTTGAGGTTTCCTTTGCCAGTGTAATTGATCTAAATCTCTTCACCTTAGTCCCAGGAGGACTTTTCAGACAAAGGCAAAAGGCAGCCACGTTCTTCACCAAAACATCACAAGAACGATGTCTAGGCAGCATGCTAAAATTCTCCTCTGAAACTTCTTAAGCCAGACCCCCCCCCAATTCAAATCACCCTCAGCACCACTAGGATGGCCCAGGAAAGCCCCACGTAAAGCATTCCACTGTTTTCCTGATCCACAGGCCCAAAATCCACATTCCTCCAAACAAGAGCATGGTTAGGCCTATCAGAGCAATACCCCAGTCCCTGGCACCAACTTTCTATGTTAGTTTGGGTTTCGTTGCTGTGAAAAGACTCCATGATCAAGGCAACTCTTATAAAGGAGAACATGTAATTGAAGAAGCCAAGAAATCTCCCTTTTGATCCAAAAGGTAGCCAGGAGGAGACTGGAATTTCACACTGGGTTCAGCTTAAGCACAGAAGACCTCAAAACCTGCCTCCACAGTAACTCACTCCTTCAAACAGGGCCACACTTCCTCATAGCGCCGCTCCCTATGGGCCAGGCATTCAGAGGTACGAATCTGTGGGGGCCATACCTGTTCAACCCCCACAGTCATCTAAGTGGAATCGCCAGAAAACAGTGGAGACAGAGTCCCAACTGCACATCTCTCATCACCAAATGGAGACTCCAGTTCCAGAAATGAATTACGTCTAATTGAGTTGTTGGCCAATGGGACTCCAAGGGAATCCCCAAAGGACCCAGGCTACTGCCAAAGCTATTGGCTGCTCTGCACAAACTGACAGCGAGGCCTGTTGATGAGGAGAACACCTATACGACTCATCGAACGTGAAGAGGTTGAGCTTGTATCTACCTGGAGCCTTCCTCCCTACTGACGAGTGTTCATGGTACCTGAAGGAACTCTGCTCATCACCAAAAGAGATGGGTAACGACTCCCCCACAATCCCCTTGATCTATGACGGTGACCTGCCCGCAAGATTCACTAGTGCTGTGGTGACGCAAAGTTTGTGGGAGTAACCAACTACCACCGTCTGACTGGATTTTAGGCTCACCCTACCGGGTGATTGAACCTGATTCCGTTTGCATGGCTAAGAGCCTGAGACTGGATAGGCCAGAAATCTAGGGGGAAACCAAATACTTCTCTTCTGCTAAAGGAATATAGCAATAAAATGACTCCTGATGGCATCCTGCCATAGATGAGTGTCTTGCCCGTCCGTCATTAGAGGAGTTTCTTCCTGGAGTGGATGGGAACACCCACGGTGGGACATTGTGCAAAGAGTGAGAGACCTTGCAACACTCGGTCCTAAATAGGATGTCACCATCAACTCCCCTCCCCCAACCCCTACCCCCAGGGTTCAGGAAGCCCCGAGGAATAAGAAACAGGAAGATTGTAAAAGCCAGAGGAGATGTAGGACACAAACTCAGAGTGAATGAAGCACACATGAGCTCGCAGAGACTGTGGTAGCATGAACAGGGCCTGCACAGGCCAAGCCCGATGGGGTCCACTAAGAATGGAAGTGAACGCAGTCCCCCATCCCTAACCCAGGGGCTGTCTCTGACTAACACCCACTCACAAATGAGACAGTAGGTTTCTCCGAGAGTCCCACTGGGTATGCAAACCACTCTTGAGGGCAGACCCCATGCCCAGTGCAAAATGAACTCAATGGCATATTCAAAGGGACTTTGTCTCAAAATTGTCTGGCTTTTTTTTGGGGGGGGGTGCTTTTTAAAACAGGGCTTCTCTGTGTAGCCCTGACTGTCCCGGAACTCACTCTATAGAGCAGCCTGGCCTTGAACTCAGAGATCTGCCTCCTTCTGCCCCCTGAGTGCTGGGATTTAACGATGCACCACCAGGCCCACCTGAGCTGTTTGTTTGTTTGTTTGTTTGTTTTTAAACTTTACAGGTCTTTTGCAAATATATTACAGTTTCCAGTTTTGTGCTTTTTATGAGATTTCTGTGTGTGTGAGCATGTCTCTGCATCTATATGTCTTTTTGTGATCCCCCCCCTTTGGTTCATTCTCTTGTTTGTTTGTCTTGTTCTGACTTGTTTTTATTTTACAATTATTATGTTTAGATGCCTGTTTGTTCTCTAATGAGAGAGAGGAGACAGAGGGGAGAAGTGTGGATTTCTTTGGGTGAGGAAATAGGAATGATCTGGAAGGAGGTGGAGAGGAGAAAACTGTAATCAGAATATATTCTATTAAAAATTCCATTTCTTTTAAAAATTCCTTTTTAAAAAAAATAGTTTCCTGGGTTGGGGATTTGGCTCAGTGGTAGAGCGCTTGCCTAGCAAGCACAAGGCCCTGGGTTCGGTCCCCAGCTCCGAAAAAAAGAAAAAAAGAAAAAAAAAATAGTTTCCTTATTGAAACATTCTCCGGTGTTAGTTGTGTGCTGTCTTCCATCTCTAGGTCCTTGCTTATGTTCATTTGCTTATTTAAATCTTCTTTGAAGTCATTGATCACTGTTCCTTGTGAACTTTTTTAAAAGGACTTATTTAGTTTATATGTTCAAGTACACTGTTGCTCTCTTCAGCCACACCAGAAGAGGGCATCGGATCTCATTACAGATGGTTGTGAGCCACCATGTGGTTACTGGGAATTGAACTCAGGACCTCTGGAAGAACAGTCGGTGCCCTTAACTGCTGAGCCATCTCTCCAGCCCCCTTATGGACTTTTGAAGCCTTCATCTGCCACTCCATCTTGGAGTTCAGCAGTTGAGGGGTTAATCCTTGAGAGGAGTCACGTGGCCTTTTCATGTTTCTGTGATGCAATCTACACATCTATTAGTTTGAAACTCTCTTCTGCTTCACTTTGGAAGCTCTGAGGGTATAATTCCCCAGTGCCACACGGTGAGGAAACAGCAGTTAGAATGGCAGCCCCGTGAACCCACAGATAATACAGAAATGCACTAAAAATAGAATCCTTATGCCAGTTAATTTTCTGTTGGTGTGACAAAACACTATGACCAAGAAAACTTACAAAAGAAAGCACTTAATAGGGACCGCGGGTCCAGAGGCTTAGCAGTCCATGATGGCAGAGCAAACTATGGAAGCAGGAACAGTTGAGAGCTCAAACTGTAAGCAGGAGGGAGGGAGAGACGCGCACTAGGAATGGCTTGAATTTTTTGAAACTCAAAGACCACGCCTAGTGACACGCCTCCTCCAACAAGGCCACACCCCCGTCGAGGCCACACCTCCAACAAGGCCACACCCCCAGCAAGACCACACCTCCTCTGAGGACCGAAATGTAAACATTCGAGCCCATGGGGACCATTCTCTTTACCAATCTCATCTACATTATTTAAACTAGCATATTCTCCTTCACAGGAGAGAGCTAGTTTAGAATGCATTATGGAGTTAAAATTATTTAGGGTAAATGTGGAAATCAATAAAAGAGATGATTGAAGGAAGCAGGAGAAACGGAGGGAAATAAAAGCTAACTAAGAGCTGGGGCTGGACGAATGGTTCAGTGATGAAGAGCACTTGATGCTTGCAGAGGACCTAGGTTCAGTCCCTGGACGCACAGGATGGGTCACAACCATCTGTAACTCTGGTCCCAGGGGCTCTGACGCCGTCTTCTACGTTCCCTGGGCACTGAGAATGCGTTCAAAAAACAGAATGGAAAGTATGTAATTGGGAAGAGAGTAAAACTTCAGAAACTATTCTTTTTATTTTGGGGCAACTTCTTTTGATTTATTTTTATTTTGTGTGCATAGGTGCATTGCCTGCATGTGTGTCTGTGTACCACATGCATGTTTTAGTCTGTTTCATGTGTACGGGTGTGCAGTACCCAAAGGTGCCAGACCAAGGCGTTGAATTCCCTAGGACTGGAGTTAGAGATGATTGTGACCTGTCGGGAATCCCAGCCTGTGGGTACTGCAAACTGAACCCCCATCTTTATTGAGTTACATTAAATAGATGCAAGACGGGAAATGAAACATAAAATGAACAAAAAATCAGAAGCCCAGAGGGCTGGGCTGTGGCCCAGCAGGCTGAGAACATTTGTGCTTTTCTGAAACACCTAGGTTTGCTTCCCAGCATCCACAGCAAAGGATTCACTCCAGCTCCAGGGGATTCGAGGCCCAATTCTGGCCCCTAAGGGCACCCTCACACATGTGGTGTGCACACATCTACACGTAAACAAAAATGAGTAGGACTAGGGCTACAACTCAGTTGATAGCCTGCTTCCTACCTAGTGTGGCCCAGCACCTCATGGTCTGGGCATCCACACAGCTGTAATGCCAGCTCTTGAGAGATGAGGCAGGGGATTAACAGTTACATAGCTATAGAGAAAGTATCTTGTGTATCATACGGATGTCTTAGCTGTCAATTAAAAAGCATATGGCCTATGCCTTAGGCAGGAAATAGAGGTGGGACATAGGGAGGAGAAGGAATTCTGGGAGAGAAGGAGGGCAGAGAGGAGCCGGAAAAGACCTGAGGAGACATCTCTACAGGGAACCAGCCACGTGGCCAAAAGTAGGTTTTTAAAAAATGGGTTATCTTTAGTATAATTTAGGCAGAGTAGAACCTTGCTAAGTGGCCAAAGCATTTGTAAATATAATTTGAGTCTTATGTCTCGGAGCATGGGGCTGGGAGGCAGAACTGGGATTTAACCACAACACATAGCAAGTTTGAGCCCCACCTGGTCTATGTAAGACCCTGTCTTGAAAATACAAAAACAAACACAAGCACAACAAACAAAAATCAAGTCGGGCAGGAGAGATGGCTCAGGGGTTAAGAGCACTGGCTGCTCTTGCAGAGGTCTCCTGCAGAACCCACATGGTGCTTCACAACCACCTGTAACTCCAGATCCAAGGGACGTGACACCCTCTTCTGACCTTTTTGGACACCAAATAAAGTAACCAAATTTAATAACAGAAACAAAAAACTCAACAAGATAAAAAAAATATATAGTAAAGACACAGAAGTGGGGATGGTTGGTAGGAGCAAAAAGAGAAAAAAATTAAAATATCGTCCAATAAATTGCATGTATAAAGAAAAATAAAAAATAAAATAAATAAATCTTAAAAAAGTATTTCCTTAAATACAACAAAGTAAAAATATTACTAAAATTGCAATTTTTTTTAAAAATAGAGAGTGTAAAGGAAGACGAAGCGTTTAAACAGATTTTCCCCCCATGTTTTCAAAAACTGGAAGCCACTCTTTGTACGCTTGGGTGGATAGGAAAATGTATTTTCCTTTCCTGTGGTTTGGACTGGGGTTGAGCCTGTATTAAGGGTCCATGGCCACCAGAGCCGTCACTTTTTGGATACAGGGGGCCTCTCCTGGCCGCGCTTAGCTTTGCAGTCAGTCTGTGGGCCAAGCAAGTTTTTCTCGGAGAGAAACCCTCCAGCTTACACCCCCTGGTGGCTACTCTTGTAGCTGGCGGTGTCTCCCGAGGGAATTATGAGCGTGGTTAGATGTAAAGGCTCTACTGTGCTCCATCTTTCAAACCTCCCATGTGTTCACCACCCTGCTGGAGAGGCGCAGCTGGGGTGCCTCACAGACAGACCTCGGGGCCTTCCGTTTCCAGGCAGCTTCTAGGGTTATCTACCAGTTGTTCTCCTCCTGCTCAGGGCTCTCAAGCTCCAGGTTGGTCTCAGCTGGTGAAGCCTGCTATCACCCAGTCACTGAGGGTGCGAGTCCCTTTCCCTGGACGGCCTGAGGTCAGCCCCTGTCACGCCCACTCATCAGCCCGTCAGTGTACCTGCTCCTTCTGCCTGCTCCCTGGACGGGTTCTAGCCCCATAGCTGCAGCAGAATAACCTCACGGTCTCTGCCTTTACTTGTTACTTGTTCTCAGGTCCACACGGTAGGACCTCCGTTTCAAACAGTGGTTCTCTCTCCAGACGGTTCATTTCCCAAGCCTTGTAAGCCATACAGAGTGACAACATGGGATGCTTCTCCACTGCTGCTCTGGGCCTCTGTGTCACCGTTTATCACCATCTACAGCTGGATTTGAGGCTTGTGAGGGCTGGGCACTCGCCATGAGGGTAGGATAGCTAGTCTCTTTTCACCAGGGTCACCGGCTTCTGTTTCGGATGTAGCCCATTAAGGGCTCCATACTGCGTGGCTGAGTAAGACTTCCCTTCTTTTCCATACAGCACACGTCTTTTTCTCAGCTCTTTCAGGTGTCCCGTCAATACCTTCGTGGTTTTCTGAAGCTTGTTCTCGCATTCTTTTAGATTTATTTTTACTTCAAGTGAGCGAGTGTTTTGCCCTTGGGGAGCCAGAAGAGGGCACCGGATCTCCAGGAACTGTAATAAGACAGTTAGTTGTATGCTGGGCTGGAGAGATGGCTCAGCGGTTAAGAGCGCTGGCTGCTCTTCTAGAGGTCCTGAGTTCAATTCCCAGCAACCACATGATGGCTCACAACCATCTATAATGGGATCTGATGCCCTCTTCTGGTGTGTCTGAAGACAGCGACAGTGTACTCACATACATGAAATAAATAATAAATAAATCTTAAAAAAAAAAAAAAAAAAGACAGTTGTATGCTGAGGACTGAACTCCAGGTACTCTGGGAGAGCAGCCAACGCCCTTAACAGTCAAGCCACCTTTCCAGAATCCACCTTAGTTTTGTTCGGTTTTGCTTTTGTTTGTTTGTTTTGTTTGTTTTTCCAGACAGTCCTGGAACTGGCTTGGTAGACCAGGCTGACCTAGAACTCTGCCAATCCTTAGATCCTTCAAGAAGTCTGGTTGTATCTGAAAATATGACCTCCCTGCCAGGTCTGGGTAACAGAACCACCACTGCTAATTGTATCTTTTCTACGAGCTATAGATAGTTCTGCAAAAACTCAGAGCTCTAAGCCACCTGCCCCTGCCTCCCCACAGCTGAGCGGAAAGGCACAAGCCACTGGCCCGGCCTGTTTTTGCTTTTTTATTGCAGCTCGTATTTAGTGGGTCTCACAGAGACACGTTCCAGTCTGCCATCCTAGCTGGAAGCTTCTGTAACTTTAAAATTTATATATATGACATATAATTTATGTATAAATTTATATTATATACAAATTATAAACTAGATAATATATGTTATATGTTATATTTCTATTTATAAAATATATTTTGAACTTATATATGTATACACATAGTATATGCATATTAGATAAATTTATATTTTAAAATTATAGTTTTAGCAACTAGATGGGACAATAAAAATTAGTGTTCACTTTACTGGCTATGGCTAGGAACCTGGACCCTGACCAAATGGGCGCATTTAAGAAAATGTATTTGCTGAGCTATCTACAGCCTGTGGAAGCTTGGAAAAGATACAATTAACAATGGTGATTCTGTTACCCAGACTTGGCAGGGAGGTCATATTTTCAGATACGATCAGACTACTTGAAGGAACTAAGATTTGGCTTTGCCGTGCTAAGAATAGCCCTTTGAGAGGATCAGGCATTAAAGCAGTATTGAGTTACCCAGAGCCAAAACCCTAGCAGCCAATCCAGAACACAGCTTAGAAATCCCCGTACCTGGATATGTGAGAGCCAAAGGCCTTGTGGGAAACTCTTGGAACATAGTTTCCATGGAGACAAAAGAGGCTAGCACACTAAGTGAGGGCTATATGGCAGGACCACCCTAGCTGGGCACACAGTAAGACCCGTCTCTAACAAATGAGGACACGCATCAACCCAGGAAAAGAGGAAGCAAGAAGACCCTGAGTGGGGGTTGGGGATTTAGCTCAGTGGTAGAGCGCTTGCCTAGCAAGCGCAAGGCCCTGGGTTCGGTCCCCAGCTCTGAAAAAAAGAAAAAAGAAAAAAAAAAAAAAGAAGACCCCCGAGTGGGCACAGAAACACTCCTAGTTTTTGGAAAGTATAGCTACTTAGTTAACAAAATTCACAACTTCCACTTTGGGCTACTACCTTTGGTCACCACATGACTAAGCCCTTTAAATATAAGTAAGCTAAGCCTGGTGGCATAAGCCTTTAATCCCAGCTATAAATCAGGAGGCAGAGGCAGGTGGATGTCCATGAGTTTGAGGCCAGCCTGGTGGATGGAGTGAATTCCAGGACAGCCAGACCATTACAGAGAAACCATTTCAAAACAAGACAAAACAAAAATTATGTTAATAAACACTCTCCACGGAAGATACGTGAATGGTTAATAAGCACATGAAATAAAAAATAACATTACTAGTCATCAGAGAAAGGAAAGCCCAAACCACAGCGAGCCATTAGGTTAATACAGCAAACAGGGCAGTAAGTGGACAGATTAGAACCTCATGCCTGGTTGGGAGAATCTCATGTAATTCAGTCACTATAGAAAATTGTCTCACTGTTGCTCAAAAAAGCCAGACATAGAATTACCATATAACCCAGACCCCTACCACCTTGTGTAGACCCCAAAGGATTAAAACTCATCTCACAGTGCATGCATGAGTGCCTTTACAGTTGGAAACAGTGGAGACACTCCGGCGACCTACCAACAAGACCAGGCTAATGCATTTTATGTAGCCCTAAAAGAGGCAGAATCGTACAGACGGATACATCTTGAAAACACTGTTTTGGTTTGGTGACTATTGCTGTGATAAGCACCATGACCAACAGCAATCTGGGTTGGAAAGAATTTATTTCATCTTACAACCCTTGGGTCTGTGATCCATCACTGAGGAAAGTCAGGGCAGGCACTTGAGCAGGAACCGGGAGCAGAAGCGACTGTGGAGGAATGCTGCCCACCGGTTTGCTCCCAGGATCGTAACTCTAATTTTTTTCAAAGTCTATTTCTAATGATGGTTCTTAAATGCTGTAACCTCCCTTTGAACCCACCACGCACCAGTGATGGAAAAGAAAGAATACAGGAGAAGTGGACCTGTTCAGAAATGGTTCTTCGGAGCAAATCCTATCTGGGTTGTCAGAAAATGAGCAGTTCACAGGAGTCAGCAGCGGCAGTTCAATCTCCTCACAAACACCTCATGGATACACGCCAGCAGTCCAGTTCGGTAGAGTCAAGATAGCGAACATGAATTGTATCGTGTAATTATTAAAAATCAATCCACGCTAGCCCCGCTAAGCGCCAGCAGCAAGGGTCTTCCCCAACCCACCCCCCATGGCTACCCCCCAAGCAGAGGTCCACCCAGTTTTCCAGGGTTCGCATTTTCCAAGCCATCCGTCCCCTGCAGCTAGCTGTCACAAATCCCCATAACCCAAAAAATGAAAACCCCAGAGGCTTATAATTTATCAGCCAGATTTATAATAGTAAATCCTCAACCCCCAAAATGCCCACTCAAAACTCAATTGATACTGATACAAGCTGCTCACCTAGATGGGGCAAATGTACCCTACATTACTCTATTGTCCCTCTGTGATATCCATAGCTGCCTGTGGCTTTTTCAGGCCACGTGGATCTGGTTCATCATCCTCTCCTATAGGTTCCATCTTGTCTTCTCGTGTCCCGACCCCCCTTCCCAACCCGCCCCCAACCGTCTCTTCTCTAAAACTTTCAGCCACGCCTTCTTTTTCCATTGTCCAATCACAGTCTTCTATTTCACCTGTACAGACAGCAATCTACAACGAATCAGCAGCGGTGGCTGGCGTTGCCTAGCAGACAGCCAGGCCTGGGCTGAGTTATCTGAGTCTCCTCTCCCCAGATAACTCCATCGTTATGTGTTAGGTTGTCAAAAAACTAACCGGAACACCTACTAAGAGAAGCTGGTTACAGATGACCAGCTATTTGACCAATCTTCTATGAATATCAAATATTCAGATTAAGGAAAACGCTGAGAAATAGCAAGTAGATTGGTGGGTGGCTAGGACAGAGAAACCAGGAGATGATAGGTCAGGGGATGTGATACTCGGCGTCTGTGGTGACAGAACACCAAGAAGTAACTTACAACAAGGAATTTATTCAGAAGTTTCTATTCAAGGTCACGTGCCTGTCTGTGGGGCCTGAGTGGACCAGCGTGTCATGGTGGGAACATATGATGGAGGCCTGTTCATTCTCTGGTAGCCAGGAAACACCAAAGAGAAAAATAGGGAGGGTCAAGGCTTCAATAAACCCTTCAGTGGCTTGACTTCCTTCCACTAGAGCTCTGAAAGGCTCACCTCTCACCTCTCACCTCTCACCCCTCACAGGCCCACCTCTCACCTCTCACCCCTCACAGGCTCACCTCTCACCCCTCACCCCTCACAGGCTCACCTCTCACCCCTCACCCCCTCCCCTCTCACCTCTCACCCCCCACCCCCCCCCCACCCCTCACCCCTCACCCCCCCCCCACCCCTCAGGCTCACCTCTCACCCCTCACAGGCTCACCTCTCACCTCTCACCCCTCACCCCTCACCCCTCACAGCTCACCTCTCACCCCTCACCCCTCACAGCTCACCTCTCATCCCTCACCCCTCATAGGCTCACTTCTCATCCCTCACAGGCTCACCTCTCACCTCTCACCCCTCACAGGCTCACCTCTCACCTCTCACCCCTCACAGGCTCACCTCTCACCCCTCACCCCTCACAGGCCTCTCACCTCTCACCCCTCATAGGCTCACCCCTCACCTCTCACCCCTCATAGGCTCACTTCTCATCCCTCACAGGCTCACCTCTCACCCCTCACATGCTCACCTCTCACCTCTCAGCCCTCACCCCTCACCTTTCACCTCCTATGAGCTCCATCCACCACCTCCCATGGGATGGAACCACATCTCCAAACACTTAGGCCTTTGGGAAACATTCCAGATTTCAAAGAGAGCAAAGAAAGGGATAGAGAAAGGGTTATAACAATGTTCTAAAAACTGGTTATAGACGCTGGAGAGGTGGCTCAGCAGATGAGCACTGGCTGATCTTCCAGAGGACTCAGGTTCCGTTTTCAGCACCCACATCTGGAACTCCAGTCTGAGGAGATCCAATGCCCTCTTCTGTCCTCCAAGTCCACGGCACAAATGTGGTGCCAGACACACACTCAGTCAAAATGCCATACGCGTAGAATAAACTAGTTCTGTTGTTGTTGTTGTTTTTTGAGACAGTGATTTATTGTGTGGCTTTAGTTCTGTAGACCAGGCTGGTTTCCAACTCATAGCCATCCACCTGCCTCTGCCTTCTGAGCGCTGGGCTTAAAGGAGTGCACCACCATGCACAGCTCAATTAAAAAGAAAAGAAGTAAATACATTTGTAAAAACTGATTATGGTAAAAGTTATGAAATTCTGCACATAGAGCTCATGCCACCAGACTACACTTTTAATGGATGAATTGTGTGCCATAAAAGTTATAGACCGATGAAGGCATTTTAAAGATTAAATACTCTTTTAAAAATCAAATATTATTTTACAAAAACATTGTGATTACCCCTTGTACTGAAATCAAAGAGTGCCCCTGTCAATATCCTATAGAGGTTCCTGTAAACACAGGGAAGACGGTCCCAATGACATCCTTCAGGAAATGTAGCGATGACTTAGCCAGAGGCCTTCTTAGAGTGTTCGTTCCCCAATACAGGAAAAGCACCAAACCAAACACAGCTTATGCCCAGGAAGACCACAGATGGTTAGAGCAGGCGGCCCACATTCACCACGGCAACAACCGCTGCTGTCCACAAATTAGCTCTTCGCTGTAGAAATGTAACTCTGTCTCTCTGTGGCTGTCTGTCTGTCTGTCTGTCTGTCTGTGTCTCTTTCTCTCTCTCTCTCTCTCTCTCTCTCTATCTCTCTCTCTCTCTCTCGCACGTGCACACACGTACGCACACGCACACCTCTGCGCAGGCTTCGTCCTTTTTAAAAGTCCACACTTGGGGCTGGAGAAATGGCTCAGCGGTTAAGAGCACTGGCTGCTCTTCCAGAGGGTCCTTTTCCCAAAGTCCACAACCATCTGTAATGGGATCTGGATGTGTCTGAACACAGCTCAATGTACTCTATACATAAAATAAATAACTTTAAAAAAAAAAAAAAAAAAAAAGGCCACACTTAAGTGGTTTCTGCACACTCACAGCTGGGCAGCTCTCGACAGTAATTTTCATAATTTTTTTATTCCCAAAGAAATCTTGTGCTTGGCTGTCTTTTTGTGGAAACCCAGGACCCCAGGGTGGAGGGCTGAAGGAGCAGGTTAGACCATCCCTTCCCTCACCTCCCCACCCCACAGGTGACTGGGCCACTGCCTGAGGAGCCCCCGCAGTATTATCTAGTTCTGGTTGTGACACACATCTCTCATGACAAAGAGTCTGTCAGTTAAGTTCCTCAAGCCGAGAATCCTAAGCATCCTACGTTTTACACAAAAAGGAATCAATACAGACACGCTTGAGTTAGCATGCCTTGAAGTCGTACAGCATGGCGATTTTTTTTTTTTTTTTTTTTTGGTTCTTTTTTCGTTTTTTTTTTTTTTTTTTTTTTTTTTGGTTCTTTTTTTTCGGAGCTGGGGACCAACCCAGGGCCTTGCCTTCCTAGGCAAGCGCTCTACCACTGAGCTAAATCCCCAACCCCAGCATGGCGTTTTTGTAAAGCGGGTGAGCAGGTACCAGGACGAGGAGAACAAAGCGACCTATCCCACGGCTGCTCTCAGGTTTTCGTCTTCTCTTTCTTTCTCCTTCTCTTCCATTATTGTTCCTTCGTTATTCTCCTTTCAAATGTTTTTCGAGACAGGGTCTCGTGTGACAGGCTTGTCTAAACTCCCTACGTATTTGAACTTCGGTGCCTACAGCACTGAATGCTGGGATTACACACGTTATGGCCCCACGCCTGGTCCCAGGGCCTCACGTAAGCTAGGCGAGCGCTCCAGCCAACTGAGGTACAGCCCTAGCCCTAAGTACTCTTGGGCTTGTCTAACAATTACAAATTCAGATATAATTTAGTCTTCTAATACATATCCTAGTTTGTTTCTGTTGTGCTTTGGATTTTGAGGCAGTCTCTCTGTGAAACTCAGGCTGACTTTCAGTTTGTCATCCTCCTGCCTCAGCTCTGGGAACTGAAACTGTAGCTGTGTGTACCATCAGGCCTGGCTCCTAGTATGTACTCTGTGTAGCTACAGTTAGCCTCGTCTCTGTTTAGCGATTGCATGATGAAATGAATGATGCCTACTATGGATTGATACCTTGGCCATTATCCATTAAGTTTTATGCTATTATTATCATCATCATTTCATTTTTGTGGTGCTGAAAACTAAATTCAGGGCCTCATGTGTACTGGGAAAGTGTGCTACTACGGAGCTACAGCCACAGCCACACCACTTTTTTTTAAGATTTATTTTTATTTTATGTGTGTATGGGTGCTTTGTCTGCATGTATGACTGTGCACCATATGCCTGAGAGGCCAGAGAGGGCACTGGATCCCTGGGAACTGGAATCAAAGAGAGTCATGAGACCATGTGGGTGTTGGGACTTGAACCTGGGCCCTCCACGAGAGCACCTCGTGTTCTCAACCGCTGAGCTGTTTCTCTAGTTCTCCCTTTCTGTTGGTGCTGTTGTTTTGAGACAGGGTTTCTCTGTGTAGCCCCGACTGTCCTGTTACTCTCTTTGCAGACCAGGCCAACCTCCAGCTCACACAGATCCACCTGCCTGAGTGCTGGGAAAAAACAAAACAAATCTGTCATATTATTCCTACAGTCATCTGCTATTTAATAATGGAACACGTTCTGAAACATGCTCTTAGGTAACTTTTTGTGTAAATATTTTACACACAAGCCTAAATTGAAGGCTAGATGATGTCCTGTGGGACTACCGTTGTGTATGTGTCCCACCAAACAAAGCCTTGCTTACTGTCCATTGTGGGGTTCTGTTGTTTTTGCTGGGTTATGTTCATGTGTATGCATGTGTGCATGTGTGGGGGTCAAGAGGTCCACCAGGTATTGTCCCTTGGGAGGACGCCACCTTAGCTTTTGTCTCCTTTTGAGTCTGGGTCTATGGCATTCTCTGCCCTGGAACTTACCATATAGACCTGGATGGCCTCAGACTCAAGAGATAAACTGCCTGTGCCTCCCTAATTCTGGGATTATAGCCTGCACCATCACTCCTGCGTTCCACATTAGCTTTTGAGATGGAATCTCCCACTGGGGCCGGGGCTCACTGTGTAGCCTGGCTGACTAGCCAGCAAGCTCCAGCGGTTTGCTTGCCTCTGCCTCCTCTTCCGCCCTACAAGCAGCATCGTGGCGAGCTTCTCATGTGGGCGATAGAAACTAATCAGGTCCGCACCTGCAACATACTCCTCAGACTGAGCCTTCGGCCAAGCTCCTTCATTGATTTTGGAGGTAGCTCAGGCTGGCTTTGAACTCGTGACAATCCTCACACCTCAGCCTCCCAAATACACCAAGATGAAAAGCACAAGGCTTCTTGAAAGGGCTGTTACTGTAATGCTACGGTCTCAACACCACCTCACCGAGTGCTGTTGCCCATGGGTTTGTATGCCCATGTACTTGAGTCTGTGTTTAATTTATCTTTACTTTGCTCTCAGAAACTGAAAGGCTGTGCTATGACCAGGGAACCAGATAGGGAATTAATGCACAAATCTTCAAAGGTTATTTTGATTGCCCATTTATACAGGAACCTGTTTCTATGTTCACCTTCAGTATTGGGCAAGAAAAGGAGCTCCCAAGGTCGAGCACACTCAGCCCCGGCCTGGCTCTGACTGGTTAGCAGGATAAAGTACAGAGGGCAACCCCGCCCCCAGCATTCGCTCTGGCAACATTACGGCCCCGCAGCTGAGCAAGCGAAAACACAGGCGCAAGGGACCGTTCAACGTGGAATTGAAAACAAGCACCTTTGAGTCACGTGTGCACCCACATGTGAGTGCGCATACACACGCATACATTCTTGTTTGGGTTTTGAAGACAGGGTCTTGTTCTGTAACTCCAGCTGACTGGAATTTGCTCTGTAGACCAGGCTAGCCTCAAACTTGCACTGATCAGCTCTTTCTTCTTCCGTGTTTGGCCCAAGCTGTCAGCTTTGTTTTTCTTTTGTGGTGCGGAGGACTGCTCAGCTCTGGGCTTCACAGCAGAACCAGCTTGACTGAGGAGGAGTTTCTTGGGCTGGAGAGGCTGTTCAGTGGTTAGAGCAAAACTGCTCTTCCAGAGGGCCCAAGTTCACGCCGGTACCCACCCATATCCAGTAGCTCACAAACACAGCTCTGAGAGGTCTGACCCCACCTTCTGGCCTCCACAGGCACCTGCACTCCTGTGCACAGCCATACACATACACATAGTAATAAAAAGATGCCCAGGTGTGGTAGTGTACACCACAGCACTCTGAAGCCAGAGGCAAGTGGATCTCAAAATAAGCAAAGCCTTTCCAAGGTGCAAGGGCGGGGCCTGGAAATATCTCCTTTGCTGAGGACCAACCTGAGGAACCTAAGTTCCTCTTTGAAGAAAGGTACAGTACTAGGAGGGCACAGTGTGCCTTCTATTTCCTCAGACAGATGGGGCTGGTCTCCAAGGATCGATAGACTCTTCTGTCTGTAAATACTCGGGCTGTCCATGCAGACTTTATTTAGCTCTGAAGGCTACCTAGTTCTGGAACGATGGGATTTTCACCCGAACTCGTCAGTTCTAAGCTCTCCTCTTCTCCCATCTACCCTGTTAAACCCTTTTGTGGGCAGAGCCAGGTGGTGATGTCACACACCTTTAATCTCAGCAGAGTTAGGCGGGTCTCTGTGAAATCTACTTGGTCTATAGAGGGAGCTCCAGGACAGCCAGGGATACACAGAGAGCCCTGTCTGGGTTTGGGGGTGGAATTGTGTTGTGGGTTGGGAATGCAGCTCAGTGGTCAGGCCCTAGCACAGCATACAATGCCCTCAGTTAAAATAGCAGGCTGCAGAACTGCACTCAGGACCGCACAATCACTTTCAAAGGACTGTACTTTAAACCGTGAGTCTACTGTCTTTTGAAATGGACCATCAATACAACTCAAGTAACCCTTCTAATTAGTAGGAGTTCTGGCAAAACGGTAAGACTAAAACCAAAGATCGAGTTCTAGACGTGTCCTGGGAGACAGCGCACATTCCCGGGAGCTCCTCCTGAAACACTACACATACAGCTCCCACTTCTGCCCAAGAGCTCAGGTGAGACGGGGACCACCACAGAGCTGTTAGGCTCCTGATCTTAACACAAACCTGTTAGACACTAGAAAGTACCCCTGCCTTTTCCAACCCCCCACTTTCAACAACGCATGGGGCAATTCCCTACTTCAATGATGCATGGCTTCCCTCGATCCCTACTCTCATGAAGACCAGGTGAACTCTAAGGACGTCAGTGTCCCCATGACTCCAAGGACAAACTGGCCAGATTGCCATCTTACACAGGCAGTAGCTTCCTAAAGTGCAGCACACTTACAACTGTGGAACCATAATGGCCTGGGGTTACAGAAGGATCCAGGGAGCTTCAACCCAGGATACCTCAAACATGACGGCAGCAGCAAGGGGCTACCTTCCCCCTTCCCAACCTGGTGGCATAGAGCCGGCTCCCCCACCATCGACCCTAGCAGGAATGGACTATCCTGACGGTTATTAGGCCTCACTCTTTGTTTGACCCTGTAAGGCTCCACCCACCCCACGTCCAACCCTACAGCCCAACTATGTAGATCGTTTCCTCCTCGCCTGGCCAATGATAAACGGCCACACAAACATTTTCTCATAGACCCTGGCCACCTCCCCGGGGGCATAAATACTCCCCTCCCACCACACCACACACACACACACACACACACACACACACACACACACACACACACCCAGACCAGTTCTCCAAAGCTGTTCCTGGGTGTGTCCGTTGCCCCCACACCCACTGCCTACAGAGATCCTGCATTGCGCCCGCCCACCCATGCCTAGCTAAGCTTCCTCCCCACAGTCCAGCTTGGTGTGCAATAGGCCTGGCTACCCTGAGGGGGAAGTGGGCTCAGGTGGCGCATGACCAGTAAAGAATCCTAACACACCCCAACACTTACCAGAGTAAGCCCCCTCAGGAAAATCCCCTCCCCCTCTGCTCATGTGTTCACGGTCGCTTCTCTTGTCACCCAAGTCACTGTGTCCAGCAGCACCTGACCCACTGGTGTGGCGGTCCCCTCATTCTTACACACAGGCAGAAGAGCCTGGGGAGAGGGTTATTATGCCAGGCATGAAGGTCACACCCAGGACCTTATAACTCGGGTAAGTGAGCCCTTTATGAAGTTGTAGCGTGTGACCTTTGTCCATAAACACAGGTAGTAAACTGGGCGAGCAGGATGGCTCAGTGGGTAAAGATGCTTACCTATGGTAGGAGTCTGACACACTAAGGTAGAGTTCAATCCCCACAGAGTAGAACTGACTCCACAGCTGTCTTCTGACTACACCCACACTGTGACACACGTGTGCACACACAAACCAGCTTTAAAAATCAGAAACAGTGAGAGCTGGGGTGAGTAGGATCCAAACACGAATTTCAATTTTTTTAAAAAAAGTTTTACGTAATAAATAATGTTATAGAAATATACAGTGTGCTGGCTCTGATGGTACATCACAGCACTTGGGAGGCTGGGGCCAGCCTGGGCTACAGTGTGAAATTTTGTCACACCCTCACCCCATCCAAATAAGCCACAAAGTCTTATCAGAAAACCAAACAGCCTCAAGCAGAAAAATTCTCTTTAGTAAACAACACAAGAAGGTGATGCTGTCTGTCAGTCGGGTTCACTAACTTTTCTTAATTCTCTTTGATTTCTTCCCCTGGTCTTCTACTCCATTCTCTGCAGGCCGCTTCTTCAACCCCTTCACTTTCCTCGTCTGTAGTTTGCTTAGGTCTTGCTTCTGCATATGAATCCTTCCAAACGTTGTACCAAAAGTATCCTGAGAGATATTCTTCCTCTTCTTCGGCTATAAAACAAGAGAGGGAAAAGTGTGTGTATACATATATACACATATATGTATGTATGTAATTTTCAAAATGGCTCTCACTATAAAGTGATTGACATGTAGCCCATAGCTCTTAGTAGCAATTCCCACTGGGAAGCCTCTCGGTGGCACAAAGAACACAGCTTTACACACCTCTCTTATCTAGAGATCGTGGGACTTTGTTAAAACGCAAATTCTCATTCAGAGCCTGCACTGGTCTCTCCCCCATGTCCAACAATGCTGCCACCTGGGTAAAACGTCAGGCTGCTTGGCAAGAGTCAGGATGCATTTACCACTGCCGAGTACCAACAGTTTGCCATGCTTAGCGCCAATCTGTGCTAGTACTCCAGAGTTAAAATCGCCACTGTTGCTTTAAAACAATGTAATGGGGGTGGGGGGACATGGAGGCCACCAGCAGCTCACACACAGGCAGTTGTGAGTCATCTGATGCGCCTGGACGTTGGGACTCAAAACCCTGGTCCTCTGGAACAGTAACGAGTGCTTTTTAACCTTAGTCCTTTTATTTGTCTCTGAAACAATTTAAAAGTCAAAACAAAGCTGGGCCTGGTACTGCGAGCCTACAATCCAGCACTTTGAAGGTCTGAGACAGACAAATCAAAGGTTCAAGGCCAGCTTAGACTGTAAGTCAATACACACTTCATATATCACTGTAGAAACGCAGCTCTCAACCCCATCTTCATGGCGCCCACACTATTCCAGGTTCCCTGAAAATAGCAGTCTTGGCCATAAGAAATCTGCCAGCCAAACTAGACCCCTCGCCCCTGCAACTCTACTGCCCTGACGTCTGGATCCATTCTTTCTCCCTTTCCTGGCTCAAAACCTTTATCAATTTCATTCATCTTTCTGTGTCTTTGAATACAATGCACCACACATCCTTGCTGGCCAGAGTGGACACAGAAATAACGCAGCAGGGAGGTCCCACATCCTGGCCATGTACCTTGAGAGCTTTGGGCACTTTCATGGACAGTTTATAAAGGTCGTCCGATGCTAAGTGTGTCCTCCTCACAACCAGATCCAACGACGGCCCCATCTCTTCTAGCTCGATTCGCGGTGTTCTGCACCCAGATTTCTTCAGCAGCAGCCTTTATGAGTGGGGGGAAATCTGCTTTAATTCTTTTTCAAAGTCCTTCTCTGAAATATCTTTAGAGAGGGTTTTGTAGTTTCAAATAATAAGTTGCAACATTTTGGGCATTCATGCCAAGTGCATCCTGTGTTAAGTTTTTAAAACTCAGAAACTGAAATTATGTGATATCACTAAGAAACAAGTGTAAACCTAATTTTCTTTTTTTTTTTTTTTCCGGAGCTGGGGACCGAACCCAGGGCCTTGCGCTGGCTAGGCAAGCGCTCTACCGCTGAGCTAAATCCTCAACCCCTAAACCTAATTTTCAAATAGCTCCGTGGTAGAACACGTGAATGTTTGTACAAGGCTCCAAGTGCAATGCCACCAGAGTAAGAACTGTGACTGGACTTCAGAAAGTAACGCTGTCTGAGTGAAGTCAGCCCACTCCAGATCAGCGTCTCCCCATAGCACGTTCATGGCGCCTGTAGACTGGAGTAAGCCCAAACATCCTAATGGCTAAACCACAACTTCTTCCTCAACACTCCATGTCCAGTAACTCCAGACCTGGAAAAACCTGGGGGAGCAGCAGGGAGGAAGAGTGAGAAGCTGGGCAACAAAGACAGGATGGAGACCACAGCAAGTCTTAAGATTTTCTCTGTATTAACATATTAACAGCAAGTAATGGGATTCACGATGATATTTTTATATGGACACACCTGTGTGTCCACAATTTCCACCCCTTTTCTTTTCCATCCCCACTTTCAGTCACCAATGACCTTTCTTTCAGTCTCAGGTGCACATCCCATCTCACCCCAACTGTTTTCTGAACGCTAACCCACGAAGAACTAAAGAGCCGAGGACTAGAAAGGCGTGGGGCTCCCAGCGCTTAGGAAATGGAGGCTTGAGGACCAGTTAAAGTTAAAGGCCATTCTCTGCTACACAGTGACTTTAAGGTAAGTCTTGGCTATGTGAAGGTGTCTCAATAAAACAACAATGGAGGGAGGGAGGGAGGGAGGGAGGGGAAAAAATATCCATCCCAAATCTGAGTATTATATTCATAACCACATTCAATAGAGCCCTAAAGTCCCCACAAGTAAAAAGGTGAGGTTGGCAGGGAGCTATTTACTGACAGAACAATGTCCATAAAAGATTACCATCGCACAAAAGCTGTCACAGAGGCAACAGACGGGTAATGAGAAGGAACAGACAATTAAGGATGGCCCAAGAGACCAAACAGTGGGGATACAAGTATACGGATGGCCACCAAGACAGTGCACTCATGGGAGACACACTTGCTGGTTACAGCAAGTCAGAGATGCATCGAACAATCACCTACACTCAGTTAAACAAGGCAAAACCGTTTGTGACACATAATGACAGAGGACTCAGCCACAAGGAGCTATGGTAACACAGAAAGATAAAATGAGCAGGGCATGCTAGCACACGCCTTTAATCCCAGCACTCAAGAAGCAGAGGCAGGCCAACCTCGGAGATCAAGGCCAACCTGGTCTAGAGTTCCAAGACAGCCAGGGCTACAAAGAGAACCCCTGTGCCACCCCGTGGCCCCAAAGAAAGACAAACCAAGAGCCAGGCATATTGGCATGTGCTTGTCCTCCATCCCTGGGAAGGTAAGACAGGGCTTAAATTGAGGCTGGCAAAGACGTCTCACGTTAAGTGACAGTGCCACCCCATGCAGATGACCGCTCTCCGACCTTAGCTCTCCCGTCAGCTGACACTGTGCTGCCTCCGCCATCATGAACTCACACTGGAAACTTGCTCTCTCCAGGTAAAGTAATGCTTCCTGTTTGGCCTACTTCTCTGCATACAACCAACCAACAGCCCAGCACAGGTGCCTGGCATTTCAAACTCTGTCCGACTGCCATGGGAATGCACGTCTATAATTCTAGTCCGTGGAAAGAGAAGCAGAAGAATCACTACAGGTATAGCACAGCCGAGGGACACTTAACGAGCACAGGTGTGACAACTGCCATGTTCTACAGAACTGAGAAAGCAAGGACACAGCAGCCACAGAAACCCTGCAATGTCAGCCCTGGAGATGGAAGCAAGAGTGAGAATTTAAGGCCCGCCTGGGTAAGAAACCTCATCCCGTAAAGGAAAACCAAAGTTTGTACAGGGTTACTCTGCATGCCTGCAGGCTGGCCCTAAGTGGCTTCAGCAGTCATGCTCCATGGTAGATCCACCGGCCTCGCCTCCCAAGTGCTGGGTTACATGTGGGCCGCCATGACGTACAGCCTGCCCCTGCTCTTGAATCTGCCGTGGAGGAGGCCGGGTCAGCCCAACCTGCTGCTGTCGTCCACGGTAGATGTGGCCACGAAGAAAGGGCTGCTAAGGAGGCCTGAGCCCACTAGCTTGTCCCTCAGGAAACCCTTATCCACCAGGGCACAGAAGGACAGATGGACAAGAGGTAAACACTTAGCTCCATCTGCAGTCTCTTTTTTAAGAGGAGTAGGGATACTAACCTTAAAGGCAAAGTGTTGGGGTTGGGGATTTAGCTCAGTGGTAGAGTGCTTGCCTAGGAAGCGCAAGGCCCTGGGTTCGGTTCCCAGCTCCAAAAAAAAAAAAAGAAAAAAAAAAAAAAAAAAAAAAAAAAAAAGGCAAAGTGTTAGCATATTGGTATCTCATTAATAAAAATGGAATCGGGCTGGAAGCAGCAGCTCAGGCTTTCCATCCCAGCACTTAAAAAGCTGAGGCAGGAGGATTGCAAGTTTGAGGCCTATACAATGAGCTCAAGGCCAGCTTAAAGTTACATCAAGAGATATTGGTTTAAAAGCTCGAATCAAACAAGAAAGCGATCTGCTTGTTGGAATTTACATTCACATTAACACTGCTGGGCTACGGCAGGAGTCCACTACACAGGAGAAATTCCTGTTGGTACTTTCTACCTGCTTTAGGTTGTAGCTTTCAAATCTAGAAGTTTGAAAATTACTTTGGCAGGCCTGACGGTGGTTGGTGCTCTAAATCCAGTCAGGAACAATGAGACAGCACAGAAATATGGATGGGAGCTAACTAAACACTAGGCTCACAAGAGATGATCAGTGACCCAGGAAAAGTGAGTTCCGGAGATCAAGGCTAGCAGGAAGGAAAGATGGAGGGTCAGGGCACAGCCCTTGACACTACTGTCTACAAAATCTCCAGACCCATTGTGACCCCTGAAAACCTCAAAAAACACCCACAGACCCACTTACTTATAGCTTCGAAAGTAAACCTTCCCACTCAGTGCCGTGAAGTGCAGAACATACTCCAATCCAGCCAGACGGACGTTTGACACTGTGGGGCCTCTGAAGAAATCTGAAAGCACATATTCGGTTGTTAAAGAGAACGACTCAACATTCAGCTACAGAGTGCCATCTTTTCAACGTGTGTGTGTGTGTGTGTGTGTGTGTGTGTGTGTGTGTGTGTGTGTGTGTGTGTGAGTGAGAGAGAGAGAGAGAGAGAGAGGAGGAGGAGGAGGAGGAGGAGGAGGAGGAGGAGGAAGAGGAGGAGGGATAGAGGAGGGATGTGTGGGGACACATACAAACACTCATTGAGACCAGAGCCATCTCCAGTGCCGTTCCTCAGGAGCTGGCTCCCTGAGAGAGCCAATCTCCCACTCTGCAGCAGCCCTGGACTATAACCAAGCTGAAGCACATAACTAGCCCTTGAGCTATTTCCCCAGCCATACTTTAGTTTGCTTTAAGAGTTGGAGATGGCTCAGTGGTTAGAGCACTGACTGCTCTTCCAGAGGTCCTGAGTTCAAATCCCAGCAACCACATGGTGGCTTACAACCATCTGTAATGGGATCAGATGCTCTCTTCTGGTGATCCAATGCCCTCTTCTGGTGTGTGTCTGTTCGGGTAGCTAGAGGTACTCATATAAAAAAAAATCTTAAAAAAAAAAAAAAAAAGAGTGTAACAAATAGGGCTGGAGAGATGGCTCAGCAGTTAAGAGCACTGACTGCTCTTCCAGAGGTCCTGAGTTCAATTCCCAGCAACCACATGGTGGCTCACAACCATCTGTAATGGGATCTGATGCCCTCTTCTGGTGTGTCTGAAGACAGCTACAGTGTACTCATATATGTAAAAGTACATAAATAATTCTTAAATAAATAATTCTCAATACTATGATTAGATAGAGAATAAGGGCAGCTTTTCAAAACGTTAAAGGTGACTTGGAGTTGGGCATGGTATCTCCTGAGGCAGATAGATCTCTGTGAGTTCAAGGCCAGCCAGGGGAATATATGAGGCTGGTCCAAGTTAGCATGGCTCACTAAGAGTTCAGTCCTCTACTGGCAAAGTAGCACAGAGTATACGTATACTTACACCCACAAGGCCCTGAGCTCCCAAAGGGAAAAGCCAGCCTCAGATGCTCCAAGTCCCCAGTACAAAGCGAAAGAAAAAGCTTAGCACTTAAGGCGCTGGACGGACTCACGAAGGGTTCCCTAGAAAAGAACTTGACAGAGTGCTTGCACTTGGAAGGTAAAAGCAAAGCTATCTGGGGATAGCAGCTTTCTTTTCAGCGGGCTGACGGGCCAAACAGAGAGAATCCAAGGCTAGTGTGAGTTACAGCAGGACATGCCTCAAATGACCAACAGACACACAAAGCATGATGCCAGGAACACAGGAGGAGTGGTCATAGCTAACTTACTTTCCTTCCTTCCTTCCTTTCCTTCCTTCCTTCCTTCCTTCCTTCCTTCCTTCCTTCCTTCCTTCCTTCCTTCCTTCTTGTTTTTCAAGACAAGGTTTCTGTGAAGGGTTTCTTGGCTGTCCTGGAACTCGCTCTGTAGACCAGGCTAGCCTCTAACTCAGAGATCTGCCTGCCTTCAGGAATGTCCACCACTGTTGTGGTTTGCCTTGAAATTTTCTCTGAATTTGTTAAATAAAGGCAAGAACGTGAGATTTGGACAGAGGGAAAAGTCGGGAGTGAGAGGGGGATTAGAATCAGAGAATAGGGTGAGAGAAGACAGTTGGTGACAGTTGAGCCAGTAGAACCTGAGGAAGGGGGAGGGGATTGAAGAGTTGAGGGGAGAGAGAGTTGGGAGAGGAGTAATGAAGATAAGTGGAGAGAGAGTTGGGAGAGAAGTAAGGAAGAGAGGTGAAAAAAGGACTGTTTAGCACACGATGGGGAACTGAGAAAAGTAAGAGGAATCAGGGGAGGAGAAAGAGAAGAAGCGAGGAGAGAGTCGTCGTGGCAGAAGAAGAAGCTGGAGACTTGGAAAATAAAAGGTGCAAGGGATAAGAGATTTGGGAGCTAGGAATAGGACAGTGTAGGGTGGATCTGCCAAATCTAGACGCTGGATTGTTTTCACATTAATTGAGTTGCATTTTCATTGTACGGGCCAATTCGGGTTGGAGAGGAAACTGCAACACACCACTGCCTAGCTATAACATGTTTTCAACAAGCCACTTTCTTTTTTTTCCAGAGCTGGGGACCGAACCCAGGGCCTTGCACTTGCTAGGCAAACGCTCTACCACTGAGCTAAATCCCCAACCCCCACTTTCTTTAAAGAAGAAATTGGGGGCCTGGAGAAATCTCCACAGTAGGATTAGTAACTCTACCAGAGGACCTGGGTTCGATTCCCAGCACCTGCGTGGCAGCTCTCATCTACTGTGGGATCTGATGTCCACCAGCAGACATGTATATAATGCACAAACACACATGCAGACAAACACCCTCAAATTACATCAGATAATTTTTAAGAAGAAACTGAAGAAAACCAATTACAATGAACTGATTCCCTCAGTTATGATGAGCTAACTCCCTCCCTACTCTGAAGATAAATTTTAAAAGCATGTGACATAGTATTTATATTATGAAGGGCCTTATATAGAAAACATGGGGGTTTCAGAGTTGGGAATTAATGATATTTTACAATCTTAAGTTTTAACTGACCAGATTTCTAAATTTGACCTCACGATGCCAGTTATGATGGCAGAGGACTAGAGCTTTAGGCCAAGGCTTTAGAACAAACTCAAAGATTCCTCAAGGCTCGCCTGGGCTGCTGAGATGGCCACCAAGCCAACCTGCATTCAATCCCTGTGGCCCACATGGTGGAGAGAACCAACTTCAACATGAGCACGCCCCAGCCCCACATGCAAACAAAAACGTAATTAAGAAAACAAACCCTACGAAGTCTAGCAATCCCATTAGCTAGGAGAAAACTAAGTATTTTTGGCTAGGAAAATCAAAGCTAGGGTTGGGCATGGTGGTGCAGTCCTGTGGTCCCGGAACTCGGAAGGCAGAGACAGTCAGAAAGGGAGTTGTAGGAGGCGCCTGGAAGAGGCTGGGCCCGCTTGCTAGACGAGCCCTACGACACCATACGCAGATACGAGTACCGCAAGGCCCCTCTAGAACGAGCTTAGAAGACCAATGCTGAAGAAGTATGAACAAGGAGGCCCAGGCCATGAGCTTTCAGCAGGAACAGAGGCTTTCAGCAGCACAGGGACCGGGCAGGAGGCCATTAGTGTGACAGCTGACAAACTGGCAGGCTGCACTCTGTCCTCAGACCCTGAGTGAGCTGAGCAAGGAAGGGCTGACTTGCTTGGTGGAAGAAGTTTTTTTTTTTTTTTTTTTTCTTTCTTTTTTTTGGAGCTGGGGACCCGAACCCAGGGCCTTGCGCTTCCTAGGCAAGCGCTCTACCACTGAGCTAAACCCCAATCCCGTGGAAGAAGTTTTAAAGAGAACGGGGTGTAGTGGCACCCCTTTAATCCCGGCACTCAGGGGGCAGAGGAATTTAGTTCCTGCACTTGAAGCCTGGTCTCGAAGCCAGGGCTGTGCAGAGAAACCCTGACTTAAACAAACAAACAAACAAACAAACAAACAAAAAACAAAAGTGAAAACCACCACTCATCCAGAGTCCGGAGAGAGGGAGCAAAGAGCAGAGCATGAAGATATGAGAACTGCAGAGTTTGGTGAGAAAAAGAATGTGAACAAGTTCAACCTCACAGAAAAACCAGCAAGTGTTAACGGATGAGTCCTATCAGCACTCACCAATAAGAAGATTTTTCAGTCTTCTGTAGTCTTCTGTTACATCAAAATCATCACCAGCAAATATCAACATGGGCTTTGTTCCCTCGGGGCACTTACTTGTCTATGAGATTAAAAACAAAACAAGTGTAATCATATAATTACCAAAACCTAGAGAATTTATGGTTTAAGATAGCCAATACGTATTAAAACAATCTTAAAATTTTTACACACATACTATCTCATTTCTTGTGGCTACATCCACAACTAAGGATCAAAAAAATAACTGATTTGATAAATCACAGTGCCACTCAAATGGCAAGTTATGCCTTCAACCCACAGGTCCAGTTTGAGGCCATTGCTCTACGCTGGGCTTTGGAAGCTGGAGTTACTGAGCACACAGGAAGTTGGTAAAAGCCGTGTTCAAACCTCCAGGTAAGGATATTCAGCTATCGTCCTGACCCTTCCAGGTCTGCCCCTTTCAGAGGAGAGGTGAAGAGCTGAGCCTTACACACTCCCTGTGTTAACCACACACAGGCCCGAGAAGGCTCAGCTGGGCACCACCATCACGCTGTCACCCCAGCACTTTTGGGCAGTGGAAGCAGAAGGAGCAGAAGTTCAAACTCAGCCCTGGTCACACAGTAAGTCTGAGGCCAGCCTGGATACTAACCATACATCAAACAAAGAAACACACAAAGCCCCCACTAAGTTGCATTAACTTTCCATTACACAGTGTTCCTTCCTCTCTGTGCCCTTGAATTCTAACTTTGAGTCTCATCTACCATGTGCATGACTTTACCCCTTGGGCTTCAATCACCAAATGTAAATGAAAACTGGGCCTGAGGTGGTGGTGAATGTCAGAGGTAAGAGCTCCAGCACAGCCAAAGTGAGCCCTGTCTCAAAAACAAACAGACCCACAAACGACACCGCCTCCCCCAGCCAGGGAAACCTGCCTAGCTCTCACACCTGTAAGACGTGAGTGACGTCATGCACCTGATGGCGCAGGCTGAGGTGAGGCTCTTCCGGCCTCCAGGCCGTTTTCCCATGCTTTGCTACTCTACCTCACAATCCTGCTCAAACAAGTAGGCACACTATGGGCTCCCAGAGGAGCTTAGCTATAATTGACAACTAATGGCCAGAACAATACAGAATAATAAACTAATGGCCAGAATACAGGGGTGGGGTGGCCAGAGGGTTTTGGTCATAGAACAGCACCCAAGTTGAAAACTTCAGTCTGTCGACAGTGTTACCACTTAGGAAAGACAGCATTTAAACCATACGCCTAACAGAGAACGGTCATCACACTCTCAGGTTTCACTTCATGAGATCCATGTGCTATGTATTATTAAAAAAGTCATTCCTTTTTTGTTTTGTTTTTTGTTGTTGCTTTTTTGAGGGAACAGGGTTTCTCTGTGTAGACCAGGCTGGCCTTGAACTCAAGAGATCCATCTGCTTCTGTCTCCCAAGCTCTATGACTAAAGGCCTGGGCTGCCACTGCCCAGCCTAAGTGTCCTCTTTTAAAATAAAGTTAGATTGTATTTCTGCGTGAAGTTTTCTCTATAATATTCTATTTTTTCTATAATATTCTGTCAGTATTTTTGGCCAAGTATATTTGACCAAGAACACTGTTCAAATGCTATTAGTTTTATGACCAGTATCTTACCTTAATATCTTTCAGAGACACGAATTTCTCAATCCCTAGTTCAATCATATCCAGCACATGGTAGTCATACATACGACCTAAAAGCAAGTACATCTTTAAGCACAGATTGTCACATTCACCTTTTGTCACCTATAAGGCTCCAAATTACCTGCGTCTCCTCTGTCTAAGCCCACACACTCCCTTCTTAAACTCTGGCATCCACTTAGTTGTGCTGTCAGGAAAAGCTCTACACCACTCACAGAATAAATGGGGAGCTGGGTGTGGCGGCTGAGCACCTATAATCCCAGCTCTGGGGAGGCAGGAGAATGGAGCTCGAGATCAACCTGGGCCAACCTGGGGATAAAGACTCTACCCAAAAGTAATTAAATAAACTAAGAAGAAGTGTAGCTCAGCCATACCAGGAGTGTTCAACATGCATCAGGCTTGGGATGAAACCTTAACGAAAACACCCACCGTCCAAAACCAGGACACATGAAGACCTCAGACAGTAAGGGGTCGCCTACAACTGAACATGTTAGGTAGAAACTCTGTGAATCGGGGATGGAGATGGCTCAGTACTTCCTGCTCTTCCCAAGGGATTTAGTTTGGTTCCCAGCACCCCGTAATTCATGTGATTTATACATATACAAGCACACACAGAGTACATAGATAAAGATGATAAATAGATAATAAAGCCACACTTCCTGTTTAAAAGCTGGAACTGGTCTCCAAAGATGTTAGCAATGGTGTTGTAGGATTGCTAATCAAGAACTAATTCGTATTTTTTTCTCACTTCCCTGGGATGGCAGGGTGGTAATACTGATGTCACTGGTGCAAAGTTTCTATGGTGATGCTGGGATTCCAATCCAAGCCTTCAAAAAGCTAGGCAAGGGCTCTACCACTGAGGTAGCCCCTAGTCCAACATCACAAGGTTAAAGCAGCAGTAGAAACTATCTGGGGCCTACTGACTGCTTGTCACTTCTGAAAGCATCCGTTAATCTGAGTCACAGAGCTCACTCCATGAACCAAAGCCCCGGAGTGAACGCCAACACTGAGAGGCCGGAGTCCTCAGAGATGCAGGCACCCAGAGCTACACTGAAAGACCCGGTCTCAAGCCAAACCCACAAGTGCGGCACTCACCTATCACGAGATTATTGGGCCTCTTCTTATTGTGGGAGCCAAACATGAACAGAGAACAGTCCGACTTCTTTGAAAAGAACTCCTACAAAAGAAGAAGAAGAACCCTTGAAGAGCCTTAGCCTGACCCTCTGTGGTGGCCCACGCAGTTGGAAGGCTAAGGCAGGGGCATTGCTGTAAAGTGGCCAGCAGAAGCTACACAGCAAGCGCCTGTCTCCAAACAAGCAACCATCTTATCTGGAAGCCTACAGAGGCATTAGGGGCTCCCCTCCCCTCTCCCGGAAGACGCTAACGAAAACGTAATAATCTAGATAGGGAAGTACAGAGGGGCTGGACAGATGGTCCAGAGGTCAAGAGTACTTATTGCTCTTGTAGAGAGAGGACCAGGGTTCAGTTCCCAGAACCCATGGCAACCAAGAACCATCCTCCACCTTCTGACCTCTAAGGGTACTAGACACATATAGTGCACATACATGCAGTCAGGCAAAACTCTCATACATAAACATTTTTACTTTTAGATGAGCACACACCATCCAGACATCTGAACTGACAATGAAGAATGTAAAAGAATATGAAGTTTAGTCAAGTTTTAAAATGTACTCAAGCGGGGTTGGGGATTTAGCTCAGTGGTAGAGCGCTTGCCTAGCAAGCGGAAGGCCCTGGGTTCGGTCCCCAGCTCCGAAAAAAAAAAAAAAAAAAATGTACTCAAGCTACACACACTGTCATTCCAGCACTTAGAACATGGAAGACAGGACTTCAAGGCCAGCCTTTGCTACACCAGCCAAGGCACAGGAGACCCAGTTTCAAAAACAAACAAACAAAAAAGCAAACAAAACAAAGATTCATGCTCAGAGGTCAACACCATTGTCACATTCATCCAATTTATACAAGAAGCCCTTTCTCGGGCACAGAGATGGCTCAGTGGTTAAGAGCACTGACTGCTTTTGCCAAGGTCCCGAGTTCAATTCCCAGCAGCCACATGGTGGCTCACAACCATCTGCAATGGGATCTGATGCCGTCTTCTGGTGTGTCTGAAGGCAGCGACAGTGCAGTGTACTCACATACACACGAAAATAAAGCAGCCCTTCCTCCTCATCTCCCTGACTGTTTGTCTCCAATCCCGTAATGCACAGCACAGAGGAACTGCCCTTGCTCTGCAGTCGAAGTCGTCATGGTTTCCATCAGATTCCTCTGTCTAGATATTAACTTTCTTTTCATTAAAACCACCACGAGGTCCGGGGATGTAGGCAGTGAATCCTTGCCTGGCATGTACGGAGCCCTGGGTTCTATCCCAGCACTGTCTAAACAGTGGTGATCCACGCCTGAAATCACAGCACTGGAGGTGGATGCAGGAGGATAAGAAAGTGAAAGTCATCTCTGGCTACACAGAGTTCAAACCACCCTGGAATACATAGGACACTGTGTCAAAACCCAAAAAGACAGGCTGAGTGTGCTGAGACAATGCCTCCCAGCACGCAGCACGCGGGAGACAGATGCTGGTGGAGCTTGAGGCCAGCCTGGTCTACATATTTCCAGGACAGCTAGAGAGAGCTACATAATAAATAAAGACACCTGTCTCAAAACAAACAGACAAACAAACAAACAAGAAGCCAGGCAGTGGCAGCAAACACTTTTAATCCCAGCACTTGAGGCAGAAGCAGGTGGATCTGAGTTTGAGGATAGCCTAGTCTACAGGCCACCACAGAGGCTACACAGAGAAACCCTGTCTGGGAAAACCAAAAAAAACAAAACAAAACAAAAAACAAACACACACACACACACGCCTTAAAAGTCAGTAATCTTATTTCTCAATCTGAGTATCAAAATTCTCATATATAGGATTTCTAACTAAAAAATAACAATTTATGGATACAGCATAGTTTAGTCTGCAGCCATTTTTACATTCTCTGTTCTGTTATTTCGGGGGGGGGGAGAGGACCTCAGGCAGGCTAGGCAAGTGAGAGATGGACTATACCCGACCACACATCCAGGCCTGCCCATATGTGCTCTCTTAAAAAGAGCCTTGTACTTACCAGTGACGTCTGATCCTCAAATGGTCTTGTAATGTTTTTCCTAAGAGTATTAGAAAAGTGAAACCAGTTTTTTTTTTTTTTTTTTTTAATTTTTTTTTTTTTCGGGGCTGGGGACCGAACCCAGGGCCTTGTGCTTCCTAGGCAAGCACTCTACCACTGAGCCAAATCCCCAACCCCGAAACCAGTTTTAATGTTAAAAAGTACATTCAGTTAATTTTATATTCAAATAATTAAAACAGTAGTGCACAGTGGCACACACCTTTACCATCACCGCTTGGAAAGTGGAGAGGTAGGTAGGTATCAGTGAGTTCCAGACAAGCTAGGCTGCGTAGTGAGACCCTGCCTCAATAGTTGCTACCCAAAGGGGTGAAAGGAGGGCTGGACAGATGCTCAGCGGGTAAGAGCACTGGCTGCTGTCTCAGAGAACCTGGGTTCAATTCTCAACAGCCACCTCACGGCTCTCAACCTTCTGTAACTCCAGTGCAGGGCCTCAAAGGGCAACCGGCACACACAGGGTGCAGGGGTGCATGCAGACAAAACAACCCAAAAACATACAATTAAAACAGCAACAAACAACCAATCACTTCTAATCGCAGCAGTAGGGAGGCAGAAGCAGGTGCCAGGCTGGTCTACAGAGAGTTCCAGGGCAGCCGAGACCACGCAGAGAAACTCTATCTAAAACCAACAACAACAACATCGACCAAAGGCCAATGACTGCTGTGACGAAGCTAAGGCAAGCACCACATTAGCATAAAAAGTGAAGATTATCCCAGCTAAATTCTGACTAATCACTCTGCCATAAAAAGGGTCTGAGATTAACATTATTCCTGTTGGGCAATGGTGGCACATCCCTTAAGCCCAGCACTCAGGAGGCAGAGGCAGGGAGATCTCTCAGTTCGAGGTCAGCCTAGACTACAGAGTGAGCTCAAGACAGCCAGGGCTACACAGGAAAACCCTGGCACAAAAACAAAAAGATTATTCTAAATGCTGGGTGGAGCAATTGCTTAGCAGTGAAGAGAACTTGTATATGTATACTCATAAATAAACATATATATTTTAAAATCTTCTTATTAAAACGTCACTGTGTTCAGAACAGACTGTACTATGATCAAATAACTCTCAAGAGTATACTGACCCACACTGATTCCAGTAACTTAAAAATAAAGGGACAGACAACTTTATCTTCAGAATTCTGAGCAGAAAGGGACCACCAGAGTACCACAATCATCCTGACTATGCACACAGAGCACTGCAGATGGGTCAGGTAGCAGCCATGTTTCCAGACAGAAAGGAGACAGACCCTCAGAACCTGTGAGTTTAGCATCCACAGAGTCATGCAGTTGTGCATGTGAAATACTGGGGCTGGGGTACATCTGCACTGGGCATGGGAAGCCGTGGGCTTCTTAGCTTTAGTCCAGTAATGGCACAGCACAGCTGTATAGCAGGCATTCACAGTTTACACAGGAGGTGACGTAGAGACAACCAAGGATGTGCATAGCTTAGGAGACTGCCTTGCCACTTTACACTCGGGACTGGAGTATCTGCAGATCTGTACTCCAGCAAAGTCCCAAGGCCACTCCCCAAGAACTGAGGACACTTGCATAGTCTCAAAGTATCTCCCCTAGATATTTACTACCTATACAGGGGAAAATAGTAACGGTGGAGACACCAGAGACAAAGCCACCAAAGACTTTCACAAACTAGAGAAGACAAAGGGTGGGGCTGGCAAGATGGCTCGGCAGGTGAGCGCTTGCCTCCCACACTAACAGCCTGACTTCAGTCTAGAACACACTGGAAGGTGGAGAGAGAACTCGCCCAGAGATGTCCCTGACCTCCACACCTATACCAAGATGAGCACTGGGATCTGAGGGTATCCCTCACTGGCAGAGAACTTGCTCAGCATGTCTAAGGCCCTGGGTTCAATCCCCAGTATTTCCAAGAAGGGAAAACAAAACAAACAACCAGACTAAGGAAACACAACTAAAAGCAATGTGAAAACGAGAAAGAGGAAAGAGCAACTAAGTAAGTCAGTAACTTACTCCGTATCATCACAGCACCTTCGAGTCCCTGATTACAATAACTGCAGTGATAATGTGACACTAATGTGGCACTAATGTGGCACTAATGTGACACTAATGTGACACGTGGGTGGGTGGCTGGTGGGGAGATATCACCATACAGGAACTCCAATAATTCTTAGAGTTCTCCTGTGCATACGTAATTACTTCAAAGTAAGGTAAATACAGATTACAATTATACAAGAATGTTCTGAGCCAGGCATGGTGCACGCCTTTACTCTCAGCACTTGGGAGGCAAGGATCTCGGAGTTCGAGGTCAGCTCCAGCTACGTAGAGAAATCCTGTCTCAAAAAAATAAAATAAATAAAATAAAATAAATAAAATAAAAAATTCATTCAGTGCAAATACTAATATCTTTTTCTTCCAAACCTTCCGTAAAGCAATTGTTACAATTGAGCAAAATAATAATAATAACAACAACAACTTACTTTTTATAGAGAACTCAACAACAACAACTTACTTTTTATAGAGAACTCCATACGGTTTCTTCAGTGCATACTGTAAAACACAATTTTAAACTTTCTCAACAGAACATTCAAAAAGCAGAGTGAGCAATCTTCAGGATTCAGGGGGTTAGGCCATCAGTGGTTTTAAATTTAAGGGTGGGGCAGGATCTCGCTCTGTAGCCTGGGCCATCCTGACTGCCAACTGTTCTGCCTCCTCCTGAGTTCCGGGATTAGGGGCCTGTGCTGCCATGTTTCGTACAACACTTGATGGTCCTCACTCAGCCAAGAAAGACCACCATGCCTGCTGACTACTGTAATACTCTAATACTCTAATACTGCTCTTAGAACGTGCGTAACTGTGGAAGCTCACTGGGAAGGAAGGGCTGTTCTCCTCAATGCCATGACATTCAGTCAAACATTTCAGAAAAAGATGAGCAAGTCAGGCCAGGCACGGTGGCTCCCATCTGCATCCCAGGGCTGAGACGCTGGAGACAAAGAACTGAGGTTCAAAGCAAGAAATGTGGCTCGGTGGGTACAGTGCTTGCTAGCAAGCCTGACAACCTGAGTTCGACTCCAGCCACCCACACGGTCAAATGGGGGAAAATGGGGAAATGACGAAGGTCAAAGTTCCCATATATCCAAGCTGGGCACGATGGCACATGTTTGCAATTCCAGCACTTGGAGAGCTTAAAAAGGTGGTGGTTAACATGAGACCAGCCTGGGCTCCATAAGAGACACCGCCTCCAAGGGGCAAGTTTCCAGTTATTTCACTGACTTAATTCAAAGACTCTATCTGCTACATAACTCAGTCCTAAATACCCATGTACCGATTAGATAGCGCACATACAATGACTGCAATTCACCAATTTACTGAGTACTCACCAGGTCCCGACACTGTCCGGCTTGGTAGTGAGTATCTTTACCCAATCTTGCCAGCCTAACTAACTAATTTTTATCTTAACAACTTAAATTGGATGTCCCCTGAACATTATCACCTTTCCCTCCAAACCTGCCTTATTGGATATATTCTGTGAACTGATAGTTTATTTTTAAATTATTTTAACTTTATACATATGAGTGCTTATCTGTGTATCCCACACATGCCTGGTGTCCATGGAGACAAGAGGGTGCTGGATCCCCTGAAAAAGGGAGTTACCGATGGCTGTGAGCTGCCATGGGGATGCTAAGACTGGAAGCTGTGTCCTCTGGAAGAGCAGCCAGTGCTCTGAACTGCAGAGAGCTCTTCCGGCCTCTGAACTGCTATTACTGCTTCCTGAGCAATCAATGCAGAAACCCGGGAACCCATGGTTCCCACTGACAGTAAACCTTGTGCCCTCCGTATCTCTTCCCTCTGACTAGCTCTCAACTTCCTTCCTTCCTTCCTTCCTTCCTTCATTCATTCATTCATCATTTGTTTGTTTTTCTCCCTGGCTGTCCTGGAACCTGCCTTTGGACTCACAGGCAAACCCTTGAACTCTGCCTGCCTCTGCCCCTCCAGCACTGTAATAGATTAAAGGCGGCTTCAGCATGCTAGGCTGTCGATTTCATCCAGACACGCCCTCTCTAGGCTGACACCGTTTGCTGCCAACCCTCTTTTATCAAACCAATAGTGTCTGGACAGGCACGGCTCAGTGGTAACACGCGCCTGCTTTGCATAAAGCCCCGGATTCCACGTCCACCACCACACACATCCCAAGACTGGCCATATCTCACTTAAAAAGAAAAACAGCAATATTTTAAAAAAAGACTTGATGACCCCACAGGTTTCAGAGTGAACTCCACTCCATGTTATTGTTCCTTTCTAGCTTCAGGTGGCCACTTTCCTCTGACCAAGTGAGCCCTGTTCTTTCTCCTCAGCAGCTTCTTGTTTCAACTCCTCCTTCAAAATGAAGAATGATTTCTAGGAAGTCCACCCATGTGTAGGTCCCTCCTGTATGCCTTTTTGGTTTTTGTTAGTCTCATTAGCCTATCTTGGGTTCAGCTCTAGGTAAACTGAATTTCTGAACCTCTACTTACTTACTTACTTACTTTCTGAACCTCTACTTACTTACTTACTTACTTACTTTCTTCCTTCCTTCCTTCCTTCCTTCCTTCCTTCCTTCCTTCCTTTCTTTTATATTGGCAGGGTCTTACTATGCAGCCCTGGCTGGCCTGGCACTCACTATGAAGACCAGGCTGGCTTTGAACTCAGAGACCCCCCTGTTTCTGCCTCTCAAGTGCTGGGATCAAAGCTGTGTGCCACCATGACTGGACCTGAGCCTCTACTTTCTAACTATGCCCATCCTACCCTGGGCACACCTCCTGCACGGAGCTTAATGCACGGCACCTACAACGTAAGTCTTCTTTGCTCTCACAGAGGACTAAGACTGCCATAGTCAGTTGCTCTCAGAACCTAGAATAACTAGTATTGTTGAAAGAACTTACAGTAATACCAAGCTGCTTCCGCTCACAAATTAGTTACTAAAATGTGTATCAACAAGGTGCAGTGAGACGGTTCAGTGATTAAGAGTACTCCCTGGTTGCTCTCTAGAGAACCTCGTTCAAGTCCTAACACTCAGACGGCAACTCAGGACTGTCTGCAAGTCCAGGTCTAGGAGCCCCGAAGTCATCTTCTGAATTTAAGAATACTAGGAACACTGGTGGTGCACAGCATGCGTACAGGCCAAATACCCATACACAACTGAAGCAAATACCATAAATCCAACTTTAAACAACTTATGAACGGTAGGGCGTGGTGACGTGTGCTTGTCGTCCTAGCAAGGAGGCTGAAGTCAACTTAGCCTGCACAGCAAGTTCCAGCCAGCGCTGCATCATGAGACCCCGTCCAAAGGGCTGGGGGTGGGGCGACCCATACGAATACAAAGCCGCTCAGAACTGGTCGATTTATGTCCCCTGACGAGTACCCTCACGAGATAAATGGCTTCCGATTTCAGTGTCTGTATTTACCTTCCAACTTCAGGTCTTCTTCAAGGCTAGCCCTTAAGACACATCACATCACACCGGCCTCCAGTCAGTTCACCCAAATATTTCAATCTTACTTTAAAAGAATGTTCAGAGCTAGCCTGGGCTACATGGGCTATCTTTTTTTTTTTTTTTTAAAGCAAGTCAAGAGGGCTGGAAAGATGGCACGGCATTCGCTTGCAGAAGAGGGGAGTTCAGCTGCCATGACATCAGCAGGCTCACAGTCATCTGCAACTCCAGCCACAGGCGATCCAAGGTCTTTGGCCTCCATGGACAGCTGCACACACAGGACATACCCCCCCACACACACATATACATAGTCACAATCATGCACACACACACATATGCACACACATGCACATACACATATGCACACACACATATGCACAAACACACACATATGCACATACCCACACACACACACAGTCACGCTCATGCACGCACATACACATACTGTAAAATACAGCCCTGAAGCAGTAATTCAATGCCTACCACGTCTCTGAGTACTTGTGTCACCGTTGCATTCGCATTCCCGCCTTTAATCAGCATGGCATTCTTAATGTTCTCACTGAGTTTTGGTTCTCTCTTCTCAAGGAATCTCTTAGCCCTTTTTGTTTTAGGCTTTCTGTATGAAAAAAGCACAATTTGGAACAAGTTACACACAATTTCTTCATATGACACAAGGGCAACTTGACTGACGACCTAAAACAGGAATTCAACAAGATTCAACAGGAATCATACTCATATTTATTAAGGAGGATTCCAACAAAAAACAAAAACAAAAAATAAAAAAACCTCACCTAGCCAGTTGTGTGATGGTGGCACACAACTTTAATCCCAGCTTCACGAGGCAGAGGCAGGTGGATCTTAGTTCAAGACCAGCCTGGTCTACAGAGTGAGTTCCAGGACAGCCAGGGCTACACAGAGATACCTTGTCTCAACAAACAAACAAACAAAAATAAAAAATAACACACACACACACACACACACACACACACAAAATCCCCACTTTTTCAAGAAATATTAGCAACAGTATTTTATCGCTACTATTAAATATGTGTTTTGTTAGCTTCTGGCTTCTTACAAAAACTTCTTGATATTTCCACTTGTTCCAGTACTAATTTTTCTAAACCTCATATTAAACACTAAAAGATTGTGGGGGTGAGAGACTAGGCTAAGAGCACTTGCTGCCATTCCTTGTTGAGGATGTAGATTTGGTTCCCAGCACCCACCCACAGGACAGCTCCAAGCTGGCTGTAATCCCAGCTCCAGGCATCTGATGTTCTTTTCTGGCTTCTGTGGGCACTGCATACCCAAGGTGCACATATATGTAAGCTAGCATTAAATATAAATAAAGTAAATTTTACAAAAATGAAATGACTTCAAGTTAAGCGTTATTTTTAACTTAGTATGTTTCTTCACGGTGGCCTATACCTGTAATAAATCTCTTTAACAAATCAGGCAAGTCAAGACTGAAAACTAAACCCCAAGACTAAAAACAACCCCAATGTGAAAAACTAATTTATTATTGTGTTTATGGTGTGGGAGTTATAGGACGCCACTACAGATTTCTGTTCAGAAAGAATTCAACTTTGCCTCTGCTATGGGAAACATCGTACTTTTCACAATTCCTCCTCTCTTAAAAATAATCCTCCATTTCCCAATCTTGGGACAGGTACGGAAAGAACCAGTATGCATACACCTTAGTTTCCTACATAGAATCAAAAAAAAAAAAAATCTCCTCTAATGAAATGTCATGTATAAAACCATGTATTAAACCAAAGTAGTCATTTACTGGCCCGTCAAGATGCACATTTTTTTATTGAATTAAATCAAGGCATGCACTGTCTTTATACAGTGCTAACTGCTGTACACTTTACAGCCGTGTCTTTATGCAATTTGACTAACCAGTAATCGATGTAAATAGCAACTTGCTTGTTAGTAAGGCATAGTGGCTGCACAAAATCCATTAATGACTAAAAACAACTGTCGTCTACATTATTATTTAAATAGTAGAAAACTGTAAGAACCAATGTAGTAACATTTGGGAACTCAATATTTTTGAACAAACGTAACCATCACTCAGCGATAAGCAGAACTGTACAAGTTGGAAAGAAAAGAAAAAAAAAAGTACCATCTTGTACCTGTTGTGGCAAACACTGCTCTCTACAGTTCTATGACACACGACTGTTTTGACAGATATTTTACAAGGTAAACTGATTTAGGACGGTTTAAATGCCCAAAGTGACAAAACTTTGAGTCCAGTTTGTCGCACTGGTTCTTGTCAGATTCCGAGGCCTGAACTCTCAACCTGGTCCACAGCCATTCTCACAGCTCAGAATCCATCAGTAGCGAGGTCATAAGCCGATCACAGCTCCGGCCCTCGCTCCAGCCCACAGCTCGCGGTCTGCTACCAGCAGCGACTCCGGGCGGAGACCGGCTGAGCCGGCTCCTTCCCAGGAACGACTTAACAAAGCGCGTCCGGAAAAAGCAACAGCCGGAAGACCGCGGCAGGAGTCACGGAAGACTCGCTCCCACGCCATCGCGCCCCCCACACACTTACAGGACTTTGTCCAAAGCATCCATCGCTGCTGATCTCCTAGTGAATGCACGTGTACCGATCACTTCCGGGAAGCCGCCGCTAGCGCCGGAAGAGGCAGTGCCGGAAATGCGAAATACCACTTCCTTAGAGAGCCGGGCGGGCCGCGATGGCGGCCATTTTGAGAAGGCGTAGCGTTCTGTCTCCCTTGGTTACGGAACGCTGATTGGTTGTTCCGCGGAAAGTAACTACTTCAAGTGACTTAGTGTGGAGTCGAGGATTTGGGAGCCAAGTGTTCCTCTTCAGGGAAATAACTAGAATGCTAGAAAGGTTGGAGGCATGGTACTCAGTTACCAAAACGACTGATAGGAAAAGGACACCATTAACTGCGAGATCAGTTGAGGCACGTTAACCACTTGCCTTCTACTTAAAAGATACACGGTTGGGGTTGGGGATTTAGCTCAGTGGTAGAGCGCTTGCCTGGAAAGCGCAAGGCCCTGGGTTCGGTCCTCAGCTCCGAAAAAAAAAAGAAAAAAAAAAAAGAAGAAAAAAAGAAAATACACGGAGAATACTGCTGATTGTGACTTCCTCTCAAAGCTCAGTCATAATTTGCATATAGTTTTATAAAATACACCTTGTGTTCTTTCTGTTTCTGCCACTTGAGTGACAAAATTAAAGGTATTTGCCACCACACCTGACCTAATTCGCCATTTCAAGGTTGGAGCATTTGTGTGTTCTGGGTTTGTATTTTTTATGTTTTGTTTTGTTTTGTTTTGTTTTGTTTTGTTGTTGTTCTTTTTTTGGGGGGGAAGGGGTCTTAAAATGCAGCCAACGCTGACATAGAGCTGTTGCCCATGCTGGTATAGAACTTGAGATGCTGCCTTTCCCTATGAACTGGAACTAAATGCATATCCTGCCAAGATTAAAGGCATTTCCTGCCATTCCAGGAAATCCATCTTTTTGCATATTGGAATGAATGACGGCAAGTAGGAGGGTGGCTTCTAAATAGCTTCAGAAGAAGGCCGGGCTGGAGTTTTCTGGGCTGTCACAGTGGTACAGCACTTAAATCTATACACTATATATACACGGTCCTAGGCTCAAACTCCTGCACTGAATTAAAGGAAAGCAGTGATGCCTCCAACCTCACTTTGACTCACCACCGTCCGGATTGGTAAAGGGACTGGAATTTGATTCATTTTTCTTTGTTTTTTGAGACAGGGTCTCATTATATAGCCCTGGCCATGTGAGGTCCAAATTGAACCTCTTCAGGGAACTCTTGAATGAGACTCATGGAGACAGTGATGATGCAATAGCAAGAGGAGTTTAATTTCCAGCATGCCAGGGTCCTCCCACTCCAAGGGGAGATGCCCCTGAGCAGACTCTGACAGGGAGTTATAGACCTTGCAAACAACTGGGTCAGAATTCAAACAACTGGTAACTAGGCAGGGTATTATTGATGGGGTAAAGTGACCTCTAAGCTGACTTGTACTCAGTGGACTGTTCTGGACTTTCCACGGGGGAAGGTTGGAAGTCAAGGAGAGGTTGGTTGGAAGTCATAGGTAGCTTTGATTGACAGTTTGGCTTGAAGTTGCTCCAGGAGCTAACTACTCCCTGGAAGGGAGGGGGTCTTTGTGCTTGGAGGTTTTCGGTGGAATTTTCCCACTGGCCTTAGATTGACCCCCCAACTCTGACTCTTTCAGCCATTCTGGAACTTGCTCTGTAGACCAGGGTGGCCTCAAACTCAGAGAATACCCTGCCTCTGCCCCCAGAGTGCTGGGATTAAAGGTGTGTGCCTCCACCAACCAGCCTGGGAGTTTAATGTATGATGTAGCCATTGACTTTACCAGCCGTGCTTGCTCCACAAAAGCTCCAAAGGACAGGACTTGGAAAGGAGCTGGAACACCCACTCGGCTCTATGCGGCCCTCCATCTGGCTGTTCCCAAAGAGGGTCAGCCAGAGGTCGTCCTCAGCTACACAAATTCCAGACTATTTAAGACACTATCTCAAAATAAATAAGCAATAAATCCATCCAGTAAACAAACTTTCCCAGGTCCTTTCCCCAAATTCTATGAGCTGTTTTAGCAAGCCATTGAAAGTGAGAAAAGCCTTGCGGGGTTTGGGGGGAGGCTGGAGAGATGGCTCAGCTGTTAAGAACACTGGCTGCTCTTCCAGAGGTCCTGAGTTCAATTCCCAGAAACTGCATGGTGGCTCACAACCATCTGTAATGGGATCCAATGCCCTCTTCTGGCCTGCAGATGTACATTAAGCACTCGAAGGGAGGGAAGGGAAGGAAGGGAAGGAAGGAAGAAAGAAAAGCCTTGTGGAAAGATTCAGTTTGTAGCCAAGCTCAGAGGTAGTAGAAAACTTGGGAAATTTCTTGAGATTAGCACATGGACTAGACATGGGATGATGGTATGGGACTGTGCCCTTAACCTGTGATCTGACACTATGTTGATTAATATCCGAACTTCAGAATTGAACTGGGTTGGATGACATTGAATATGTGTCCTCTAGGGAATTTGTCTGTGATTTAAACAAAACCACCCTCTATATATCTGTTGTAAAAATTGAAGTGCTGAAAATAGAAAGACTAGAAGCGGGGGAGAGGTTAGGGGGATGTTGGCCTGGAAACCAGGAAAGGGAATAACAATCGAAATGTAAATAAGAAATACCCAAGTTAATAAAGATGAAAAAAATTCAGGAAGAAAAAAGAAAACCTCATAAGATGTATCAGATTATCAGGGATGCAATTAAAGTAAAATTAAACAAGATTTTATTTAAAAAAAAAAAAAAGACTAGAAGGAACAGGTTTCCTCCAGTGATAGAACTGATTTTTCCATAAAGGGCAAAATAAAAAAATAAAAAAAAAAGGAACAAGGAACAGGACCTACATTTTTTTTTTTCTGTAATATTGTCTGAAATTTCTATAACCTTGCTCTGGAGAGAGCAGGGCAAGGCCTCAAACCACTTCAAAATTGTTCTGGCAAGCACTGTAGGAATGCACAGGGTCACTGCAGACCCAAGCACGCTGGAGGCTTGCTATACGTTTTCAGTCTTAGGAAAAATAACAGGTTTTTGTCCCCTTTTTTTAGGAAGACATGATTTCATGCTGTAATCCAGAGCCTGGCCTCAAACTTGCAGCAATCCCCCTGCTTCAGTCTCCTAAATGCTGGGATAATGGACAGGAGTCACCGAACAGGGTTCCTTGTTTTTGTTTTGTTTTACTAACTCTGCAGTGCTTTATCTGTGTCTCTGTCTCTACCACTCCTATTCTGACTTACAAAAACTACCAGGGAACTGCTCCTCTCCCCTCCTTCCCTCCCTCCTTCGGTCTAAACTGATTTTCAGGCCTCAATTTCCTTTTAATATTATTTATTAGCTTCCTACTACATAAAAGCCATTATAGGGCCCATCAGGTGGCTCAGAGGTTAAGAGCACTGGCTTCTCACGGGGTTGGGGATTTAGCTCAGTGGTAGAGCACTTGCCTAGCAAGCGCAAGGCCCTGGGTTCGATCCCCAGCTCCGGGGGAAAAAAAAAAAAAGAGCACTGGCTTCTCTTTCAGAGGTCCTGAGTTCAAATCCCAGCAACCACATGGTGGCTCATGACTATCTACACAGGGATCTGATGCCCTCTTCACAGCACTCCTACATTTAAATAAATACACGCATTTTTTTTTAAAAAACTGTAATTTCGCAAGATTTATTGTTAACAATTTTTATAAAAATAAAAAATGAGAGTACACCATGAAATTTAACTGCCTCTAGGCTGGGAAGATAGCTCAGAGGCCAGAAGCAGGTGGGAGGACTCTGCTCTTGGAGAGGACTGGACTGCAACCCCAGCAGCACAGGGCTCGTGGTCATCTCTATCCCCAGTTCTAAGAGACCCAAAATCCTCTTCTCCTCAGGACCAGATCATGGTGAACACACATATGCATCCACACATACACATAAATGTTTGTTTGTAGACAGGGTTTCTCTGCATGGCCCTGGCTGTCCTGAAACTCATTTTGCAAACTGGCTGGTCTTGAACTCAGAGATGTGCCTGCTTCTTGCCTCCCCATGGTGGGATCAACGGTGTGCACCACCAACTTGCTCCATGTAAGTATATATTTTTAGGAAGAGTGTGTGGAGAGGACTGTGAGAGGGCCTGACAGGTCAAGCATTTGCTGCCCAAGCCTGATGACCTGAGTTTAATTCCCAGAACCCACGAAAGGTAGGAGTGAACCTGAGGCCTACAGAGGCCAGAAGCAGACATCAGATCTCCTAGAATCGAAGCCACAGATGGCTCCAAACTGCTACATATACACTGGAAATCAAATCCAGGTCCTCTGGAAGAGCAGCCAGTGTTTTTAACTATGGCGCTCACACCCCACCCCCCCCACGCTATTATAAAAACTGAATTCCTGTGTGGTCCTGCATGACTCTAGCGTACTAAATCGTGCTGTAACTGGACACGTGTACTGTCATAACAACACAGAATGGTGAGTCATACGCAGCTCAGCCGTCACTGCATAAGGACCACTTCTTTAGACCTCACGACTGGCTGTTTTGAGAGACATTTCCATCTTGAGTTCCCATGAAAACAGAACTTTCCATGTCAGAAGGGGTATCCCCTGTAGGACCAGGGTCCCCCACTTCCTGCGCCTGCTCCTGCTCGTGCGTCTGCTCTGCATCGCCTTTCATCTCACTCTCCTGGTCTTCCGCCTCCACAGGCTTATCCGAGGCTGGCCCTGCAGCTTCATCTTCATTTTCGTGGACAAAGCTGCAAATCATGTTGGGTCTATAGGAGAAGTCATTGTCCTTCATCTGCAGCCATTCGACACCATCTGATGGGGTGGGGGATAAACGGACAAAAAGAAAGAAACAGAAGGGGTAAGCTCAGGTCACATTTTTCCGTTAACTGACAACAAATATGGCACAAACTAAGAGTCTACACCGCAGGTGGGGATGTAAATCTGTACAACCAATCAGAAGTTAGTATGCAGATGCCATCTGAACAGAAGCACCAATCAGAAATCAGTATGGAGATGCCTTCGGAACAGAGAAACACCAATCAGAAGTCAGTATGCAGAAGCTTCTGAACAGAAGCACCAATCAGAAGTCAGTATGCAGAGGCCTTCTGAAACAGAGTAGCACTGTAGGAACCAGCTGTACCATTCCTGGGCACACAGTGGAAAGGCTCTCTAGTCAGTAGAGCACAGACACTTGCAGCTCTATGCTCAAGGCTGCACTGTTCACGACACCCAAGACACAGGGCCATCCTAACGATTAGCCGACAGACAGATAAACAAATGTAGGCAGGGACAACTTTGCGTGCCTCAAGTTCATTACAAAGTATCTTCACTTCGGACCAAATATATATATATATATATATATATTAATATATAAATATGTATATAATATATATTAATATATAAATATGTATATAATATATATATTAATATATAAATGTATATATTTTTGTTTGTTTGTTTGTTTTTGTTTTTTTTTGTTTTGTTTTTTTCAAAATAGATTCTCTGTGTAGCCCTGGGTGACCTGGAACTCGCTCTGTAGACTAGGCTGGCCTCAAGCTCAGAGATCTGCCTGCCTCTGCCTCCTCAGTGCCAGGATTACAGGCCCAGACCACAGCAAGTCATTACCCCAACAGCTAGAAAGGGTATCTCTAAACTGGGAGTGGGAGTGCCTGTAAGCCCAGCACTAGGGAAGTAGAGGTGGTAGGAAGATCAGAAATTCACCCAGCATGGGCTCTAAGAGATCCTGTCAAAACCCAAAAGTGGTCCATGTACAACACACAATGTAGTTTTACTTAGCTATAAATAAGAATTAAGTTGACACATGTAGGGAAACAGATACAACCAGAACTCACTCTGTGAAACAAAACAAGTCGATGAGACAGACACATCTTACATGCTTTCTTTAATATGTGAATATAGGACATGAAAATAGAAAGGGGATAAGGAGGGGTTGGGGATTTAGCTCAGTGGTAGAGCGCTTGCCTAGAAAGCACAAGGCCCTGGGTTCGGTCCCCAGCTCCGAAAAAAAAAAAAAAAAAAAAGAAAAAAGAAAAAAAAAAGGGATGAGGAGGAGGCAGGACATCAGAAGGAGGAGGAGGACATCAGAAGGAGGAGGAGGGAGGACATCAGGAGGAGGAGGAGGACATCAGAAGGAGGGAGGAGGACATCAGGAGGAGGAGGACATCAGGAGGAGGAGGGAGGACATCAGGGAGGAGGAGGGAGGAGGACATCAGGGAGGAGGAGGAGGAGGACATCAGGAGGAGGAGGAGGGAGGACATCAGGAGGAGGAGGAGGGAGGACATCAGGAGGAGGAGGGAGGACATCAGGAGGAGGAGGAGGGAGAACATCAGGAGGAGGAGGGCGGAGAGCATCAGGAGGAGGAGGGAGGGCATCAGGAGGAGGGGGAAGGACATCAGGAGGAGGAGAGAGGACATCAGGAGGAGGGGGGAGGACATCAGGAGGAGGAGGGAGGAGGACATCAGGAGGAGGAGGGGGAGGACATCAGGAGGAGGAGGGAGGACATCAGAAGGAGGAAGAGGAAGGACAGCAGGAGGAGGAGGGAGGACATCAGGAGGAGGGAGGACATCAGAAGGAGGAGGAGGGAGGACATCAGGAGGAGGAGGGAGGGCATCAGGAGGCAATGGGAATCTGTAGCATGGAAGCAAAAGGAAGACGAAGGGAACCTGGCCTCCCAAATGCTGGCAAACAGGCACGAGCCACCCAGCCCATGTGCTGTTCAGTTTTAATAAACCACAGTTTATTAATACAGCTAACTCTCTGAAGTGCACGGAATAGCCTGACAGCAACATCACTACACATATTCACTACACATATCCCAATAGCCAAAACCTACACAGGATGACCTATGTTCTCCTGTGTGTGTGTGTGTGTGTGTGTGTGTGTGTGTGTGTGTGTGTGTGTGTGTGTGTGTGTGTGTGTGTGAGACAGGGTGTTTGAGGTCACACTTTCCTTCCCCTTACCGAGTACCTGACTCTGGCCTTGAACTCACGATCTTCAGCCGCCTTCCCCCACTCCCCAAAGCACTAGGATTTCCAGCATATGCTACCACATCCCTCTAGTACTGGGCCCTGATCCCAGGGCCTCACACATGCTAGGCAAGTGCTCTTGACCACTTAGCTACGTCCTCAGCCCAAGAGCACCAGTCTTCAGAGAATGGAGTGAACGAACCTATGTTTTCTTCTCCTTCCTTCTTTTCTGTCAGGAGAGTCCTCGTCATGCTGAGCTTCTTCATGGTGTGGCATTTGTACTTCAGCACCGTTTTATCATTCCCTTCTGGATCCACTGGGACACAAAAGATCGTATTATACCGTTTCATGCCATCAGATGGTGAGGGAGTTAGCCTCAACTATGTCTTATGGAAACAGCACAGGAAACTCACACTGCAACTGATCATTCCTGTCCCACATGCACAGCAGGGACAGATAACACCAACATTTGAAGGCACAATAGGACTCAGACACAAACAGCTGTAATGACAGAGACTAAAGCAACATGGCAGGGCTCCTAACATGGGGACTGGGGCTCAGGAGTGGGGATGCTCTCAACTAGATAAGCCTGGGGGGACTGCTAAATACTGCTGCCTAGAACAACAACTATTAAAAGACTGTGAGCCCAGACAGGTTAGCGAATACGACTCTGGGCCAAGGCTTCCACACACTGCTCGGCCAAGTGTGAGCTGCCACTATACATCAAGCAAAGCTAGTCGAAGACAACACACACTCCACTTTCACTCTCCTCCACCTCTGTTTACATGCACTCTTTTGCGTTGGGCAGTTGTGGCGAGGGCCTCACACATGCTAAGCAAATGTTCTAGAGGGAGCTAAACCCCAGCGTCTTGTTAAATCTACTTCTTTCCCCAGTTCGTCAATCTAGTTCTACATCAAAAGTTTGGAGACATCACTGCCTGTACACACAAAGACACACATAAAGAATGCACAGTGGCGTTTTCAGAGTGAATTCAGTACAGTGAACAACATTTGAGGTAGGCGGGGCTGTACAGTGAAGCAGTCGGAGGATTGAGACAGGAGGACCACAAGTCTGAGAGGAGATGCAGAGCTCCTTTGCTAGGTTCAATCCCAGCATCACCAGGAGGGACAGACAGAAGTGAATCCTGAAGCCAGGCTAAACCCAAGCCCTGACCCTGCCATTCGCTCGCTGGGAATCAGAAAGTGTTATTGGTCCCCGGGCTTCAGTGTAAATCATCATGGAAACGGTACCTATGCTGGCACGTGGGAGGCTAAGACTCGAGTAGAACTGCACAGTTATGTCCAGCCTGGGATACACAGTCAATGCTAGCCCACCCCATGCTGAGGCTGCTTCCAAACAAAACGTATCTTGCTTAGTGAACTGTGGTAGGGACTGAATCCATATTTCTAGGCAAGAATCTACCACAAAGCTAACCCCCAGCCTCAAGTCTGAAAAATGTAATATAATATAAAAATGTAATATAAAGTTAGGTATAGGAAGGAAAATCAATCCAACAGTGGTCACTTCGGAAGACAGAGGAAAGGCAGTAAGCTTAGAACTGAGCACACCGGGCTTCGCTCCTGGGACGGGGACTGAGGTACTGGAGATTGGACACGGATTTCCCACACACTGTGCAAGCACTCTACCATGAAGCTGGGCAGAGGCTCAGCGGGTAGGTAGCTCAGTCAGGCCTGGAACTCACAATCCTCCCACATCGCTGGGATCCTGAGCCTGTGCCACCAGACCTTAGCATTAAACATATTCCAGGTCAATGACAAGATGGAGGGATCTGAAATAGTTAGACAATGGGTACATGGAACTTGCTTGTTCCTTTTTAATTTTATTTTTTTTAATTTATGAGTGCTCAGCTGCACATATATCTGCAGGCCAGAAGAGGGCATCAGATCCAATCACAGATGGTTGTGGGCCACCATGTGGTTGCTGGGAATTGAACTCAGGACCTCTGGAAAAGTGATTAGTGCTCTTAACCGCTAGTTTTGTTTTGTCTTTAAAAATACATTTATTTCTGTGTTTGTATGTGCACAGGAGTACCACAGCATACATGTGGAGGTCAGAGGGCAACTTATAAGAGTCCTTCCATCACCTGGGCCCCAGAGATTGGCAACAAGCAGCCTTACCCATTGAGCATCTCAGCAGTGTGAGGTGTTATTTATTTTTACTATTAGGTGTTTGAGACATAATGCTGGCTGGCCTGGAATCCACTATGTAGACCAGGCTGGCCCCGAAACCGCCAGCCCCAGCCTTTTAAATGCTGGGATTAAAGGTCTGTACTACCATGCCCAGCCTGAGCTTTTTAATTTAAAGAACTTTCTATGTAGCCTATCTGTCTGTGAGAATGTACCCTCTGAGGCCAGATCCCTTGGAGACGGAGTCACGGCAACTGTGGGTCACCCAACATGGGTACTGGAACTGAACTCCAGTCCTCTGGAAAAACGTTCTTAACTGCTGAGCCATCACTTCAGCCCCCAATATTCACTCCACGCTGTATATCCGAAGCTAGGCACAGTGGTGCACGGCTGTAGTCCCAGCACTATGGAGGCGTGAGGACTGTGAGGTCAAAGCCTCAGCCACAGCCTGACCTGATACTGAGCAACGAGAAAACAAAATAAAGACAGAAAGGAAAACAAACCGTATGTCTGAATAATCTGTAGAAAAAGCTAGTCTTACCCCGTTCAACGCCTTCTTCAAATATAACACAGGTCCCAAGAGTATCTGCAGGAAAACGTGAAGCGAGTCAGGAAAGGCGGCGGAAGTATAGCTCTGAGAACCATGTGAAAAAGAGGCTTTTGTGTCCGGTGGGTACTGTCCTACCTTCATATTCCCCAGCAAAAACGTAGCTGTCCACTTGCAGGATGGGCCTCTCGGTGTCAATTCCCTACAACACATTAAAAGGCAAAACCACCATTGTTTAAAAAACACCCTTGAGAGCTAGAGAGATGGCTCAGTGGTTAAGAGTACTGACTGTTCTTCTAAAGGTCCTGAGTTCAAATCCCTGCAACCAAATGGTGGCTCACAACCATCTCTAATGGGATCTGATGCCCTCTTCTGCTGTGTCTGAAGACAACTACCATGTACTCATACACATAAATAAATAAATACACAAAATAAATAAATACACAAAATAAATAAATCTTAAAAAAAAAAATGCCCTTGGAACCGGGCAGTGGTAGGGTGTGTCTTTAATCCCAGTACTCCGGAGGCAGAGGCAGGCAGCTCTCTGAGTTCAAGGCCAGCCTGGTCTACAGAGCTAGTTCTAGACAGCCAGGGCTACACAGAGAAACTCTGCCTCAAAAAACAAAAACAAAACTTAATAAAAAAATGCCCGTGGGCTATGTGTGATGGGCCAAGCCTTTAATCCCAGCATTTGGAAGGCAGAGGCAGGCCATCTGTGAGTTCGATACCAGTCTAATTTATATAGCAAGATCAGGGCCAGCCTACACTACAAGTGAAACCCTGTCTCAAAAAAAATAACAACAAACTCAAGGGTTACCAAGATCACTCAGCAGGCTGAGAAGCTTGACACCAAACCTGCTGACCTGAGGTCAATCCCCAGAACTCACATGGTAGAAGCAAAAAACTCCTACAAGCTGTAATCTGATCTCCACTGGGACCCCATCACACATATGCAGTCACACACACAACTAACCGAGATAAATGTAATTTTAAAAAAAGAAGTAGGGGGCTGGAGAGATGGCTCAGTGGTTAAGGGCACTGACTGCTCTTCCAGAGGTCCTGAGTTCAATTCCCAGCAACCACATGGTGGCTCACGGCTCAAACCATCTCTAATGGGATCTGATGCCCTCTTCTACATCTGTAGAGAACGATAGTGTAGTCACATAAATAAATAAATAAATCTTTAAAAAAAAAAAAAGTAATGCTTTTAATATGTTGGGTGTGGTAGCACACACCTGTAATCCCAGTATTCAAGATGTAGGAGAGTCAGGAGTTCAAGGACTACTGGGAAAGGGAAAAGAAAAGGGATCAAGTAATTTTATGCATGTATCAGAGTGATACCTATTGTGTACACAACTATTACACACTTCATATCTTCTTTCTTTCCTTCTTTCTTTGATTTCTGTTATTTTTTGTTTTGGTTGGGTCTTGACACAGGGTTTCTCTCTGTAGCCCTGGCTGTCCTGGAACTTGCTCTGAGGACCAGGTTGGCCTCAAACTCAGAGATCTGCCTGCCTCTGCCTCTTAAGTGCTGGGATGAAAGTATCTGATTTTTCATTTTACCCCTGAAGGTTTACTTTCATTTGTGTGTGTGTGTGTACGAGGTTATGTGTACCACAGGCATAGATGCCTGTGAAGGCCAGAGGGTTTTGGAAGCCCTGGAAACTGGAGTTACAGGTGGTTGTGGGTACTGGGAACTGAATCGAGGTCTTCTCAAAGAGGAGGAAGCACTCTTTAAAGCTGAACCATCACCGGCTTAGTGACGCACACCTTTAACCTCAGCGTTCAGGAGGCAGAAGCAGGCAGATCTCTGTGAGTTCAAGGCTAGCCTGGTCTACAGAGCTAGTTCTAGGATAGCCAGGGCTACAGAGAAACCCTGTCTCAAAAGACAAAAACGAAACAAAGTTTATAGCTAAATCATCTCTCGTTGCAGGAAAGTATCTCTGTAAAATTCCATGCTTATAGATAAACACGAACGTATTGAACCCTGGGTACTCCCACAATGATACAAGATACCGCATCATCCCTGGATACTTCCGATGAAAGACCATAGATCCTTTCCTTTGCCATAGGCACCGCGAATCTCTCTCTCCTCAGCCTAAATACTTCTTCTGTTGAAGCTTCTGCCTGCAAGTTTGTGCTTCTCACCTCAGAAGTACTTGTCACCACCAAGAAGGTTCCCTCCTGCCCTGTATCAGTTTCTGAGTAAATAACTTCCCCTCTTATCCAGTTTAGCTTTTCTGAGAGCTGCTGGTAAATCTTCCTTTTACCCTGTTTCCTCTGCATCTTACTTTCCATAGCAACATATATCCCCAATATCCCATAATATTCTGTCAGAGACACACATACTGTCCTAACTCCATATTCTCATTCATATTCTCATTCATATTCTCTCTCTGTCTCTCTCTCTCTCTCTCTCTCTCTATTTTCTCTATTTTTAACTTTTCCTCCTGGGTCCTGGGTCCTGTTTTCTCCAGAAGTTATCTTGGATTCAAGGAAAAACAAAACTGATCAATAAACAGCTTTCTGACAAGAGACCTGAATTAATGCCAAACAACAGAAGCTTTGAAAGACCACTCACTCACCAACCCAGATCAATTACCCACGGCAGGACGTAAAGGTAGACTACATATATCACAGCAACCATTCTGCCCCTCCCCTTGGGTGACAGGTTGTTTGTTTGGTGTTTTTTTTTTTTTTTTTTTTTTTTTTTAATTTCTCTAGAACCCCTTTCAGAACCAGAACCAAAATGGTGATCAACTGGACTACAGGTCTGGCCAAGATCACCTGTTCTGCCTCCATATTCCCTTTTCTATATAACATCAAAGTTCTTGTCGGCCCCTTGTGGTTTACAGGGTTTTTCTTTTTGTTTGTTTTTTCAACAGGGTTTCTGCTTCCTGGCTGGTTTAGAATTTACTATGTAGCCCAGGCTGGCCTCAACTCACTGAGATATGCCTGTTTGGGGTTCCCATGCATTGAGTGGGATTAAGAGTGTGCCCACTATGCCTGAGTAGACTTTCTGTTGTCATTTTGAGACAGGGTCTCTCTATGGGTCTGTCTGTCTTGGAACTTGCTGTGTCCACCATTCTCTGATTGGCAATGTTGGGTAAGTGGCAGAAATTACCTTGTTTAAATATTTGGAGCCAAGGATTTTGCCCAAAAATTTTTATAGCAATTAACTTCATTTCCCCCCAGCCTCCAAGACAGGATTTCTCTGTGTAATAGCCCTGGCTGTCCTGGGACTCTCTCTGCAGAACAAGCAGGCCTCAGACTCAAGAGATCCTCCTGCCTCTGCCTTGAGAGTGCTGGGATTAAGGTATGCACCACCACCAGGCAATAACTTAATATTGTAAGTTGTGTCTTCTTCAGGTTTTTTGAAGACGGGATGGCTTTCTGTAGCTACAACACTCCCCGAATTCTAAGACTCACCAAAATCTTGCATTTATTTTCACATTTGGAGAGAAAGTCTGTATCAATAATTCCTGACAATTCCACCAGAACAAACTGCTCCTGGTGGAAGAAAGCAAAGTTAATAAGGTTGTATACGTATAAGTTAGTAAGGTTGTATTAATAAGGTTAATAAGGGACACTAAACAAGAAATGCCCCAAATTCCTCTGTGAAAACTCGATCTAGTTTCTGGTGGAAACCCACTACCTCCGGAACCGCCCAGACTATCAATTCTTTCTAAATGGGTAAATCCGAACTGGAGCTAGCCCTCCAAGGCTTCTCAGGCTTCTGAAAGCAAGCGAGCTATCTACGGGCCTCCCTCCCGCTGTCCGCATCCTGGACTCCTTTCCCCACCCGGGGGTGGCTCAGCCAAGAACGCCGACCCTGCAGGCCTCTGGCCCGCGCTTACAACCTCCTCTATCTCCTCTTCTTCCTCCTCCTCATCTTCGTCCTCCCAACTGGGATCCACTACCGCCGCCATAGCGCTCAGAGACTCCATCACTGGCCACGCCCCCTGCAGCCGCCATCTTAGCTACGGGCAGCGGCGTCCCGTATCCGGCCACTGCGGCGCATGACGCACACACGCCTCGCCAGGGAGCAAGATGGCGACGCCAGGCTTCCGTAAGGGGCTCCCTCGTGGAGACTAAAACACGCTCCGAGCTTTGGGAATTTAGGATATTTAGCCCCACTTTGAGGAACGTGGCTCATAGAGCTCAGGCTGCTCTGAACTCAGTAAGTAGCTGAGGATGAGCTAATCAACTGCATCCACCTCCTACTTAAAAATCTCACATACATTGTCTGCTGCACATAAGACTAGAGAATCATCCCAGCAACTAAAGATGCGGAGGGAAGAAGATTAATGCAAACTCTAGGCCAGGGTGGCTACATAGTTCACACAAACCCAGCAGCGACGCTTCCGAATGTTACCCGGGTAAGACTGCAAGGGTGCAATCCGGAAAAGAGAGGAAACAAACCAACAACCATCTCACAACAAAATGCAACCTGAGAAACCGCACACACCCTTTAAAACCGATCCGGAAGTGGTTTTGTTTGAGCGACTGAAGACACTGGCGTATGATTGGCTGCCATCGACGATATGTTAATTATGGACGTAAATCTGAGTTAGTTTACAATTAATAATTATTCAGGATGATTTTATTTTTTGCAAAAGACTATATATAAACTCAACTTCGAAATGCATGTGTGTGATATTTCTTTGGAGACTATTACGGGGTGGTGGTGGGGAATGTCACCATTTGTATAAAATGGGCTGCCAGGTGTGACGTCGCGGCGGTTGGCGGTGTTCTGGCAAGACTATACTTTCAGGGATCATTTCTATAGTTCGTTACTAGAGAAGTTTCTCTGACTGTGTAGAGCACCCGAAACCACGAGGAGGAGACGTAGCATTCTCTCCTGAGCGTGAAGCCGGCCTTAGTGTTGCTTCTTGCAACTGCTACTGGCCATTGATGATCGTTCTCGATCCTCTCTGAGGTTCGAGAGGGAGGGAACGCAGTCTGAGTGGTTTCTTTTTATTCCTGGTCTAAAAGTTAGAACTAACCTTGGTATTAATACCTAGTCATTACGAATAGGTGTGGTTGTAAACTAACTCACAAAGCGTTTCTAGGTCTGGCCATAGCCAGACGCTTTTTCATATGTTGAAGGTTTTCGTTGTGTTTTATTTCTTCTCTCTACAGCTAAAACTAAAGGGTTTTTTTCGTGCCTTCCACGTGCCGGTGTTTAAAGTGTGCACTACTGACTGAACTGCTTTTCTTGTCTTACGACAGTGCTTGATCGTTCACGTACTGTAGCTGTCTTCAGATACACCAGAAGAGGGCATCGGATCTCTTTACAGATGATTGTGAACCACCATGTGGTTGCTGGGAATTGAACTCAGGACCTCAGGACCTGTCTTAAGAAAAAAAAAAAAAACTTTAGCCCAACTGCCAATAGGCGGGGCGGTGCTCTTAACCGCTGAGCTATCTCTCCAGCCCCCCCCCTTTTTTTTTCAATTTTCTCCCCCACTAACTTTTCTTTAAAAGGCTTTTTTTTTATACTATTAATTAAATAAGAAGGGAGAAGGGATCCAGAAACACAGTTTCTATGTTTCTAAATGTGATATTGATCGCAATATTCAAACACTGCCACTAGGAGGCGACAAGTGACTTAACAATCTGCTCCTTATTCTTTTATATGAAAAGCTTATATGAGAAGGTTTATTTTTTTCTTTTTTTTTTTTTTTTTTTTTTTTTTTTTTTTTTTTTTTAGATTTATTTTTTTATTATATATATAAGTACACTGTAGCTGTCTTCGGATACACCAGAAGAGGGCATCGGATCTCTTTATAGATGGTTGTGAGCCACCATGTGGTTGCTGGGAATTGAACTCATGACCTCTGGAAGAGCAGTCGGGTGCTCTTAACCGCTGAGCCATCTCTCCAGCCCCGGTTTATTGCTTTTTCTTTTCTCTTTTTGGCTTTTTTGAGACAGGGTTTCATAATTGCCTGGCTGTTCTTGATCAGGCTTGCCTCCTCCTTTGCCTGTGCTGGAATTAAAGGTATACACCACCATGCCATGTTTTATACCAGAATTCTTGTAAAAGATCCTTTAGAGGTAACATCTTGTTTCAGAAGTGAACATTTTGAGGTTACATAAGAGTTATATACAGTAAGTTTTTGTTATTCTGTTTTAAACTTGTACCTTACATGGATGAGAAAATGAAGTGCGAGCCTTGGAATATAGCTCAATGGTAGAGCGCTTGCCTGAAACCTTCAAAAAAAAAAAAAAAAACCCTGGATCCTTGCCTGGCGGTGGTGGCTCACGCTTTTATACCCAGCGCTCGGGAGGCAGAGGCAAGATCTTTGAGTTTGAAGGCCAGCCTGATCTAGAAAGTGAGTTCCAGGATAGCCAGGGCTACACAGAGAAACCCTGTCTTAAAAAAAAAAAAAAAAAAAAAAAAAAAAAAAACTTTAGCCCAACTGCCAATAGGCGGGCGGGGCGGGGGGGCGGGGCAAGGCAGGCAGGGCGGGGTGAGGCGGGGCAGGCGGGGTGGGCGGGGCGAAAAAAACTTAGGGCTGGCTAAGTAAGGCGGCTTCAAATTTCAGCTGTATCACAATGAGTTGGAAGGTTTCTCCAGATCCCTGAAGCTCCGGGGATCTAATTATGGAAAGTTCAGGGTAGGACAGATAGCAAGTGAGCAGATCATACCGATGCTCTGGTCTAAGGAATTCAGTTGAGAATCTACTAGAATATAATAACAAGGAGCCATTTGCAAGCAACCATTGTACGACTAAAGCAAACTAGAGCAAACCTAAGTATTCCAGCTAGATAGAGAGTAATAATAGCTGTGAAAAGAAATAATAAATCTTTACTTTCATTTCATTATTTTTACGTGTATAGGTGTTTCGCCTACATTAATGGTCTGTGGACCACACGTTAAAACAAAAATAGCTGAGAGTGATGGCACAAGCAATTGTGATGTCCCAGCATTTGGAACTGGTTTCCATAGTGAACTTTAGACCAGTCAAGGCTTCGTAGTGAGACACTGTGAAGAAGAAGAGGAAGAGGAGGAGGAGGGAGGGGGAGGAGGAGGAGGGGGGAGGGGAGGGGGAGGAGGAAAAGGCAAAGGCGGAGAAGATCATAAGATTTGCATACGGTGCCAAAGTCTATGATGAAATTTCTTTGATTCCCCAAAGGGATGTGGCCCAGTTAGCAGAGTGCCTAACACGCTGGAAGCCCTGACTCCATCATAGCACCACATAAATGTGGCGGTTTTCTCAGGACTCCATAGGAGGAAGAGGTGGTCGCAATATTCAAGGTCGTCTTTGGCTACATAGAGACCCATCTTTACAAGAGACTCTCTGATATACGAAGACAAAGACATCGGGTGCTTACGGGGCCTGGGCAGGTAGACTATTTGGTAGAGTGGCTGGCATGCACAAAACCGAGTTTGATTTCCAACAGTTCATAAACTGGCCGCTGTGGCACATGGCTGTAATCCTACCACTCAAGAAAGTGGTGAGGCAAGAAAATGAGAAGCTCGAAGCTGTTCCTAACTACAGAAAGAGTCTGAGGCCAACCTGAGATATCTGAGACTTGCCTCATTAAACAAAAGCAAAACAAAAACAGGGGTGGGACCACTGGAGATATGAGCTTCAGAACACTTGTTCCCAAGGTGGGGAGGTGAGGAAGGAGTGGGTGGTTGAGTGGGGGAGCACCCTTATAGAAGGGGGTGGGGATGGGATAGCGGGTTCCTGGAGGGGAAACCGGAGAAGGGGTTAACATTTAAAATGTAAATTTAAAAAAATCCAATAAACGAAAAAAAATGCTGATCATTAAAAAAAAACAAAAACAAAACAAACAAACAAACAACCAAAAAAAAAAAAAAAAACCCACTTGTTCTCACTAGAAGATCTGGGTTTGGTTCTTAGCACCCAGACATGACTCACAGGCAGCCTTAACTCCAGTTCCAGGGAAGTCAACACCATTTTCTGACACCTTGGGTATCAGGTACCCACACGATGCACAACATACATGTAAGCAAAACATTCACACACATAAAAACCAGCAACAGCAGTAACAACAAAGAATTGTTTTCTGTTACTGCGATTTTAACAAAAAGAAGGAACAGGGGAGAAAGGGTTTATTTTTAGCTCCCAGTTTCAGGTTGTAGTCCATCATAGCAGAGAATAATGAGTAACGCTGAGGCTGGAGAGATGGCTCAGTGGTTAGGAGCACTGACCTCTTCTCCAAAGGTCCTGAGTTCAAATCCCAGCAACCACGCGGTGGCTCACGACCATCTGTAATGAAATCTGATGCCCTCTTCTGGTGTGTCTGAAGACAGCGACCGTGTACTCACATACATGGAAAAAATAAAATCTTAAAGAAAAATAAAAAAGACCCTCTTTCCGGGTGGTTCTAGATTTCGTTCACCTGACAGTTGGAACCAACTGTCAAGGAGCTACATTCCATGAGTGTATTCTTCTGCCCACCTTTTTAAAGTTTTCTCTGCTGTTAAAGACACCTCTGTGGAAAAGTTTGGGAAATACTGAAATACTGTTTTGTTTTGTTTTTTAATAATGATTGGTAACTTGGCCTGGAAGGTAAAGGGCAGTCACATCAAGTACTCTGGACACTGAGGCAGGAGGGTCTAAAAAATCAAGGTCGGCCTTGTGATTTAGTTAGACTCTGTCTCAACATAAAAGTAAAATGAGGAGGGTATGGCTGGCGTTTTGTGAAGACCCAGGTTCGATCCCCAGCACCTACAAATAAACAAGTAATTGCAGCTTGGAATATCATGTGACATTTGTAGCTGCAGAAGTACACACCAGGTGTCAGCAGCCTTTTGATGTGGAGTAGAATCTGTGGCACCTGGCTTCTAATTGGATGCAGAGGAGCAGATGAGAAAAGAAAAATCCAGATTATTAGTGTTAGAGGGTGTGGTAGTGTATGCCTCTAACCCCAGACTCAGGAGACTGAGGCAGAAGGATTACAAAAAGGACAGCCTAGGAAACGTATCCAGAGACTGCCTTTAAAATAAAATACATGTGTTAAAATTCTTTTTTTTTTTTTTCTTTTTTGGAGCTGGGGACCGAACCCAGGGCCTTGTGCTTGCTAGGCAAGCGCTCTACCACTGAGCTAAATCCCCAACCCATGTATTAAAATTCTTAATTTCACTTATTATCAGTGTGTATGTGCACACGCAAGACATGTGTTTGGGTGCCAAGCTGAAACAATTCACACGTGGGTGTCAGAAGACAACTTTGTGTAGCCGTTTCTCTTCCACTAAAAGTTCAGTTGGCCTGACGGTGCACGCCTTTAATACCAGCTCTCCAGAGGCAGAGGCAGGTGGATCTCTGAGTTTGAGGCCAACCTGGACTACAGATCAAGTTACAGGACAGCCAGGGCTAGGCAGAGAAACCCTGACTAGATAGGTGGATGGATGGATGGATGGATGGATGGATGGATGGATGGATGGATGGATGGATAGATGATGGATGGATGGATGAGGAAAGGGAGGAAGGAAGGAAAGAAGGAAAGGAGGGAGAGAGGGAGGGAGAGAGGGAGGGAGGGAGGGAGGAGAAGCAAAATGGTAAACTAAGGGAGCAGAAGCAGCAGGTGAAGGCACTTAACCACGAAAGCCATTCAATCCTAGAAGTGGAAGGAAAGAACTGATTCCACAGAACTGCCTACTGTACTCTATATATGTGCTGTGGCATTTGTGCCCCTACACACACACACACACACACACACACACACACACACACACACACCACCCCTCTTTTAAAGAAGTGAGATGGGGCTCAGTGGATAAGAGCACCAGGTTATGGCTCTCAACCACCCGCACCAGTACAGTGGATATAATACCCTCTGGCCTCCGAGGAGATTTGCATGCACGAGGTACACATAAACTCACTCAGGAACACGAACATAAATAGAAAAACAAAGGTGAACATTTTTTTAAAAAGTAAAAGTAGTGCAAGTAAAACGTGTAGAGATTTTTTTTAAAGATTTTTTCATTTATTATATATAAGTACACTGTAGCTGTCTTCAGACACACCAGAAGAGAGCATCTGATCTCATTACAGATGGTTGTGAGCCACCATGTGGTTGCTGGGATTTGAACTCAGGACCTGTGGAAGAGTAGTCAGGTGCTCTTAACCGCTGAGCCATCTCTCCAGCCCGAGTTTTTGTTTTTTTTTGTTTTTTTTTTTTTTAATTTGCCAATCCATAAAGCTTGAGGTCCTACTACTGGAAGAGGTGCTTTAGCAATGGCGTGCGTGGAGTGAGTGGGAACAGGATGCTGTTCTGATGGTCAGGAATGGGGAAGCCCAGAGGACCATGGGTAAGGCAATGGTAGAGGACAGGGACGAACCTGCTCAAAGAATAAGGCTTGGGTGCCTTGCCTAGCTGTGGAAGCCAAGAAAAGAAGGAATGACTCATTAGTTTCTGCTCGCCGGAGTCTGGACTTTGTTCTTTACCAAGACTGAGCAGTTTTGTTTGGCGCTGGCTGTTGAGGCTTCCGCCCACCGCTGTGGAGCCATCAGAGACGTTTGACCTCACAGTGAACCGGAAATCTCCTTCGGATGAACTGAACAAGAGTCATCCCACGGGGGCTGGAGAGATGGCTCAGCGGTTAAGAGCACCGACTGCTCTTCCCGAGGTCCTGAGTTCAATTCCCAGCAACCACATGGTGGCTCACAACCATCTGTAATGGGGTTGGGTGTGTCTGAAGACAGCTACAGTGTGCTTATATACATTAAATAAATAAATAAAACTTAAAAAAAAAAAAAAAAAAAAAAAAAAAGAGTCATCCCACGATTCGGAAGCCAGAAGTGTCAGCAAAGGGCCGGAGAAAGCTGACCCTTAACCCTAGTCATGAGAAGCTCCCGTCCACTCCGCCCAGAACATGGCGGCCGGGGTGAGAGCTGACGGTTAAGAGCAAAAGTGGAAAAATCTTGAGGGACACTGAAAGCACCTTTCCCGAAGCAAGGTAGACAGTCCGTTTAGACTAAAATTGTACATTGTCCTTACTGCCATCGATGTCATGCAGCGACTGTAAATGACGAGATTAAACAGTCCGGCAGTCATTTTGAATGATCTATGCATGAATTCTATGATATTACAATTCTTTCGTTCTTCTGATAACTGCACATCTCTTCCCAACTTGTCTATAGAGAATGTGTGAAGTTTGAATGCACACGGATGACTTCATTACGTCACTGTTTAATTTGACCCAAAGTAGTAAGAGTGAGATTCAAGTATCCGGTGAGCTTTAGAAGCCTCAAATCTGAGATTCAACTTGGAAGAGTCTGGGGTAGTTTGGGTAGGAGTTCATAATTGGAGTAGATCTTTTGGATTTTCTAGTTTGTAAGAATTTGTAATAAAGGCAATCTTGTTGTCCGAGTTTTAGTAACAAATATAGAGTATAGATAAGATAAATGAGGGAGAGGGAATTGAAAATCTCCAAATATGAACCTGAGCTCAGCTCAGATGGATGGCGCTGGTAACATGAGGTGGCTTGCCCTAGTTGTCTGTCCAAACAGATAAAAGGATGATTAACCAGGCCGGTGGTTTTCAAGGGTGGTTCCCAAGGGACTGTATTCAACATTAGCTGGGATTATGTCAAAAATGCAAATGTTGAGGCTCTACCCAAGAACACTAAACAAAAAACCCCCGCAAAAGCCCGAGTTGGTGGTTTAAATTCTCCGGGACACTTTGATACTTGGTTTGAAAGCTGAGTCAAGCCTAGTCAGGTTCATTTTCCTCTCTGACAAGAACTCGGACTGGGGCGTGTAAGAATCAGTTGGAAGAGGGGTTGAACGTTGGCTACAGAGAGGTTATGACTAAGCAAGCAGTCACGGTGACTAAATGAGGCGGTTGGCTCGCAGTCACAGAGAGGGATGGTGGCACACACCCTCGTGGTGGTGAGTGCTGCATTCCTGTGGCTGTCTAGAGAAACCCAGAAACCCAGTTTGTAAACGTGCGTGGAACTTTCCCGTTTCCATTCATTCCCAGCCACGTTGCTGCTGATAGATTCCTCTGGTTATCTTACTTCACACGAAAGTATACAGTATTCATTATCCGAGGTAGCCCGAGTGAGTCTACATTCTTCATGTTTTAAATTTTAATTATATGTGCATGCGTGTAGGGTATATACATGCAGGTGCCTGGCGATACCAGAAGAGGGCGCCAGATCCCCCTGGAACTGGAGTTGCAGTGCTGTGAGGGGCCTGAGGGGGGCACTGGGAAGTAGCTTGGACCCCTACAATGGCACACACTCTTAGCCACTACCCTCTCTAGCCCCTGAGTCTATGTTTTTGAAACACAAAAAGAGTCGATATACCTCCGAAACAGATTAAGCAGAAGTTAATTAAAAGATGAGTATTTTTTTAATATAAAATGTTTTATTTTACCATTTATTGATTGGTTGATAGATCAATTTATGAAGCAGGGTCTCCTGTAGCTGTGTAGTTGAGGCTGACCTTGAATTTCTGATCCTCCTGTTTCCAGGATTGTCACTGTATGCCAGCACTCCCAGGTTATGCCAAGCTGGGGGATTGAACCTAGGGTTTCAAGCATCCTACCCACTGAGCCACATCCTGAGCCGTGTGTGTGTGTGTGTGTGTGTGTGTGTGTGAAATCAAGCTCCCGTTGTCAGGCTGGGCAGCAGATGCCTCTCCCTGCTGGGCCATCTCGCTAGCTCCACCTACTTTGTCTTTGGGGGTCAGAATCTCTCCCTAGGACTAGTGGGGCTCCCCAATTACAGTAGGCTGGTTTTCTAGTGAGCGTCAGGAATCCCTCAGCGCATGCCACGCCAGCACTGAGATTCCAAGAGCACACCACTACGCACAGCATTTCATTTTGTTTGTTTGTTTTTGTCTTTGAATCATAGTCTTTATGTAGTCCTGGCTGGCCTGGAACATTCTATGAAGACCAGGCTGGCCTTGAACTCACAGAAATCCACATCCCTCTGCCTCAGGAGTGCTGAGACTAAAGACTTATGATACCGCTGCTGGCTCATGCTCTCTCTCTCTCTCTCTCTCTCTCTCTCTCTCTCTCTCTCTCTCTGTGTGTGTGTGTGTGGGGGGGGGTCTGGCCTTCTGGAATTCAGAGATCCTTCATGTCTAGTTTTTTGTTTTTTGTTTTTTTTTCGGAGCTGGGGACCAAACCCAGGGCCTTGCGCTTGCTAGGCAAGCGCTCTACCACTGAGCTAAATCCCCAAACCCTCAGGTCTAGTTTTTTAATGGGTTCTGGGAATTCTTTTGATTTTTATCTGTTTGCTTGATTTGGTTTTTTTGAAACAAGGTTTCACCATATCCCCCTGGGCTGACCTGAATCTCACTGTACAGAATAAGATGGCCTTGAACTCCTAGAATGCAAGGCTTGCCTTTGCTCCTGAATGCTGGGATTAAAGGCGTGCAACACTACGCCTGTTTTCGTGGTGTCTGTTTTTTATTTTGTCTCTGTTTTTGAAACAGTCAGGCTAGCCTCAAGCTATCTATGTATCAGAGGTTGACCTACCTCCCAAGTGGTAAGGTAACAAGTGTGAACCATAGCTGGTTTTGGTAGCACACCCCTTTAATCCTAGCACTCAGGAGGCAGAGGCAGGCAGATCTCTGGTCTACAGAACAAGTTTCAGGACAGCCAGGGCGTCGCAGTAAAACTCTGGCTCAAGCATCCAAAAATGAAAAGATTAAAGTGTGGACCATGATGCTCGAAACATTGCCTGTTTGTTTACTTGGTTATCTGTGTGTCTGTCGTTTTCTTAATGATTGATACAGGGTCTCTCTAGCCTAGATTGGCCAGAACTCACTATGTAACCCAAACTGGCTTGGAACTATCAATCATTCTCCTGCTCACCTGGCTTGGAACTATCAATCAGTCCCTAAGTACTGACATTATGTGTGTCATTACTCAGGCCTGCCCAATACCACCAATGGTTTGGCCTTGGGTGGGGTGTTATGGCAAGCACCTTTAAAACCAGCCCTCTGGAGGCAGAGGCAGGTGGATCTCTGTGGCTTCAGGGTTATCCTGGTCTACTTATTGAGCTTCAGGCTAACTAGGGTTACACAGTGAAACCCTGTCTCAGATAGATAGATAGATAGATAGATAGATAGATAGATAGATAATAGGTGGGTGGATGGATGGTGGACGGACAGACAGACAGACAGACAGATAGGTAGATGGGTGAATGGATAGATGGACAGACAGACAGGTAGGTAGGTGGATGGATGGATGGATAGATGGATGGATGGACGGACAGGTGGGCAGGCAGGCAGATAGACAGACAGACAGACAGACAGATATGATAGTTTGGTCTTATGGAATTGCTATATTATTATTATCATCACTTTTCAAAACAGGAAGTTAAAGTTCTTTTTTGTTTGTGTGTGCATTTGTTTATTTTGTTTTTTGAGTCTCTCTGTACAGCCCTGAATGTCCTGAAACTTGCCTGTAGATCAGCCTGGCCCCGAAGATACACACCCCTCTGCCTCCCAAGTGCTGACGTCGAAGGTGTGTGCACCACACTCAGCTGGGAAGTTAAAGTTCCAAGAACAGAACTGTAGGGGCTCTGGGGAAGCTCAGGGGTGGAACATACACTAAGGGCCTGGGTTCCATTTCTATGTAGCACCGAGAAGAAGAAGAGAAGTCTAGTGTGGTGGTGCACACCTTTAATCCCAGCACTCAAGAGGCAGAGCAAGCGAAACTAGCTTGAGGCCAGGTTGGTCTACACAGTGAGTTCCGGGACAATCAGGGTTACATAGTGAGACCCTGTCTCAAAAATATATAAAATAAAATAGAAGAAAAAAAAAGGAGAGGAGGGGGAAGAAGAGGGGCAAGAGGAGGAAGAGGAAAAAGAGGAGGAGAAGGAGGAGGAGAAGGAGGAGGAGAAGAAGAAGAAGAAGAAGAAGAAGAAGAAGAGGGGAGGGGAGGAGGAGGAGGAGGAGGAAGAGGAGGAGGAGGAAGAGGAGGAGGAGGAGGAGAAGGAGGAGGAGGGGAGGAGGAGGAGGAGGAGGGGGAGGAAGAAGAAGAAGAAGAAGAAGAAGAAGAAGAAGAAGAAGAAGAAGAAGAAGAAGAAGAAGAAGAAGAAGAGGAAGAAGAAGAAGAGGGGAGGAGGAGGAGGAGGAGGAAAGAGGAGGAGGAGGAGGAGAAGAAGAAGAGAGGAGGAAGAAGGAAGAGGAGGAGGAAGAAGAAGAGGAGGAAGAAGAGGAAGAGGAAGAGGAAGAAGAGGCAGGAAGGAAGAGGAGGAGGAGGAGGAGGAGGGGGAGGAGGAGGAGGAGAAGGAAGAAGAAGAAGAAGAAGGAGGAGAGAAGGAGGAGGAGAAGAAGAAGAAGAAGAAGAAGAAGAAGAAGAAGAAGAAGAAGAAGAAGAAGAAGAAGAAGAAGAAGAAGAGGAAGAAGAAGAGGAGGAGGAGGAGGAGGAAGAGGAGGAGGAGGAGGAGGAGGAGGAGGAGGAAGAAGAAGAGGAGGAGGAAGAAGAAGAGGAGGAGGAAGAAGAAGAGGAGGAGGAAGAAGAAGAGGAGGAGAAGGAGGAGGAGGAGGAGGAGGAAGAAGAAAAGACTGTTGTACCTTAGACTGTAATAGCTTTAAATATTGGTGAAGTTCACTGGTATCAGAACCTTAAATACCTTATCAAAGTTGACACCCTTCCCTTTCCCCTGACACCCAGCCCTTCCCTAACCAGCAGTCAATCCGCACCTGCTTTGTTCTCCTGATGCGTCTGTCATCTGCCCACTTTCCTTCCCGCTCATTACTGCTCTTGCTCCAGGAGCCTTGTGCTGGGACAGACTCCAATCTGTCCCTCATTCCCCGAGCCACAGCTTTAAGCCACGTGCTCCAATTTGACGTTATATTTGTTAGTTCGTGGGTGTGCGTTTTCTCGGTCTCATCTTAGTGCCTTGAGTCAGTTCTGTGTATCTTTTGTACAGTTTTGCGTTTCCTGTGTGTTTCTGAATTGATGAATGGATAGTCGTCCCAGTTATGGGGTAATGAACCTGCAAAACTCAGAGGAATATTTTTATACTTATCATATTTGTATGTGTATTTTGCTTATGTGTATATGTGTCTGTGCATCCCGGAACTGAAGTTCTGGATGGCTGTGAACTGCCTTGTGGGTGCTGGGAAGTAAACCCAGGTCCTCTGCAAGAGCAACGCGTTGCTCTTAACGGCTGAGTCGTCTCTCGTTGGGGGATGGTTTGTGCTTTGTGTATTCAGATGCTGATTTCTGTGCCCAGACAACTGGTAACGCTCAGGAAGATGGTATGGCCGAGCATCTCCAGTCTCAATGTTATAAAAAGATCGTTTCCCATCACCCTTGATTGGTTCATGAAGTAGAGAAGGGCCACGAGGAGGAGACGGTGGAGAAATTACATGGTTAGAGCAGGAGGAGTCACCACCACGAGGGCACACACGGACCAGAGCGAGCTGGGGCACGACTCAGATGCAGGTAAGGATCACACCATGGGAAGGAGGCAACCATAGAGGTTAGAATAGCTCAGAACCTGCCCGGCACGGGCTTTCGGCTCGTTAATAAAAATACCAGGTCTCTGTGTCACTTTTTTGGGAGCCAAAACAGGCTGGAGCAGAGCAGAGCAGAGCAGAGCACAGAGTCGCCCTGCAGTTATGTGGGAGCAAAGGGGGTGCAGAATTACACTTGCAACCTCTCCAGCCCCTCGAATCCTGCTTAAAGACTCAATTCGTTTATTTATTAACGTTTTGATTTATTTCGGTGAGGGTGACATTGTAAAGGGTTCACTGAGTGTTGGTATCTGTCTTAGCGCAGCCCCCACTGATGGTTGGGAGGCTGACTTTCTAGGATCCCCTTCCAAGTTTATCTTATTTCTGCCCTAGAGAAGTAACCTGACTCTTACTGGGACTTACTAAGTGTTTTGAATTATTAGAATAACGCGTATTGGGTTTATCCTCCACACGGAGAGCAGAAATTCTTCAGGCCAGAGACCCAATCTTTGAAGTGCGTGTGTGTTTACATGTGTCTGTGTGTCTGTGAATGTCTGTGCGATGAGGCTGGCTGGGCTAGCGCTGTATCCCTCTGCCTTCGTCAGATTTTTAGCTTTCCGTTTTCCAACAGAATAGAGCATTCCTCCGTGAAGCCTGACTTACTGAACAAAACCCAGCCGGTAGCCTCTGGGGCTCCCTCCGGCTTCAGAGGCAGACAGCTCAGGCCAGAATGCTGTCTTACAAGGAGAAATTTACGGGGCTGCAGTCGGTCACCGCCCGCTGAGCCAGAGCCGCTCACACTCAGCCCTTCCTACAGCTTCCCCATAATTAAAACTCACATAAAATAAAAAGGGCAGGGATTCAAACGCACCCAGTGCTGGCTCTCCCTTCCCGGAGAGAGTTCGGATAGCCACAAAGGAGAGCGAGACACAAAGCCCATTGTAGCATGATCCTTGGCTAAGTCAGCGGCTCCTGCCCTAAGTCTCCGGAGCTGGCGTTCGCGCCAAGGCCCTTTCTTCCTTTCTACCCCCATCTCCAGGAGGCTTGCTATACTCTCAAAATGAAAACCTGCCAAGAGCAAGCCAGAGAGCTAGAACTCTCAATTCTGGACAGTGAGATGGACTTCAGCAACTGACACCTAGAAACTACGTCAGTGTCCTTGAAGCTGGAGCACCTGGACAATTCAGAACAGTGTTCAGGTGTGATCTCAGGCTGGACTAGGTAAAATTCTTTCTTTCTTTCTTTCTTTTTTTTTCGGAGCTGGGGACTAAACCCAGGGCCTTGTGCTTGCTAGGCAAGCGCTCTACCACTGAGCTAAATCCCCAACCCCTTTTCTTTCTTTTTTTAATTTATTTTAGTATTTATTTTCTGTACATGAGTACACTGTAGCTGTCTTCAGACACACCAGAAGAGGGCATCAGTTCTCATTACAGATGGTTGTGAGCCACCATGTGGTTGCTGGGATTTGAACTCAGGACCTCTGGAAGAGCAGTCAGTGCTCTTAACAGATGAACCATCTCTCCAGCCCTATCTCCCTTCCTCTCTCTCTCTTCCTTTCTTTCTCTCTTCCTTTCTTTCTTTCTCTCCTCTCCCTCCTCTCCCTCCTCTCCTCCTCCCCCCACTCCCCTCCCCCTCTCTCCCCCTCACCCCTCTCTCATTTTTCAGTTTTTTTGAAACAGCATTTCTTTGTGTAACCTTGGCTGTCCTAGAACTTACTTTGTAGACCAGGCTGACCTCAAAGGAGATCTGCCTGCCTCTGCCTCCCAAATACTGAGATTAAATGTGTGGGCCTCTACCACCACCTGGTGGATATGATAACTTGAAGTGGAAATTTCTGGTTTCTTTGGGAGGCTAAAGCATTTAATACCCTTATTAAAAGTAGGTTTTGAAAAAAAAAAATCTAAGCCCACAATAACTCTTTTTTTTTTTTTTTTTTAGTAGAATAGAGTTTATTTAGGGCATGGGAAGGGGAGTAGAGAAGGGAGTAGAGGCAGAGAAGGACATAGAGAGGGAGAAAAAGAAAAGGCCAGGAACATGCGGAGAGAGAGGGGGGGTGGAAAGGAGAGAGAGAGGGAGAAAGGAATCAGGGAGAGAAGAGTCAGGGCCCACAATAACTCTTAAACTTAGATTTTCTCATCATGTGTCTCCTGACAGTTACCTAAGATTAGAACTTCTGTTTCCATATTTGCAAAAAAAAAAAAAAAAAAAAGAACTTTGGGGGATTAGCCCAGATGCCCCATGGGGTTGGAGGGTTGAAACATGGTCTCCTGCACCCCAAGCCATCCTTGAACTAGCTGTGAATCCAAAACAAGTTCTGACCTTCGGATCCTCCTGCTTCCATCTAAGTGCTGGGATTACGAGTGTACAGCACCGTGCCCAGCCAGCCATAACTCTCAGCTAGAAAACACTCTGTGCTGGTAACCGTTATCTAGTATGGGTCTTTAAAACTCACAGCAAAGCCACCCAGGCAGATAACATTCTTCTCAAATGCTAGTAGCTCCTGACTTGAACAATGGTAGATACAAGTCTTAGCTACCAGAACAGCATCAGGAGATGCTTACCCAAGGAAGGGCTGAGAGGGGCTCGAGTGACTGGAGAAGAGAAACAGAGCCACGCTCTGCTCATTTGACGCTTGGAGTCACTGAGCTCAGCAAAGGTACCCTTTCTTTCCCAAGCTCCATATGGAAGGGTGTTCCTCAAAGTGGGAAGAATTAAACTGGAGCTGCTTTACTTGTAGGGTGGAAGGGCCAATTCAGAGTTCTAAACTAACCACTTCTGGGGCCCGAAAGGAGGCTCAGCCGGTGAAGGCCCTTACTGTGAAGTTCAAGGACCTGAGTGTTTTTCCTGGGGCCCACAATGCAGAATTAGAGGTGTTACAAAGCTATCCTCTGATCTCCACATGAGTGCTGTGAAGCTCTCTCTCCACACACTCACACTCACACACATATACACACACATACATACACACGCACATTTACACATACACATGCACACACATATACACACACATGCACACACACATACACACACATACACACACATATACACACATACACACACATATACACATGCACCCACATGCACACACATATACACACATACATACACATGCACATTTACACATACACATTTACACATACACATGCACACACATACACACACACACACACTTACACACACATACACACATACATACACACACTTACACACACATACACACACATACATACACACATACACACACATACACACATACACACACACACACACATGCACACACATACACACACAGACACACACACAAATGAGTAAATCTTTTAAAATTTTTCCAAAATAAAATGATTCCCTTTGAACTCCTAACACTTTGTTTTTATCATCTGCACCCCCATCGCCATGTTGTTTCTTTTCTTTTCTTTTCTTTTTTTCCTTTTTTTTTTTTTTTTTTTTTTGAGCTGGGGACTGAACCCAGGGCCTTGCGCTTGCTAGGCAAACAGCGCTCTACCACTGAGCTAAATCCCCAACCCCAGACGAAGACCTTCAACATCTCACGTAAGCAAGTAAAAGCCGATCTGTTCCGCCAAGTTAACTGATGACGGCAGCTCAAGACAGTCTTCGGGTATCTGCGTGAGCAAGTTACGGAAGCAGAAACAAGTAGACGGTCACCGCCATACACTTCTGAGCGGGATCACTGAGTCAGGGTTACTGGAATTTATCCCCCAAGGACTGAAGTCAGAGACAAATGGTGGGTACCAAGATGGACGCCTGGCATAGAAGGGAGCTTCTTTTGTCCTAACAATTTGGACGGCTTCTTGGTGAGCCTGGTGGTCACCAGGCACTCACAGTACACATACATGCATGCAAACATTCACACACATAAAAAAATAAATATTTAGAGAAACCCATAAGCCTTGGTAGAGTCTATTTAGGGTGCATGATTTAAAGCTGTCCTAGTCATGCGCTCTGAACAGCGAGTGTAGGAAGACGGTCAGGGACAGTGCTGTACCTCGTAGAGCGCACTGAGTTCCCTCTGCTCGCTCTCAGAGTGTAGCCCTTGTGTGGGAAGTTACTCTGTCACAGAGCAGTGTGCGGGGACCAGACAGTAAGAAGACTCGCTGTAACCCAAGCCCATCTCCATGAACAAGAGTTTTATAGCAACAATTAATGTCTTGGGCTTGTTTCTGAACATAAATCTTCAGAAAATGCAGCCCTGGCTGTCCTGGAACTTGCTCTGTGGACCAGGCTGGCCTCGAACTCACAGAGATCTGCCTGCCTCTGCCTTTAGAGTACTGGGATTAAAGTCATGTGCCACTGCCAACCAGTCACATCAGGGGCTTTTCTATGTGGACATGACTGTAGCCCAGGAACAAACAGGCATTGTGGTGGCTTTCTGTAAGCCCCTGCTAACTTTGGACACACTTTAAGAAGGGGAAGACAGGACTTTACCTATCCATTGTAACAGGTTTTGCTTAGTTAGTTTTTTTTTTCTTGTCTATCTATTTATTTTACATGAGGTCTGTATTGCATGAAATGATGCCACAAGCAGAACACAGAATCGTGTTCTAACTAACATGGGTGTCCCCCAACATCCTGCACACTGCAGGACATACATACATACATACAGGGAAAATACCCATATACACAAAACAGAAATAAAAGTTATGAAAACTACACATACATTTCTATTGAGAATTATATTATATACCAAATACAAACATATTTGTTGGGTTTCAAGAATCACTGAAGGAAGACCCCAGACTCAAATAGTATGCAAAGACCAAGAGTGTTTATTCTGCAGAAATTACCAGCACACAGGGGTCAACCATTCATCAAAATGGCAATGACTTGAGGGGCTAGCTGGCCTCTTTTATGCAGGGCTAGGGGAATTTTCCACAAGGGTTAGGTAAGGTAACCTCTAACACAATTGGTAGAGGAAGTGTAGTGAAATTAGTACACTTTTGATTGGTTGCTATGTCAGTTTTATTATATTCGGTGAGGCCTTGGAGAATTTTTGGAACAAGCTCAGATCTGGCCTTGTTATCTCCTCAGCTCACTGTCCCAGGAGCTGACTCAGCTGCAGACTTACCCTCCCTCAGTCAGGGCCATCACTGACTAAAGGGGCATGGTCAGCAGCTCCCTCTGAGGAGCCCAGCATACTTCCCCAGGGAACTGAAAATTTTATTCCCAAGGTTTTTGGACTCCTCGGTTTCACTTAAAGTGGATGCTTTGCCAAGTGAGATGCACACATCTTTAATCCCAGCACTCAGGAGGCAGAAGCAAACAGATTTCTGTCAGTTCCAGGAAAGCTGGGGTGACATAGAAAGAACCTGTCTCAAAAAGAAGAGAAAGGGGGTTGGGGATTTAGCTCAGTGGTAGAGCGCTTGCCTAGGAAGCGCAAGGCCCTGGGTTTGGTCCCCAGCTCCAGAAAAAAAAAAAGAAAAAAGAAAGAAGAGGAAGAGGAAGGAGCTGGAGAGATGGCTCAGAGGTTAAGAGCACTGACTGCTCTCCCAGAGGTCCTGAGTTCAATTCCCAGCAACCACATGGTGGCTCACAACCATCTGTAATGGGATCTGATGCCTTCTTCTTGAGTGTGTCTAAAGAGAGTGACGATGTATTCATATATGTAAAGGGAGGAGGAGGAAGAGGAGGAAGAGGAAGAGGAAGAAGAGGAAGAGGAGGAGGAGGAGGAGGAGTTGTTTTAGGGCCAGCACGATATCTCAGTAGAGCTGCCTAGGTTCAATCCCCAAATTTTTCAAGGTAGAAGTAGAAGTAGAGAAACAACCTCTGACAGCTGTCACATACACCATATACACACAGAAACACACCCTACATATATACATACATACATAGAACACACACACATATACCATATACACACAGAAATACACCCTACATATATACATACATACAACACACACATATACCATATACACACAGAAATACACCCTACATATATACATACATACAACACACACACACACCATATACACACAGAAACACACCCTACATAAATACATACATACAACACACACACACGCACATACACCATATACACACAGAAACACACCCTACATATATACATACATACAACACACACACACCATATACACACAGAAAAACACACTACATACATACATACAACACACACACATACACCATATACACACACAGAAGCACACACTACACACACACACACACACGCATATACACCATATACACACAAAAAACACACACACACACACATGCACATACACCATATACACACAGAAACACACCCTACATATATACATACATACAACACACACATGCACATACACCATATACACACAGAAACACACCCTACATATATACATACATACAACACACACACACATACACCATATACACACAGAAACACACCCTACATACCTACATATATACATACATACAACACACAAACATGCACATACACCATATACACACAGAAACACACACTACACACACACATATGCACATACACCATATACACACAGAAACACACACTACGCACACACATATGCACATACACCATATACACACAGAAACACACACACACACACACACACACACACACACACACACACAATGAACTTTTAACTGCTATGTTACATATCTCCCTGTAAGGCTGAAGCAGGAGGATCACAAGAAATTCCAAGCCAGTTTGGGCTACAAAGTGAGTCTCAGGCCATCCTGAGTGAGATCCTATCTCAATATGTTTGTGTGTGTGTGTGTGTGTGTGTGTGTGTGTGTGTGTTTGTGTGTCCGTCTGTCCATCCGTTTGTCTGTGAAAGCTTGGAGGAAAAGGGTAAAACACTAAGATAAAGTAGTTTACATTTTCTCGTAATTGCTGTGTTTAACAGGGCTGGCGGTCTCCCAGATCAAGAACAAAGCTTTACTGTGAGCATAACCTTGCAGAGCTGGGCTTGGCAGCCGAGTCCACTGAAGAGAACAGGGCTGACTTTCTGCTCCCAAGGTCACACTCTGATCGGTCGTGAAGAAGAACAAGAGATGTGTCTAAAAACATACAGCAGAACATAAAACTTGACTATGGGGACCACTCGCAATAAAGAAGCAAAAGGAAAACGACTCAGGGCCGCTTTTCCACCCCACACGTGCTGGGCCAGCGCTCCATCGCTGAGCTGTACCCTGACGCTATAAGCAAGCTCTTCAGCTGCTTTAGGCTGCGTCAAAAAATAGGAAGACTGGGCCGCGTAACCCCGAGGCCCCCTAATGCCAGCAGCCTTGATCCTCTTCAGGAACAAAAGGATCTTGTGGTTGAGAGAGAAGGGAGGACGGTGAGCGGCGTAGGATGCGGACAGAGCTGGAACTGCAGCGTCATTCACTCAGTAATGAGATATCAGGCACACCACAGCACCCACGGTTACAGCAGTCTGCAAGCGCTTGCTGTGAAAAGAGCGCACTGTGTTCTCCAGATAGGAAGTCCCGGTTCCTGTCTGGGTTTCTGAGCTTCCCCCCTTCGTTAGGCACTTATCTGTATGAGACCAGTTTCCACTATGTGACACTCCTGCAGGGATATAGCCTTGTTCAAGTCTCTGTCCCTTCTTACTGTGCAAAACGTCTCGCAGATAGATTGTAGGTCTCATCAAACGATGACTTCCCGAGCGAGTACTATACCGGAGTTGTGAAACCAGTTTTTCAATGTCATTTCTCACAAATATTTATGTTTCTTTATGCTAATGAAATCGGTGGCCCACGTATCAGGTTCATCCCCCTCTAGGAAGTACTGTGATGTTCACTTTAATGATGGCTTACTCTTTTTTTTTTTTTTTTTTTTTTCTTTTTTTTTTTTCGGAGCTGGGGACCGAACCCAGGGCCTTGCGCTTGCTAGGCAAGCGCTCTACCACTGAGCTAAATCCCCAACCCCTTTTTTTTTTTTTTTGGTTCTTTTTTTTTTTTTTTTTACGGAGCTGGGGACCAACCCAGGGCCTTGCGCTTCCTAGGCAAGCGCTCTACCACTGAGCTAAATCCCCAACCCCTTGATGGCTTACTCTTATTAACTGTAGCACCCTGGTGGCTCAGCACAGCGAGGCTGGTCTATATTGCCATGTTAGTCTTGGAGTTCAGCTCAGCGAAGAAGCACTTATGGTGTCTTGCACCTTGTATGCCTGGTACGTCACAACCAAGATACTAAATTAATATTCCATGGTGGGCACAGTCAACAGGAAAGAGACTTGCTTGTAAGGATTCCAGCTCATTGCTTACCAAATTCACTCAAATGTTGGTTTCCGGAAGGGCGGTGGTTTGGGGTCACAGGCTCTGATCTTGATCTGACAGCCTGCAGCCTCTCTCAGCTCATCCTAGGGAAAGCCTTCTGGTAGAGTACTTTACCAATTCAGAAGAGGATAAAATGTAAGGGAAGGATGGGACTGGGGGGGGGGGATGAAGGGAAAGAAGAAAGCAAAAGAAAGAAAAAAGTTATTTATTTTGGTTTTGGTTTGGGGGCATTTTTTGTTTGTTTTTGTTTTGTTTTGTTTTGTTGTTTTTAAACACAGGGTTTCTCTGTCCTGGAACTTGCTCTGTAGACCAGAAGGGCCTTGAACTCACAGAGTTCTGATTTCTCACTTTGTCTGCCACTCAACTGGACATCACTTTCAAACATGGATACTTCTTTCTATGAAGTAATTTTTACCTCTTTTGTTTGAGATTAAAGGTGTGTACCAGGGCTGGAGAGTTGGCTCAGTGGTTAAGAGCACTGACTGCTCTTCCTGAGGTTCTGAGTTCAAATTCCAGCAACCACATGGTGGCTCACAACCATCTGTAATGGGTTCGATGCCTTTTCTGGTGTGTTTGAAGACAGCTACAGTGTACTTATATAGAATAAATAAACCTTTTTTTAAAAGAAAAAGGTGTGGGGGACTGGAGAGATGGCTCAGTGGTTAAGAGCACTGACTGCTCTTCCAGAGGTCCTGAGTTCAAATCCCAGCAACCACATGGTGGTTCACAACCATCTATAACGAGATCCGATGCCCTATTCTGGTGTGTGTGAAGACAGCTACAGTGTACTTATATATAATAAATAAATAAATTTTAAAAAAATTTAAAAAGAAAAAGAAAAAGGTGTGTACTAAGGGCATGTCTATAATCTAGCCAGAAGGATTAAAGGTGTGTGCTAAAGGATGAGGATAAGTCACACCACAACTAGAGACAGACAGACAGACAGACAGACACACACACACACACACACACCACCCCTGTATGGAGAGCTTTTGGGGCCACTTCTAGAAGTTGGGCAGGAATTTGACTCTGGGCTAGGACAGGGAAGTAGGCTGAGATAAGAATATTTACATTTGGGTTAACTCAGCGGAGGAAGGTGTGTTACTCCTTTAATCTTGGGCAACCTGATAAGCCCCTAGAAACAGTGATCTCCGGACTTTGTTGCCTTGCTTGTTCCTTGACTTAGAACTGACCTTACCCTTTGCATGTACTTAGAATGGTATAAAAGCAGGCAGGAGAAGAATAAACACCCTTCAGCCTCAACCGTGACTGGAGTCGTGTTATGTTTTCTAGTTGTCTTTTTCTTTTCCATTCTCACTCCCTCCCTTGAGACCCTGTTCAGCTGACTGAGCTGGCTTGGTCATTCAGTAAAGAACACAATCTGAGGGACCACAGTGCGATTAAATATCCTGCAGTGTTAATGAAGCTGACCAATATATTTAAGAAGTATCCTGATCGGGGGTTGGGGATTTAGCTCAGTGGTAGAGCGCTTGCCTAGCGAGCACAAGGCCCTGGGTTCGGTCCCCAGCTCCAAAAGAAAAGAGAGAGAGAGAGAGAAAAAAAAGAAGTATCCTGATTCACGACACGCTGTTCTGTCATTATACTAACTTCGAGAGACTAGATTCAAGAATGTGGAATTCGGGACAACCCAAATCTGTGTCCCACTCATATTTGGCTCCAGAATAAGATAACTATTTTCTCTGAGGTGAGGGTTGTGAGGTGGCTGTGAATTATGTATGCTTTTAATCCCAGCACTGGGGAGGCAGAGGTTTCTGAGATTTCTGAGTTCAAGACCAACTTGATCTACACAGAGAAACAGAGCTGTGTTTTCTGTGTCTTCAAAAACAGGAACTGAACAACCAAAATTCAGGGTCACTAGCTCATCTGGATTGTCAATTTTCAGGAGTTGGCTGTCATGCAATGTCCTCTGGGCAGCCTGCCCATTACCAGGCAAGCACTCACCTAGCTTGCCTTTGAGGATCTCCATCTGGGTGTTGCTGGTGGTCACCCAGGAGCTCCCGGCGACCCGTCCTTCAGGCCTAGCACTGGGTACTGAACATTTCCCCTTAACATCCCACCACGTCAGTCACCTTGCTTTCGAGAATGCTAATGACCCCCTCCAGCTGTTGTGAGCATGTCCTGCAGCTCCGTGATGTCCTGGCTGCACCCCACAATCTTCTCAGCGTGGGCCAGTTCGGTCTTTACTTATATTGTGTTTATTATCAATTCGTTCATTGGTTTTTATGTCTGTGTGTGTTTTGCCTGCATGTATATGCAATCATGGCATACCTGGTACCTGCAGCGGCCAAAAGAAGATATAGGATCCCTAAGACTTGGATTATAGATGATTGTGAGCCTCCATAAGGATGCCGAGATTCAAACCTGAGTCCTCTTTAAGTTCTTAACAACTGAGCCACCTCTCCAGTTGCTTATTCATTTATTCCTAACACCTTTACTCCTGTGTATGTGTATCTTTTTTTTTTTTCTTTTTTCTTTTTTTCAGAGCTGGGGACCGAACCCAGGGCCTTGCGCTTCCTAGGCAAGCGCTCTACCACTGAGCTAAATCCCCAACCCCATGTGTATGTGTATCTTTATGTGAGCACACATACGTGTATGAGGGTGCTCAGAGAGGCCAGAGCTGGAACTAAATAGGTGGTTGTGAGCTAGTATGAGTGCTAGACATCAGACTCTGGTCCTCTGCAAGGACAGCAAATACTTTTTTTTTGGAGCTGAGGACCGAACCCAGGGCCTTGAGCTTGCTAGGCAAGTGCTCTACCACTGAGCTAAATCCCCAACCCCAGCAAATACTATGAGTCACTGTGATGGTTTGCATATGCTTGGCCCAGGGAGGGGCACTATTAGAAGGTGTGGCCTTGTTGGGGTGGGTGTGTCACTGTGGGGTGGGCTTGGAGACCCTCCTCCTAGCTGCATGGGGACGCTCAGTCTGTTCCTGGCTTCCTTCAGGTGAAGATGTAGAACTCAGCTTCTCCTGCACCATGCTTGCCTGGATGCTGCCATGCTCCTACCTTGATGATAATGGATTGTACCTCTGAACCTGTAAGCCAGCTCCAGTTAAATGTTGTCCTTTATAAAACTTACATTGGTCATGGTGTCTGTTCACAGCAGTAAAACCCTGACTAAGACAGTCGTCATCTCTCCATGCCCTTTGGATTGCATTTAAACTCAGCAGGTACCACTCCCAGCCTTGTCCTGTTACTGGTTGTTCTCCATAGCCTCCCACATGTATTTATTGAAGGTGACTGTCCCTTCTGTTTCTACTTTTCCTGTTGTTTCAGGCTATATTTTAAAATGGTGGCGCAGATGATGACAAATTCACTCCTATAGGCCTTGAGTAGCTCATCAGGGTTGGGCAGGGAGGACAAACACCCTGGTTCCATGTTCTTGGTAGACATGTGGTCAAACAAAGGAGAAGCCATGACATTGTTCCACGGAGGCCATCAGACACGACCTCACTATGTAGCCTTGGCTGGCCTGGAGCTCACTATGTAGGCCAGGTTGCCCTCAAACTCCCAGAGATCTTCCTGTCTGTCTCTAGGGAGCTGGGGTTACAGGTGTGTACCCCACACTCACCAGCTGTGAACGCAATTTATAATAGCACCTTCTGCAGGCCACATCTCTAAGAGCTCTAGGGAGTTATTACAGATGCCACAGGTAAGGTTAGGACAGTCAGTCAGTGGCTGATGAGAACAGGAGGGGGAAACTGGATGGCCAGCTCAGTGTAAAACAGCCCTAAAGAAAAGGGCTTCATGGGGTTGGGGATTTAGCTCCGTGGTAAAGCGCTTGCCTAGGAAACGCAAGGCCCTGGGTTCGGTCCCCAGCTCCAAAAAAAAGAACCAAAAAAAAAAAAAAAGAAAAAAAGAAAAGAAAAAGAAAAGGGCTTCATTTCATGGTCAAAAGCCGAAGTGTCCTTGAGAAATTCTGTAGCCTCATTCAGTGGGAGGTACCATAAAGGGGTGTGGCTTCCTCTCTTTTTCCCTTTTCAGAAACCACACTGAGAATGTGACCAAAACCCACAAGGACCTGGACACCTGGAATGAGAACTTGGACTGACAGCTCACTGCGCCCATATTCTTTGTCCTGGAAAGTCTGAGGCAGTAAGCCTGCTTGATACTCCAATCCATGCACCTCCAGACGGGAGCTCGGACCTCTCCCTGCAATAAATAAAGTGTTCCGTGTCTCCCTCTGTGATCCGTGAACCTCATGAGACAAAACCCCAGAAACGTGCTGGGTTGGGATGGCTTTGGTGCCCACTGAGTTTCTAGGACCCCAGCCTCTCGAGCTAAGCACCACAGAGATGAGAAAGGGCTGCAATACTCTTATCTTAGTCAGGGTTTGTATTCCTGTACAAAACATCATGACCAAGAAGCAAGCTGGGGAGGAAAGGGTTTATTCAGCTTACACTTCCATATTTTCCCCTGGTTTATTTATACCCGATCACAGCGATCACAGCCTTGCTTCCCTCCTCTCCCCCAAGTCCCACCTTCTCACCCCTCCCCCATTCTCCCATCTCTTTTTCCTCAGAAAAAGGGAGGCTTCCCTAGTGGGTACCACCCCACCCTGGTACATCAAGTTGCAGTAGGACTAACAACATCCTCTTTCACTGAGACCAGACAAGGCAGTCCCCAAAGGTAGGCAACAGAGTCAGAGACAGCACCCACTCTAATTGCTAGGGGAACCCACGTGGAGACCAAGTGCACACCTGTTACACCTGTGTGTGGAGCCTACGTCCAGCCCAGGCAATGCTCTTCGGCTGGTGGTTCAGTCTCTGAGAGCACCCGTGGACCCAGGTTAGTTGACTCTGTAGGTCTTCTTGTTGGTGTCCTTGACCCTTCCAGCTCCTAGTCCTTCCTCCTACTCTTCCTTCCACAAGACTCCTTGAACTCTGCCTGATGCTTGGCTGTGGGTCTCTGCATCTGTTTTCTTCCGCTGCTGGGTAAAACCTCTCAGAAGACAGTTATGCTAGGCTCCTGTCTGCAAGCGAGCAGAGTAATCAGTAGTAGTGTCAGGGACTGGGCTCTCTCTCCTGTGGTTTGGGTCTCAAGTTGGATCAGTCACTGGTTGGCCAATCCCTCGATCTCTGATTCATCTTAATCCCTGTACTTCTTGTAGATTCTTTTATGCCAATCTTAATTACTAATATTAATTCTCACATCATGCCACACAGTAAATATGTCTGCATATGTATGACTCACAGAATGAATACATGTTAAAGGAGCTACAGCAGAGCTGTTTTCTCTGCCAGTCAGACCTGAGCCAGGAGGGACCCATGCTGGCACTGCTAGAGTTGGGTTCAAGAGCAAAGCCAGAGTCCAGAAAAGCTGGACGAGGCTCAGAGTAGGAAAGCCCTGACTGGGGAGCAGGAGGATGGGCAGGCAGTTGAGCAGGCCACATCAACCGTGGGGGACACATGAATGGGGAGTCTTCTAGGGCCATGCACAGGGTGGAAAGCGACTGTCTGTTTCAACATGGGGTAAGGCACAGCCTGATCTCAACAGTAATCGTGCTTGAAGCAGGTAATGATGTTTCCTTAAAGACCATGGAATGCTTGGTCACTAGATGAGAGCCTCACTGAGCCTAACTTCCTGATACAAGAAAGGTCAGATAGCAAAGCAGCTACAGTTCTGTAATACCTACCAAAGGCCTTTACCCTAATGCAGGAACGTGGTGTTTTTTTCCTTTGTGCTTTTCTCTTTGGTGTTGGGAATCGTCTCAGGACTCAGACAGGCTGGTATCGTGTCAACTGCACCACATCTCCCAAGCTGTTGTTTTAAATGGGAGATCCACACTGAATGTCGTCTAAGGGACCAAAACTGCTCATTCAGGAAGTGATGTTACCACTTTTAAGTTCACATGCATTTTAATGTCATTTCTTTCCAAATACAAACTTCTAAAATGTATCTAAAATTGTTCTACTATTGCAGTTTCTCAAGTTTTTTGAACTTGTTCCTTCCTCATCAGGGTGTATGCCGTACAAAAACCGGGAAATGACTGGCCCCCACCCCCATCTTGTCTCTCCCCTTGTTTTTATTCTTTGCATCTAGAAATGTATGAAACAGGCACGGTGGTGCTCTATAGTCCCAAGTCTCCAAAGGTAGGGCAGAGGCAGGTAGACCTGTGGTTTAAGGCTAGCCTGATCTATCTACAATGTAATTTCCACCCACCCCAGTGCTATAAAGTGAGACCCTTCCCCCCGACCCCCCAAATCCAAACAAGCAAACTAAAAAAGGTCTTACAGCTCAAGGTCCCTGCTACCAGACCTACCATTTGAACTCGTACTGTGGTTTGAAAGGGAATGGCCCCCATTTGGAATATTTAGCTTGTAGCCTTGTTGGAGTAGGCGTGGCCTTTTTAGAGGAAGTCTGTCTCTGGGGGGCGGGCTCTGCTGCCTCAAGTGATGTAGAACTCTCAGCTCCTTCTCCAGCACCATGTTTGCCCGAATGTCACAACGTTTCTTGCCCTGATGCTAAGACTACACTTCTGGAACTGTAAGCCACCTAGTCCTTTAGAGAGGACTAGAGTTTAAAGTTCTCGTCACATGCTGGCCCCTCAGTGTTCACTCAGCACTTGGTGTGTTACCACTTCATGCTAACCATGGTCTCTTCTCCATCTTATTTCCTCTTCGTCTGTTCTGAATGTCACATCCTGTCACCCCAGAGGTCTTGTCTGCTTCTTCTACACTGTGTAGTGCCAATGGGCAGTTTAGTTTTAGACACCTAGCACTTTTTATTCTTAACGCAGTCAGGGCTCGGCCCTATGATCAACACTTACTGCACGATCTCGCGCTGTGTGTAAGGGGGCATACATGGAGCTAGCAGCTGGTGGGAGATGGTCCTCACGTAGGCCACCAGCCTTGATGGGCAGCCTCTTTACTCCACTCCAATGTTCAATGCACAGGTAAGGGCGGACTGTCAGACAGACATCCATGTAAGACATCCATGTAAGGCCGCTTAAATGGTCTGTACGTGTCCAAGTCTCTGGTGTCACCAAAACCACACAGCTGTATACTCTGGGAATTTTAATGTCAAAGTTAACAGCAATTGCTTGGCCTTCTGACCACCTATCACACAGGGACCAGCACTTTTTGACCAAAGGAAACAGAAGAAAACCAGAAGTCAGGAAGGAAAGTACAGAACTCAAGAGAAACAAGCAATTCATGGGACAACGGCCTCTGAAGGGACAGAACAAGCAGAGTCAGCAGCACCTCTCCCATTACAGCAGGAGAATGGGGAGCACATTTCTGTCAGAATAGAACTAGGATGTCTATCTTAGCACACACAGCCATAGCGTTCAAGTGAGCCTCTTGCCTCGGGCTACTTCATGCCTAGAGTAATTCTAAACCCTTCTCTTAGTTTTTAAAGATTTATTTACTTTTTTTTTTTTTTTTTTCCGGGGCTGGGGACCGAACCCAGGACCTTGTGTTTCCTAGGCAAGCGCTCTACCACTGAGCCAAATCCCCAACCTCCTTAAAGATTTATTTAATGTGTACGTGTACACTGTAGCTGTCTTCAGACACACCAGAAGAGGGAATCTGGTCCCATTACAGGTGGTTGTGAGCCACCATGTGGCTGCTGGGAATTGAACTCAGGACCTCTGGAAGAACAGTCAGTGCTCTTAACCACTGAGCTGTTTCTCCAGCCACGCTCCCACACCCTTTTCCTTAAACAGAAAACCAGCAAGGTATCTTCTAACATAAGCCCATCTCATCAAAGTCAAAGTATCTTTGCCTACTTACAGCTTACTAGACACTTTAAAATGACCAAGAGCTGAGGTACTTGCCAAACTTCAACAGAACATTGTATATGCAGCCCTACTGAGCTTAATTAAGGTTGTCACTTCTACCGTCAAATGTTTGAAATCCTCCGTGTTTTGGTTAAGCAGACACCAAACAGAAAACTTTCTGGATGTTACTAGACAATTAAGCAAACTTTTATTGAAGCTTACATTGTGGTACAGAAATACATTTCAGCTGATTAAAAGTCCAACACCAACAAAGAAATTATGGCACCAAAACTTCCCCACCTGTAATCACACTAGATCACTAGTCCGCCTGCTGTTTTTTTTTTTCTGGGCTTTGTTCCACGCAAACCCTGTGCAATTTCCAACATTCAAATTCTTAATTTCATAAGATGGGGGAGTCAGACCTCAAGCCAAAGTCTACTGGGTTACAAGACCCAGCTCAAATAAGCACTGGCCCTCCAAACAGCAATTCAAACTAGGTGTGCTGAGCTCATTACAGAACAGACCGATAAAGCTGACTGAAGGCTTCCCCAGCGAAGCGTTCAATCAACACTGTGTAAAGTAAAAATCCAGACAGTGTTCCAACCACTTGATTTCAAACCAAGTAGATTCCATGCTTAGAAACGCTAAAAAAGTGTTTCGTTCGTTATAAATACGGAAGGAACAAGGCATCACTGCGCCAGTCCAGAAACTGCCAAGGAAACGGTGGGAGGGCAATAAATAGGGAACTTCATCTAGTTTGCTCTTTTCTGCTTAAAAATGCCACTAACAGGCCAGCTCTTGAAAGCCCGCGTCTCTGGTACCATTAAATGTCAGAATACCGTGCTGTTTCCTCCATTCTCCAGGCCGAGTAACCTGAAGAGTCCTCCCTGCGGCCGGTCAGCCATTCATTTGATCATCTGAACGCCATGGTGAAAGACCAGAGAGAACAGCCGACATTAGGACAGGCAGGAAGTACAGACTCTCCTCTGAACAGAAACTTCCTTTAGTAAAGTGGTGGCAATGGCGGCACTTACAGAGGTGAGAATCCTTAGGTTAGATTTCTGCTCTGACTTGGTGGGCATCCCTATCACTGCTCAGTGAGTTAGTGAAGGCATGGTGGGCACTCCACTGTGAGAGCTCATCGGAGTGCACTGCACAGCCCATCACTGCCATGGGTTGGTTCTCCTTGCTCACCCCGGGACTGGATTCTTTTTATCTGATACTTTCACTTCCGTCATTTATCTCCCACAGAAGGGCATGCCAATAGCGAGGCCACATTCTATGTCTTAGGGAAAAATGAGCAAGGGACCGTCTCTGAGCTCCCATCTGGGGTGAAGATTACAATGTAAGCCCACAGTGTGACCGTGTATTGCTTCATCAGGGGTAGTGAAAAACCCATAGGACTATAAATGCAGGAGCAATTACTAAAACAGTAGAACACAAAACAAGCAACTGGAATCATTTCCTTACAAAGACTCAACTTGTGGAAGAAAACTTTAATTGCCATTGCATAAGACACCTGTATGAAGTAGAAATCGGTTTTGAACATTAGTAGAGAATATGCTCTAGAAAGTGGAGGTAACTGGATGTAAAAACTCTGGCAGCAAATAGAACAGTCGCCGATGGTCAGCTGAGGCCGCATCTAATGGGGACGAAAGCCTTGTCTGTGGGGGATTTTGGACGATGCCTGCAGAAATATTACGCTGTGCATAAACCAAGTCGAATCGTTTTCACAAGTGTCGTAAAGATTCATACAGTCAGAGTTCTTTTCTACATGCACTTCAGTTCCACAGCAAGAGTGGCATAGAACACCTAAACACAGAAGAGAGCATTCATGCAAGATATCTAACTCCTTGATATAATAATGCATACACTTCAAAATGATTACACTATCATTACACCTAGGGCTTTCTGCAGCTACAAGGTGGTGGTCACGGTCAGCATGGCCCCCAGGATCAACATCTAGAAAGCAGCCACCACCTCCTGTGTGTCTTCTCTTTTTGCGTTTTTTCTTTTTCATTTTTCCTAATCAACTCTGTTGTTGCTGTTTCTTAGCAAAACTGGTAAAAACAAAATTGTAATCGTTGAACATAGCGCTCTGGCAATCAAGACGTTTGAAACCGTCAATCTTCTGGGGCGAAGAAAGCACTGTGCGACACTTAGAACTCTGGGGAAACGAAACAAACATTAGTACTTCTGACTACCAGAATATTCCCACACAAAACAGTAATACCACGAATAGACGACTATCTTAAACCGCATTTTGAGCTGGAGAGATGGCTCAGCAGTTAAGAGCACTGACTGCCCTTCCAGAGGTCCCGAGTTCAAATCTCAGCAACCACATGGTGGCTCACAACCATCTGTAATGGGATCTGATGTTCCCTTCTGGTGTGTCTTAACTGTGCATTTTAAAAGAGTGTGTGTTTGTGTGTACATGCCCCTGGGCAAAGTGGGCAAGCAATTCTCATTGTGAGCCTCCTGCAATGGGTGCTGAGATGAAGCTGAGTGCCTTAGCTACTGATCTCTCTCCCACCCCAAGGCGTGGCAGTTTGTTTGTTTATCTCCATTTGGGCTGGGAAGCAGGGTTGTCAACAGGGTTGTCAACAGGGAGATCAGCGGAACAGGAGCTCATTAAAAGGAGAGCTATACAGAATAGGACTGCTAAAAACCTAATGAGCCATCACTGCCAGGCAGCACAGGGAGTGGCCCTGGGACACATCTCGTCACTGTGTCACCTTGTAACAACCACACCAGTTGCCTAGCATATATAAGACACTGAATACCCAAAAAGGAAAAAAATAAAACAGAGGTCAAGGTACCTGATTAACAAACAAGGTGGTCACAAACTTTCCTGGCTTGAAGACTTCCACAACTTTCCTGATCAGGTCGTCATAGGAGGTCTGACTTAGGTTTGTTTCAAAGCTAACATAAGAAAATTCTGGTTCTGGAGTGATGTGAATAGTCCAATATGTTCCCTTAGAGAAAAGTTATTAACAGTAAGTTAATATCAAGCAAAGGCTGTTACTAACAGACAGGAGAAGACACAAATACTTATTCAGACTGCTAGCCACTCACATCCGATTTCATTCCATTCATTGAGTAGCCACAAGGATTGAACAGTGTGGCATCAATGACAGAACCTGGTATCAGGTCACGAATTCCACTCTCACGAGTGACATCCTTTGCAGTAACACCATCTTTCATGTAGAACTGGTCCATAACTGCTGGGTCAAGCTCACTCATCAGAATTTCCAGGGTTTGATCTGGCTGATTGATTACTCGGCTCTCTGGGAGATCCAAAGTGTACAGGTACCTATGTACAAGTAAAACAGGTTTTACTTCAGAGCGGACAGTTTACAGAGAAACTGAGTCATAAAAAACAAAACCCAAAAAAGCCCATGCCCCCTCTTCATAATGCCCACCCATATTTTAGAGCCTCATAGCAGCTGCAGTTGCCTGCATGACATCCGCCTGTAGCGGAAAGGGGGTGCTTCCTGAGCTCCCAATCTTCAGGAAAGACTGGTGGCCTCTGAAGTCAGTTTTCTGTAAGCGTTCTCTCTATCTAAGGGGGCTGATGGATGAAGCCGTAACTGCATGAGTAGATGTGAGCAATGAACATCTATTATTTCTAAGCAGGGCTTCACTGTAGCTATGGCTGTCCTGGAACTCACTCTGTAGACCAGGTTGATCTCAAACCTAAGAGATCTACCTGCCCTTGCATCCAGAGTGCAGTGCAAGATTAAAGGTTTGCACCACCGATGCTTGTGCAGACCAGGGAAGTTATGGGTAGGAGATGAATGATCAGACAAACAAAACTTGCAAAACAACTTCAACAGGCGTGCTAGCATCCTTTAATTCCATCTCTCAGGACACAGGCAAAGACTCAGACACTGGTCTACAGAGCAGAATTCAAGGCCAGCAAGGCACACAGTGAAACTGTCTCCCACAACAAAATTTCCAACTTTGCTTAAAAACACATTTACAGTATTAAAGGACATCCCAGGGCCACACACAGGCTAAGTACATTGTACCACTGAGCTAGACCTCTTATCTTTTCTCCTTTTTATTTTATTGCACTAAGTTGACGTTATTGGTCTTCCCTCTTGCCTCAGCCTCCAGAACAGCTAGGATTAACTGGGGTAGGTTACTAGGTCTAGCTTAGAACACCCTTCTCCCCCCCCCCACACACATAGGCAACAAAGCCAAACTAAAACTACATACCAACAGTCAGAATTCATACGTCCCATACAATATGCTGCTCCATCTGTGAGGAAAGAGGATTTTTCTTAAAAACAAATCACTTAATAGCACCAGTGACGGGAAATTAGACTGAATCCTAACAGGAAAAACATCTGCGTTGCTGTCTTGTTTCCATGAATGAGTTTACAGGGGCTACATGGGTGTTCTGTGCCCGCACATCAGAGGCAGCAGATCCATTACCGCGCTGGTACCACCAATCAAATCTAGGTCCTTTCTAAATCACTCTACACCTCCCCTTTGCTGTGCAGGCATTTTATCTGGCTGCCACTGATGCTGGTGACCTTGTAGAATGCTTACCTTCTTCCTAAAAATCCCACAGGGCACTTTTCATAGCTGTTTTACTTACATATTCTTCCCAAACGGTTTCCAGTTTTCCCTTAGTCCAGTAAACCAACTTGGAAATGGCGCTAAATTAAGATCCACCTCTCTGGCAGCATATCATAACTTTTTTTTTTTTTTGGTTCTTTTTTTCGGAGCTGGGGATCGAACCCAGGGCCTTGCGCTTCCTAAGCAAGTGCTCTACCACTGAGCTAAATCCCCAACCCCAGCATATCATAACTTACAGGCAAGTGTCTCAAGTCTTATTTCTTGTAGTGTTGAAGATCAATTCAGGGCCTCATGCATGCTACACGTGTACTCACCACTATTTGTGAGCTGTACATACCTAAGTCCGCAGAACAGGCCGAGTTACGAGCCATGGGGATCCAGTCTCTGCCTCCCTAGCTCCAGCATTAAACTCCTCCAGGCCCAATACCTGGCGCCTTTGCTTTTATTTTAAATGTAGGTACGGAGATCAGATTTGGGTCCTTGTGAAGCAAGTTCACTTACAACTCCTTGAGCTATCTCCCTGGCAACTGTTTTTGAAACATTATCTGGTCCACTCGGGCCCTGAGTGTTTAACCTCAAGCATCCCTGCAGTCTACTTAGTCGCCATGAGTACGGTGCACGCCCTACTGCCTCACTTGCCACAAACTCACTCTGGCCACATTATTTTCACAAGTGCATAATACAATTGTACTGTTTTACCCACACAACTAACATGTCTGAAGTCTTTATAACATCCAGGTAAGCAGAACATAAATAAAATGAACCCCGCAGCATCAAGCAGTATAAACAACTCCTGGGTTCCAGGCCAGATCCAGACCAGCACGGGCTATCATGAAACCCATCTCAGAAACAAACACAAAACACCCGCCCAGCTCTAAACGACAAGAGTCATTATACTCTAGGTTTACTTACTTGGGAAAATTGCATTAAGAAACTCGATTTCTTCCTGGAAATTCCGGTGTGGGTACCCTTGGTGAGAAGGCTTCATGAAATTCTTACGAGAATAAAAGAAGCTCTTAAAAAAGAGAGAAAGAGAGAAAGATCTTTAAGATTAAAGTTTGTTTCCCAGCATTCATGGAGACTCAAAAGCCACTCTAACTGTAGCCCCAGGGATCAATGATGCCCTATTCTGTCCTCATGAGCACTAGGGCACACATATATGTTATAGGCAAGACTCATACAAATTGACAAGCAAGCAAGCAGGGTCTCATTGTGGAGACCAGTTTGTTCCTCCTGCCCCAGCAGCCCCAAACCAAAGCTGGGATTGCAGGTGTGCAGCCACCAAATCCAGCCTGGAGGACTGGTTTCTGTATATTGACCAAAGCTATGGGACAACATAGGTCAATATATTGTGCATGTATGTGTACCATGTGTATATGTGGAGGTCAGAGGACAAATGTGGAGTCACCTCTCCCCTCTTTGGTGGGCTCTGGGGATAAATCGATGACAAACTTGCATGGTAAGTGTGCTCAACAGTCAGCAGCACAATCAAGTGCCTATGCTTAACTTTCTCACGAGGATGGTGGAGTCCTTATCAAATCTATGCTAGGGTGGCAATGGTGGTTCACAGCTCTAGTCTTAGTACTAAGGACACTAAAACAAAGAGGATAAATTTGAGAGCAGCTAGGGCTCCAAAGCCAGACTCCCCCCCCCTTTCCCACCCACAACGCAGGCTGGGTATGCTAACGTGTAATTCCAGAACTCTGGAAGAAAAGGCAGAAGGATTGAGCTTGAGCAAGCCTGGTGAATAACATTTCCTCTATTACAAAACAAAAGAGCCAAAGCCCAGGATTAACCTGGCAGGCAGCAGTTTAGTGACAGCATTTGACTAGCATGTGGAAAGCCTTGGGTTCAATCCCAACCACAGGTGCAAAGAAACCAATTCTGAGATTTTAATGACATTCCATTCCTTGAGGTAAACCATTAAACTCCATCAGAACGGAACACTCAGTTTACACAATGTCTGCGTACTTACTTGAATCGAGTCAAACCCACTGTAGTCCCTAGCAAGCTTCAACAGGGGAACCAGTGCTTTCAGTAAGAGGGTGGTACCACATGTCTTCAAAATGAAACGTCTCTTGGAGACAAACATGCTACTCTCACTGCAACAGAAAAAGCACAAGGGCATCACCACTGCATCAGGTGTTACCGAGAGTACAATCAGCACGTCTGTTTTTAATCACTGTTGGATGTATTTATGTATTTAACCATCCAAACCAAACTACCACCAAAGTAGAAAAACAATTAGCTTTATATCCTTCTACAGCTTATGACACGCACCCATTCCTTTCTAATCTCCCAAGTCAGCCTTTCTCATTCTCTTCCACTCACGGCCATACATGACTATTGGCTGGATTCAGAATGTGTGAGGTCACACACATTTCACCTCAATCTGTATAACCTTGCTAATAATTAGCATAGGTTCCAAGTCCAGCCATTTCCCTGCCAGGGTGTGATTTACTTTACCGTGAACAGTATTTGGCTTTGTGTGACGTTCGTTCTCATGTCTGGACACCACACGAGGGCCTGACCAAGCACAGCTGATGTCGCTGTGCCTACTGCTATTTACTACATTCACAGCCCACCTTGTCATGGGCACCACTGCTCACTCCACTGTTTCTTAACTGCTCCAAGTAGATAAAAAGATTCCTAAGGAAATCAATGTTTTTACTTATTACATCTGTGTGGCACAGTTTGCAAGTTAGTAGTTTGATAAACATCTGCCTATGCCAAGCATAAACTTAGTTTAAGAAAAAAAAAAGAAGATACAATGTATACAGTATTTAACCCAAGGCCGACTAAGGCCCATCTAAACTAAGCACCCAAAGTGCTTATTGATTAAACTGACTTCACACCAATTTTAAAAGGTTAACAATAATGGCTTTTGTATATACACTAATACAGCAACCCGGTTGTAATGAGCAAAATTTCAAACCTTGGCAGAGATCAGTAGGAGTGGGGTAGATATTAGAATTGTACTTATCATTCCTTATCTTTCATCCGACCGATATTGCTGCTAACCATGTGGTAAATATGGCCACAGTCACAACGAGCTGCCAGGCAAGGCTTAAAACAAAAACCTACCTAGAAACACAGGTCACAGTCCATACCAGATGGTAAACTGAAGAACTAAAGCAAGGATCTCAGAAGCACGCGAGGACGGCTACTTACTTCAGGCCACGCTGCACGGCACCTACCTGAGTACATAAGCTTCCTGCTTGTCAGTCTTTGTCACACTTATGATCGAGCACTGCACATCCTTCAGAAGGACATCCCACTCGGATCTGTCACCAACAAACAGTGATTAAGGTGCTTATCTCCACCACCTTCCTGTTCAAGCAAACCTTTGCCCCCCACTGCTAGAGACTGAACCCCAGTCCAAATGATAGGCAGGCAGCACCCTGCCCAGGTTCTATTTCTAGTTTTTAATAGAGATATCAACACAGTGATTAAAACCATTTGTCCATTTACTTACTTTGAGACAGGACTGTCCTGGGCATGCATCATGTACACAGGCTGGCCTCCAGCTCAGATGCACGGTCTATGCACTACACGCATGCAGTGCCCACAGGAGCCATAGCAGGGTGTCAGACCCTTAGGAACGGAAGTTCCAGACGGTTTCGAGCTGCCACATGGTGGCTGAGACTCAACCTCTTTATCAGGGAGTAATTTTTCCATCCACTATCTAAGCAAATCTCACACGTGCGCGTGACACACTCACACTCACACACTCTCACACACACTCCACATACTTCCTTGTTGGGGTCTGAGGCCTTTACATGAGGTACAAACGCCCTTGGCCTTATGTTGCCAAGGGCCTCCTCAGTAGCAGCTGTCCCGTGTAAGAAACACTGGCCCGGGCGCTAGAGTAGTGTGTGATCCTAACCGGCTGCTGTCTCTGCCGGCCACCAGTTCCAACACTACGCTAACATCTGTAATCAGACTTACAAACAGACCGACGAGTGCAGCAGTTACTACTACAGGCAGGCATCCCTACTGCACTGTTTTCTAATAATGGTACCCCAGGGTACTTCCTAAACAGACAACACCAGCAACAGAGCTTTCCCATCCAAGAGTCACCACGCCTCGTAATGTTAGAGCACATCACTGCTCCAAGGCAGATAAATCTCTCATGAAACTGCTCAGTTCTGCCTTTAATCGACACAAATAACCATATACACGGATAGACTACTGTAGGTTCTAGTAAGGCTCTGCGCACACGCACGCGCGCACACGCACGCGCACACACGCACACGCACACACGCACACACGCGCACACACACACACACACACACGGGGGCGTGGGGGGGTGTGCTACTGTGGTCAACTGTTTCAACCCTGGTTTTTGGTTGAGACAGGGTCTAACTGTATAGCCCTGGCCGTCCTTCACTTACTCGCCTCTGCTTCCCAAGTCTGGATCCCAGGCGTGTTTCCTATCACACTGTGCCCACATGCACAGTGTGACTGCCTTTAATTCTACGTCTTGAGCTTCTGGCTCTAAGTGCATGAGCCTTCATAAGTAATCACTCGGTTGAGAAGTCCAACTGTTTGACCTGAGACCTTTATTCAACTGCTTCCTTTCATTCCAAGACAGAAAAAAAATGAGGACTACTTTGAGTATCACTGTCACTTGAGGTAGAAGCATGCCGGGTTGCTACAATGGAGGAAGCACAATAAAGTTGCCTTAGGTTGAACAGCATAGGCAAAGCCAGGCACTGTGCTCAGTGCCCGTGAATAGGCTTAAAACCTAGCACCAGAGAGGCTATGGCAGCTACAAGCCAACCCCAACCTCACAATACTCAGGACCCACCCAGCACACGTAAGGCTGAGCGCCAACCCAGCTTGCCCTTCAAAGTAAAAATGCACACGATAGTGATAGTATGACCTGCCCCACCCAGTAAGGTTTAGAACACTGCCCCAGTGCAACTTTCAGTAGCTTAGAAAAAGAAAATTCCACCAAATCCTATAAATAGATAAACCAAGGGTACGTTAGCATTAGTCATAAATATTCTTACCATTCTACCTAAGTCAAGTGCTAAAAAGGTTCAAAAGGACTTGGGTCTGATTTCCAGCACCCACAAGTGAGGCCCATTAACTGGAACTCCAGTTTCAGTGTTATGCACGCAGGCAGAAAACCCAAATTATACATGAAACACTTTAAAGGTAGGTTGTTGATGAGGCCCGAGGGAAAGGGTTGCTTGGTTTAACAAGTACAGGTTACACAAGCTAAGGACTGATGAGAGCTTATCTGGAAAAATTAACTATACACTGCACACATACAGACCTTTATCTCTTGCTCTACCACACCATTAGTCTTCATCATCTTTACACTGCATAAGTATACATACTTATTTATGTATAAGTAAGCTGTAGACATTTAACAAAGCCCACAGGAAATCACAACAGTACTGGTGGGAGAGGGAATGAGATCAGACAGAGCAGTCACACTCTAGTCACCTGAAAGGCTGATAAAACCATGGCACAGACTCCCAGACCCAGCTGAGCAGAGATCTCCACCAAGTTGTCCAGAGATCTCAATTCACAAACCTAAGTGGTTACACTGCATATCACACTCCCCAAGTGGCTGGTTTCAAAGTCCAGTTTACCTAGTGACTGTTTAAAACTCAACTGACGCCAAAGCAGTGAGCACAAAGCCTGACTAAGGAAAGTCTGTTTCCGAGTCATACTATACTCAGATCACCTAACCCTAACTAACCCAATAATTGGTCCACGTGTCAAAAGTAACTGAGGGAAGGATAATGGCTGCTTACAGGACATCCCATGCTCTTTTGGCCTCCGAGGGCACCTGCATGCAAGCACACAAACCTCTAAACCAAACTTGTCCCCAATTTATCTGTGCTATTTTCTCTATTGCTGCCAGTATGCTCAGTGTATACTTCTTACACTGAGATTAATAATTTGGGGTCACCAAGATGACTCAGTAGCACCTGAGTTTGACCCCAGAACCAGAGGGGAAAGGGCGATGGGAAGAACAGAGCTGTGCTAGCTGCCCTCTGCCCCACAGGAAGAAACACTTGCACACGTGCAGCACAAAACAGCTGCTGTGGGAAGCTCACACTAAAAGGGTTTCTGGCAACGCACTGTAAATTTTGTGTAAAACGACCAGAAAGAACTCCTATACCCGTGCAACAGTAGTCAAAGAAATGAGCTCAGAAAGTGTATGATCTTTAACAACGACAATCCTTTACTCAAAATTTTATCTTGCTTATAATGTCCCTTAAAGTAGGCTAAGAATATCCCACCAATTCTAAATATTACTTCTACCATCAATTTAAAAGTCTCTAATATTTTTCAAATAATGCATTTATCTTCTCCATTGCCAGGGGAATTTCCCACCCAACTTCACCTTATTACTGAGAATAGACCAGTCTCATTTTTGGACAGGCTTCCACTGTTGGTCTGTATGGTCAAGTGGATTCTAAAGCCCACCCCACACAGACCGTTCCTCCCTCAGCCATCTATCTACATCACCCACACCACACCTCTCCATCCAGTCAAGTCATTGTTTAAACCAACTGCATCAGCCAAGGTTTTCCTTTGTTAAAGGGTTGCACACTGGGCGACGGCTCAGCCTGATGGCACTGTAGGCTGGGTGCAGCAGCAGGGGGATCCTCACCTCAAAGGCCAGCCTGGTTTATATAAACCGAGCTCCAAGACAGACAAGACTGCCAGGACTCTGCAGAAAGACCCCTGCCTCCGAATAAATAAATGAACTCAGGATTCAGCACACCCATCATCCAAGTCAGGCAGTTCACATCTGCCTGTAACTCTGGCTAATGGAGCCTGACACCCCCTTCTGACTGCTACCAACACCTAATCAAGTGCACACCCTTCAAATAAAAGCAAAAACAATAAATCAAAGCCTATAAAAGGAATCTCTCATTTGCTTAGGGTATGTCAGAAGACGGAGTACTCTCAAAGGCTAATAATGTCTTTTGAACTTTGTCTTGGCTTAGAAAGATGGATCCATTTTGCCTAAAGAATCTATTCCCTCACACCACACACAAAATATCCAATCCCATATGTAATATAAAATCAAAACCTTCAGGAGAAAACGTCTTCCAAACTCTGAGATTAGCAAGAACACTTGAATGGGGCCTAACAAGAGTTACCAGAGAAAATTACTACCAACAACTAAACCGGGTGTGTGCACACTGGTGGGAGCGGCCAGCTCCCTTCAGACAGGGCTCACCAGCCAGCCCATGGCATTACTTGTCCTGCCTCCCTGCCACGGTTACAAGAACCAACTTAAAATGACACCTGGGTTCTCCTCAGGGTGCAGGTCCTAGCACTTGGCCAAATGTGAGACAGGGTCCTGCTCTTGCCTAGACTAACCCTAACGCCCCTCCCCGAAACCCTACTGCCTTGGTCTCCTGTTGAGATTACAGCACCACTAGCAGCAGGTGGGGCAGGTCTGAAATCTGAAGAGACTGGCTACCACCTCAAATCCTAAACTAAATGAAAGAGAAAGTGAGTCCAAAGTGCAAGTTACTTTCTAAAGAGCACCTCCAAACAGACACAAGGTTGAATTGTTTTTGACATTGTAGATCAGGCAAGCATCAAGTTCATTAAGATCCACTGCCTCTGAGCTCTAGGATTAAAGGATAAGTCACCACGGTGCACTTGTGTACGTCAGAGGACAACTCTTGGGAGGGGTTTCCTTCAACTTTTTATAAGGGTTTGTTTTGGGGATGAAACTCATTTTCTAGGCTTCTCCGTCAAGTACCTTTACCCTGGGTTCTTGCCAGACGACCTTACAAACCTGAATCTGCTTGCACGGTCCTGACCTGCCTGGACCTTGATTATGAAGACGAGGCTAACGTCTACCTCCCTCCTCTGCCTCCCGAATGCAGGGATTAAGAGCTTGTGCCATAATACACCGCAGCCCGCAATGCTCCTTTATAAGGCCTCTAATCCACCACTGCCCAGTCTTGTCAGATTAGTCTACAGCTCCTAGTTGTACAGAACTGAAATCTTACAGCGTGTGTGCTTGTCAGGCTTCTTTTCTCAGCAGATCTGCTTACATCAGTCAGTCAGTACTCGTGTGTTGCACAGAACAATGGTTCAATTATTGCTGGGTAGCTTTCTCTTATGTGGTTATACAACTATCCACTTGTTTGAATTTGTTTCAGGATCTCACCATGTAGCACCTGACTGGCTTGAAACTCACTTGTAGAGTAGCATGGCCTCTGCCTCCCCAGTGCCACCAATTCCTAAGGACCTCCCCCCATAGATTTGCAGCTTGGGAGTGATCGCCAAACTGCTATTAAAACTCTCACGTTGTCATAATCAATTGGATCTTAAACGATCAGGCCTGGTCACCTAGTTTAAGGCGTTTCCCTGCTTCTCATGACAATGCATTCCCTATTTCTAAAGCTACCCTCTGACTAGGCTTGTGTGAAAAGGCTTCAGGCTCGGACAGCTTCTTTAACTGCCCACCCGTCTAACCTCAGCCTTTAGTCTCTTCACATTTTGGTGGTTACTGAGTTCAGCACTGACAGGTAAGGACTTTTTGGTTATCAAATTTATTATGCAATACAACAAAGTTAATGAGTTCCAAGACCAGCCTGGTCTATGTAGTGAGTTCCAGGCCAGTCAAGGCCACACAGAAAAACTGTCTCGAAGCAACCACCACCCTGAAAGGTGGTTTAGCTACATACAACTGCTTTTTGACAACTTTCATACCTTGCATTCTATATCGATGTTTTCTTACCCAGCCTTGGCCTAAAAAGGAATAGAATCAAAGGCTGTTAACACCTTAACTACTTACTGTAAATGTCGTTTTTCATCCCACTACTCATGGTTATTACTTCCATTTCAGAAAAGATGCAAACCTGTGAGCCCCTGACTAGGTGATTTATCCACTGGTTTTCCAGGCACTTCTTTAGAGCCTCTAACAACCAGTGCACCCTCAGCTAGATGGTCACTGAAAAAGCCGTCAACTTTCAGTTCTTTCCAACAGACTTCAGCTCCTATGTGATATATAACAACCACATCAAAACAAAACAAAAAAATTTCAGTTTCTTGTTACACATCCACCCACACGTATAAAGGTAGTTTTACAGAAAGCACAGGTCGGTGGTGGGTCTCCCAAGGCAGAGGCAGGTGAATCAGGTCAGCCAGGGCTACACAGAAACCCTGGGTAGGAAAAAAATAGCCTACCTTTTAAAAAGCTCCATCCTTCCTCTACTCTGAAACCACTTTAATCAAGCGTTACTATATTTTAGCGTTAATATATATTATTTTATTCTATCGATGTTTTGCCTACATGTATGTGCCCCACAGGTGTGCAGTGCCTTCAGGAGTCAGAAGAGGGCGTCAGATCCTCCAGAATCCCCCAGAATGGTTGAGCTGCTATGTGGGTGCTGGGAATTGAATCCCGGTCCCCTGGACAGCCAGTGCTCTTAACCTCTGATCCATTTCTAGAATCCCACTCTGGCATTTCCAACTAAGTTGAGAACGAAAACCTTCCCATTATCAAGGAGAAATACTATGTAGATTCATGTCAAGTTCCAAATGTCTTTGTAATTTCCTAGCGCGTCCCTCTTTCAGTCCATCCTGAGATTTTCTAGGAAATAAAATTAAAACACTAGCTTGTCGTGGCGCCTACCACAATCAGCTTGCCATTTGTAAAAGGAGTAAGGAAGCTTCTCCAGGCTTGCTATGAGAAAACGCGAAGAGTGTTTACAACTGAAAATGGCACACGCCTCGCGTGAGGATCGAAAACTGAGACCTCAGCGACTCGGGTACATTTCTGCCCTACAATGGAAACGTTTGCAGCAACTACTAAGAACTGCGTTTCCCAGTGTGCCTTAAAGTCTCGGCAGCACGTGGCCGCCTGGATTCTCTTCTCGCTTTTTGTCAGAGGACGGTTGCACCGCGCAGCCAACATTCCTAAAACGCCCATTGGTCCACACCCTGGGGCCAGGCTCCGGAGGGGCCCAGGAGCTCATTGGTCCGCCTCTCAATGAACCGGACCACGCCGGTTCCTCCGCCACTCCAGCCGCGTTAGTGCGCCTTAGAGCACAGCGGAGCCCGCATACCCGCCGCCAAAGCCTGCGACTGGTGTCACCGCCGCCGGGTCCGTGCATCCTCGGTGTCACCCGCGCTTCTAAGCTCGATTCTCATAGCGAGGTCACCAACAGCTCTCCGCACCACGTCCCGTGCAGCGTGTGATCGCCCGGGCGTGATTAGGGGCCCCAGGCTTCCTTTGCTTCGGCTTAAGGCATCAAATAAAATAGCTCTCCGGGCTGAGCCGCTTGTACCTCTGGAAAGCAGGCAAACCCTCCTCCACCCCTCCGCGCTCTCCCCGACCTCGCCTCGCCTCCGGAACAGGTTACATAGCCCAAGGTCAGGAGCCTCCGGGGCAAAGCCCAGAGGGTCCCGATGCCTCTGCTGCAGGGCACGTCGGGGCGTCGGCGGGGCCGGGCACTGCGACACGGCCACTCCCGCCCAATCCCACCGCCCGAGCGAGCGCCACGCGCGGCCGCCTACCCCGCGGCGGGAGGCCTGCTCGCCGCCCGGCGGCCGCCCAACTCGTGCTCCGCCCGCCCCTCACCCGCACGGGCACGCCGAACCGAGCCACACCTGCCGGAGGGCCGCGCGCCCCCCGCCGGGGCCCGGTCTGCTCGGCTCCCCAGTCCGCCGGGGACGTTACCTGAGCACGCGGCCGCGCCGGCCTCCTCTCCTCCCCTCCCCCAGGCGCAGGCGGCCCCGCAACGGCGGCGGGAGAAGCCAGTTCCCGCCCGCTGACCTGGCCCCACCTGAGGCCGCCACTCCTGCCTCGCAGGAGGCGACGGCGAACCACCCTCAGGCCCCAGCACCCACCTTGGGATGGTACGAAGGTCCCCAGATCCCTGGCTTGCGTCGGACTGCTGTCTGGAGAACCAGACCTCCAGCAGTTTCTCGGTCCCTTCGAAAAAATGTGCAGCTTCCATCACCGTGAGACTAGCGAACAACCAACAACCACAGAAAATCAACTAAATTAAATCTCTTCTCCCGCCGCTCCTGCCGCCGCTGCGGATTGTTCCAGCTGTGTTACTAAAGTTCAGGTTCCTTTTTTTTTTTTTGCTATAATTTTATATTAACTTTTTTTTAAAAAAAGGACTAATAAAATTTTCCCGGCTATTTTCGTGAGCGAAAGTTGAACGTGAGTCCGTTGGAAATAGAGGCAGATACAGTTCAGTCTCTTGTAGTCCGCTGCTTTCCCGTTAGAGAGAGTTGAGCGAGCGCTAGCTAATGTCGCCGGCCATACTGTGTAAGCGAGGGTTGTGCGTGAGCGCAGACTTTATATAAGCATCCTCCCCCGACAGGCCAGGAAGTGACGCGATCGCCCCGCCCTCGCGTCTCATAGGGGCAGCTTCGTGTCAGTCAAACGTCGCCGAACGCCGGCTGGCTGGCGGAGGGCCCACAGGGGGTGCAGGGGACTACCAGCTTGGTTGCAGATGAAGCTGCCGCTGTCCCTTGAGCGGGAGACCTCACTGTTGTCCGGCTGGGGACTTGGGAAGCTGGGATTGCTTGTGGAGCTGGTGGGGAGAGCCGGAGATAGGCGAGGCTGTCCCACGCTGCATACAGCTGGGTTAGCAGAGAACACGAGGGATTCTCGAGGGGTGTCTGCGGGGCTCGGCGGGGGCGGTGGCCACTGCTGGGTTGGCGTGGTGGCTTTGATCCTGTGCTGTTCCTCCTTTCAGCCGAGGTGCTTTTTTTTTCTTTTAAACCATTTTTTTTTTCACGTGTTTCCTCGAGAGGAACGCAGCCAAGGCAATAAAATTCAGCGTTTGTCAGTGACGTACGTGTTGCCCGGGGTCGGATTGGAATGCGCTTTAATTCTGCTTGTGCTTTATCTGCTGTGGGAATGAAGGCAGCCCTCGACGGGTTTACACAATAGCCAGAAGCGCTGTCTTCCTATTTCAAAAGAGAAAAGAGAAAAGCAACGTGGCGCCCAGCCTTGGAGGGCTCTGGCGCTACCTACCCCCAACCGTGTGCCTCGCCTAGCTTAGGACTTGGCTGAGGTCCAGCAGCCACCTATCCACCCATACTCCATTAGGTCAACTGGTGGATATTTAGTTCGCAAAACTTTCTAGGAATTAGCTTTATTAAGTATAATACGAGGTTATTTGATAATATTTTGCTTAGGCTATTCTTCCAGGGGTGAACTAATTGAAAGTATTCCTCTCAACCAGCAGTTATCCCGCAAATTTACAATGCTATCTCAAATGCCTAAAAAGGATCTTCACGGGTATATAATAATAATATAAACAGGTATCAAGGAGTTTTCATTAAAGATAATCTAAAGTGTAAATTAAGGGTCAATTCGAAGTAGGTTTTTTTTTTTTTTTTAATCTTGAGTAGCAAAAGATGTTAACAAAGTTATTACTTGGAAACACTGGGGGACAGTCCCCAAGCTCATAAAATTAAAAACTATTATAGTAACAAGACAAAGTGACCTATTATCCTTAGAGAAATGCACTGCAGAAGACACTGTTGGCTAGCTCTTGCCTTACAAGAGCATGGATTCATATGTCTATGAAATTTGTTGAGAAAGGACCTGTGTGATGAGGGAGATACATGTTCTTAAAAGCATACAACTCAAACTAGGGATAGGGACAAAATACAATAAATGCTATTTATTCTATTATAATAGTAACTCGAGGAGGATGTAGTTATACTTGAAATAAAGATTAAAGGAATATTTCCATGTTTTACAAGCTATTCAATTATTTGATGGTTGCTTATTGAAAAGAAGACTGCCTACAAACCTCAAACACTAATTGTAGTATAAGTATAATTTGGCTTATAATTATTTATAATTAGTTGCTTTTTAAGTTACTATTATGCTTTTTCCTAACCTAATTTAAGTTAACAAAAGTGCCAAGAACCTTGGTGAGGTAAATTATTGTCAGAGAGAGGCTAACTTAACCAGTGTCAATGAATTGCGTTGCTTCTTTGTAAAAATGTATAATTTTCCTTAAGGACTATTCTACTGAAGCTCAAATCACTTGTACTTTTAGCTAAGGTAGTTCATTTTTGCTTAGATATTTCCCAAAACTGATTATGTCCAAAGTTGTCATCATTCCTAGACTAGTCTCTATCAGTGACCATTCTTTCCACTTTGAGAGGGGTGGGGGGCTCAGTTGTTGAGAGCAGTTGTTGCTCAAATGCTGGCTTATCACCATCTGTAACTCCAGGTCTAGGGCACCCCACACCCTCTTCTGACTTCAGTGGGCACCAGCAAGATCAAGATGTATATCTCTATATGCAGGCAAAGCCTCATACCCATAAAATAAAAACAAAATTCTTTTCAGAAGGGCTTATGTAGCAGGCTGCTGTGGTGACACATGCCTTTAGTCCCTGTACTCTGTGCGTAGAGGCAGGTGAATCTCTGTGACTTCAAAGCCAGCCTGGTCTACAGAAGAATTCCAGGACAGCAAGGGCTACACAGAAAAACCCTGTCTTGAAAAACCAGAACAACCGAAAGCAATTAAAGAAAAAGAAGTGCTTATTTAATTTTGCCTATATGCACATGCACACACACACACACACACACACACACCCCTACCTTCTAAAAGACTGCTATCTGCTCTTTTTTATTTTTGTCCTAAAGATTAAACCCAAGGACCTGAACTATGTAGCCTAGGCTGGTATTGAACTTGAGACCCCTCTACTCCTGTTTTTTACAGTTCAGGATCATAAGGACTCATTTTCTTTGGTAGACACTCCAATTGGGATGTTGGAGTGAGACTGGAGATTGAGCCCAGGGTTTCCGTATGCTAAACATATGCTGTACCACTGAGTGTGCGTGTGCGTGTGCGTGTGCGTGTGCGTGTGCGTGTGTGTCCTCACCTTGCATGTGGAGATCAGAAGACGACTTGGGGAACTTGGTCCTCTTCTCTCATCATAGAGGTCCCAGAGATCAAACTGAGGTCATCAGGCTTGGTGACAAGCACCTCTGCCCGCTGGGAGTTCCTAGCAGTCCAAAATCCCCAATCCTAGAATTCCTTCCTCATCTCCATCCTCTTCTCCCTTCTGCTGTCATCGGGTTTTCTTGGTTTTTGCTTTTGTTTGTTTTTATAAAACTCCTCAAAAGAGGGAAAGGCAGATTCGTACTCCAACCTCTTCAGTGTTCCTTCAGATCCCAGGAATGGATTTTTAGCCCTGGGAATTAGATAAAACGGTATTTCTCAAGGCCCACATTTGGTCAAATCTAATGTTTCAGTCTTTGAAACATTAACTTGAAACACTAACCCCTCCCCCAGTGCTGGGGATTGAACCTGGAGCCTCAGGTGTGCTAGACCCTATCCCCAGCCTTACCCTTCCCTCATGAAAAACAGCCCTCTTCAGTCTTCCTTCTACACTGGATTTCCTTCCCGACACTACAAGACTGCTTGCCCTTTCTTCCCCCTGCCTTCTCCTTTCTATACACTCTTCTCCAGATGATCTACTTAGTGAGACCACAACTTCTGACGACCTACACCATACAAATACCATCCGGATTTCTCTTTCCAGCCCAAGCATTCCCGTTCCTTTCAGATCTTTGAAGCATCCGCCTGCCTGATCACCCCAACGCTGAATGAGCATCTAGATGCTACCGTATCTAAGAAGGTCAGTTGCTTTTCAGCAAAGTCAGCCTCCTCCCCATCAAAACTGAAGCCTGGCTGTTCTCGGGTACCCACCCCAGCTGACCTCTGTTGCCTCTACCCTCACCTCTTGGTCATCGGCCATCATCATCTCTAACTGTGCTTGCACAAACCCTAAGGCATCTCTGAGGGCCTGCACATGCTCAGCACAGAGAGTGGCACTGTTAGAAGCTGAGGTCTTACTGGAGAAAGGGTGTCGTGGTGCCCTCCTCCCAGCTGCCTGAGGATGCTCAGTCTGTTCCTGGCTTCTTCCAGATGAAGATGTAGAACTCTCAGCTCCTCCTGCACCAGGCCTGCCTGGATGCTGCCATGCTCCCGCCTTGATGATAATGGACTGAACCTCTGAACCTGTAAGACAGCCCCAAATAAATGTTGCTCTTTATAGGAGTTGCTTTGGTCATGGTGTCTGCTCACAGCAGTAAGACCCTAAGACAGCATTCATGGGCTTCTCTTTTCCTGTATTTCTGTAAGTGTGGTCGGCTTGTCATACACCGAGACTCTGTCTTTTCTCTGCTTCTCTTCTCCCATTTTCATACTTCGAGCCCTAAAATAGGATTCCTGGCCTCTCACAGTACTTAGTCTCTTTACCCTCCTTTGGCCGCTTCGGTTGACTTACTATAAGCAGAAAATAACACTTGTAGAATGGAAACTGACACTTAGAAAAAGATTTCCAGGGGTTGGGGATTTAGCTCAGTGGTAGAGCGCTTGCCTAGGAAACGCAAGGCCCTGGGTTCGGTTCCCAGCTCCGAAAAAAAGAACCAAAAAAAAAAAAATTTCCAGATTTACTATTAACTTAGCTACGTTGTTGTTGTTGTTGTTGTTGTTGTTGTTATTATTATTATTATTATTATTATTATTATTATATACACGTATATATCATTACATGAACCTAAACTGTATTAACCTCCTAGTTTCATTTCTGTACTGTGATTAAATACCCTGACCAAGGGTTGGGGATTTAGCTCAGCGGTAGAGCGTTTGCCTAGCAAGCGCAAGGCCCTGGGTTCGGTCCTCAGCTCCGGGAAAAAAAAAAAAGAATATCCTGACCAAAAAAACCAAAAAACCCAAAATAACCCAGCTTATTGCAGAAAGGGATTTTTTTCTGCTCACAACTCCAGGTTACAGCCCGTTGTAGCTAGGACATTGCAGTGGTGGGAACCTGAAACATTTAGTTGCATCCACAGTGAAGAGAAGAGAAATGAATATGGGGTGCTCGGCTCGAGCCAGCTTGAGGTATCCAGTTTTTGTTTAAAGATTTTATCTGTCATCTGTTGTGCAGAGCTTTGGGGCTGCTTGGCAGGAAGCTGGCTTTGGGCCAGGATAGGGAAGTAAGCTCAGGCAGGAAGCTGACTTTGGGCTAGGATAGGAAGTAAGCACAGTTATCTTGGGCATCCTGATGAGCCCCTAGAAACAGTGATCACAGGACTTTGTTTATTGTCTTGCTTGTTCCCTGAACCCAGAACTGACATTATTATCTGCATGCACTCAAAATGGTATAAAATAAGACTGGGGGGGGGAATAAACCGGCTTCATCCTCAGAACAGGCTGGGGTCATGCTGTTGTCTAATTGTTTCTTTCTTTTTAATCCTCGCTCCGGCCCTGGAGAACCCTTGATGACTAAGTTGGCCTAGTCAATCTGTTTATGCACACGCATGCCTTCATGAATTTCTGTGCACCACGTGCCACCCTTGAAGCCTGGAAGAACTGGAGTCTCTGATAGTTATGTTCCACTACATGGATGACAGAAACTGAACCCTGGTCCTCTTGAAAAAGCAATACATGGTCACACATCTTTAACGCCAGCACTCAGGAGACAGAGGCAGGCGGAGTCTCTGAATTCAATGCCAGCCTGGTGGTCTACAGAGTGAGTTCTAGGACAACCAGGGATACACAGAGAAATCCTGTCTTGAAAGAAAAAAAAAAAGAAAGAAAGAAAGAAAAGAAGGAAATAAATAAATAAATGTTCCTAACCACTGAACTACCTTTACAGCCCCAATTTTTCTAACAGTTCAGAAGGTAACCCTAAGGAATGATATTGCCCACCGTGAGTCTTCCCGACCCAATTAAGGCAGTCACAACAACCCAAGGACAAGCCCACAGGCCAACTTGATCTAGACCTTTTCTCCCTGACATTGCCTTCCCAGGGGACAATTAAAACCATCACACTGTCTGTCAAGCCTGTCTGTGAGCCTACCTGAAGAATTCTTCACCACCATCATATCTACCATTCACTCACTCACTTCATACTGATTTTCTACCTTTAGGTAAATTTAATATATCTGGAAGGTTTTTCTTTTACTCTTCGTAGGATGTCTTCCTGCCCCAGTTTCCCAAGTGCTGGGATTAAAGGTTGAGCCATCAGGTCTGCCTCTACTTGCTTGTTCTAGTCTTTTAGACTTTGTAATTTAAATGTTGTTTCTTCTGGAAGTTTACCTAAGATGGACGGTCCAGATGTAGCGAGCCACAAATATAGTGAGTCAAAAAGATTAGAGTCTGTTTGTACTGGCATAACATGCAGAGACAGGCAGATGGTCCGGAGTGAGTGGACAGCTTTGCCCCAGGAGGCTGCTGCTAACCTGTGCTTTCTCATGAGGTATGTTGATATAAAAAGAAAAAAACTTCAAACAAGAGAGTGGTTTATTCCAAGCCAATACGGAAGACAATACCTACTTTAGAAACATAGCTTTCAGGCTAACATGAGTTTCTAACAGATGTTGTTCCACTATGACAAGGTTTCATCAAGAGAGAGATTATAAAAACCATTCGTAGCCACAGAAAGAAGTAGACAGTCCTCAAGTAAACAGACTCCAAAGAGTCGGGCTAGCAAGATGGCTTGGCACGAAAAGGTATTTATGCCAGGTAGTGGTAGCACACGCTGTTAGTCCCAGCATTGTGAGGCAGAGGCAGATAGGATACTGAATTTGAGGCCAGTCTGGTAAGTTCCAGGACAGCTAGGGCTAAACAGAGGAACTTAGTCTCAAAAGATGGATGAATGGATGGATGGATGGATGGATGGATGGATGGATGGATGGATGGATGGATGGAAAGATAGACAGACAGCTACAAAAGGTATTTGTCACCAAACCTGATGACCCAAGTTCCATCCCCAGGACCACTTGGAAGAAGAGAATCAACTCCTACAAGCTGCCAAAATGTCCTCTGATCCCAACACACAGGGTCTTGTGCTCCACAAAAGAGATAACTAAAACCAAGATTCTGGTTTCTTTTCCTTTCTATTCTTGTGATTTAATAGAAGCCGAAAAAGCTTCAGGGTGGGGTTGGCTGACGCACGCCTTTAATCCCAGCACGCAGGAGTCAGAGGCAAACGGCTCTGTGAGTTCGAGGCCAACCTGGTCTATGTAGTGATCCCTAGGACAGCCAGTACCGTGTAAAAGAACATATAACGAATGTTCTGGGCTTAAATCCAGGCTCACACGGAAAATGCTGTCAGGTACAGACATACAGGTCAATGCTAAATAGATGTCCTAGGACAAGATGCAACTCAGTCTGCTTCTCTTCTGAGACATGAGCTACGAAACCCAGGCTAGCCTGGAACTCATTATACTCCTGCTTTGCAATAACAGGCAGGCAACACCTTCCCTGGCTCCAACTTGAGCCTTATGTGTTGATGTGACAAAATGGTTGGCAAAGGCCACCTAAAGAAGGATGGGTTTGTTATAGCCAGTGCATGCATTAAGAGGGAATACAGTCCATCAAGACAGTGAAGACACACCGGTCAGAATGTGCGATGCCTCTGCTTCAGCAGCCAAGAAGCAGAGCGCGATGACGGCAGGCACTGGGTTTACCCTCTCCTTCTTAGTTCTGGTACTCTAAAAGTCCACGGAATGCAGCTGCTCACATCGAGGCTGGGCCTCCTCTCCTCAGTCAAACTTTTCTGAGTCACAGACTTTTCTAGAGGAGAGTTTTCTAGGTAAATCAGAATCCAGCCCAGTTGACAACGAAAGGTACCCATGAAGGGCTTCTCAATCGACAGCTCTCCATCTTTGTGGAAACCAAGTCCCAGTGGTTCAGTGGGTGGAAGATGCAGTCTCTGCTCTCATGGCTAAAGCTGGTGCACAGGTCTCCACATCCCCGCCTGTAAAAGACGGAGGGCAAGCGATCTCTGTGTAGAAATGAGATCTGGAGATGGTAACCCCAGTTTGGTTTGAGCCACAGTCTGAACAAAATCGATCTCTTCTTAAAAAAACAAAAAAAAAAAAAACAAACAAAAAAAAAAAAACAATTGATCGTTGCCAGTTTACTAGCATTAAGGGATGGTTAGGCCAAGGGTCGCCTTTACACGCACACACATGGGTTTAGGTGTTCTCCAGAGGGACTTGGCCGCGGTTGGTTCCTCTTGCCTTTCATCTTTCTCCTACACAATGTCAAAGAAAGCCCTTATCAGCTAGCAGCAGCTTGATCCGTGGACTTCCCAGTCTCTAGTTGCTCTCTAGAACAACACGATTACGTGATTAATCCAGGGTCTTGCACATGATGTTAGGCAAGTGGGCTACCACTGAGCTATGCCCCCATCCCTGTACATATTTTTATTGCTCCTATACTATTATTGTTTCTTGGTTGCCAGCTTTCTTACACTTTCAACTCGGTTTTAAGCTGCAGGAGAGCTTGTTTACTTTTGCTTAATGCTTTCTCCCCCTCTTTCTCCTCTTCCTTCTCCTCCTCCTCCCCTCCTCCTCCCCTCCCTCCTCCTCCCCCCCCTCCTCCCTTCCATCCCTCCTCCTCCTCCTCCTCCTCCTCCTCCTCCTCCTCCTCCTCCTCCTCCTCCTCCTCTACCTATCTTGTGTTAGTGATGGGGACAGATGGCACATGCTAATCAAGCAATCCACCACTGTGCTCTATCTCTTCTGCTCAATAGAGCACCCTCAAAGGTAAGACCTGACGAGAGGTCAGTACTCAATCACCACTAATTGGATAAATACTCATTTTCTTGAGACAGGGTTTCTCTGCATAGCCCTGGCTGTCCTGGAACAGGCTTTGTAGCAGGCTAGCCTTGAACTCAAGAGGTCCACCTGCCTATGCCTCCTGAGTGCTGGGAACAAAGGCGTGCACCACCACACCTGGCTAAGCAATGACATTTCAAAAAGACTCGCTATTTTCATCTCGCTATTTGCCTGCAGGTATGCATATGTGCGTGTGCACGCAGCCCCTGCAGATGCCAGAACAGGGCTCCAGGTCTCCTGGTACTAGAGCCAGGGATGGTTGTAAAGCCTCTATGTGGGTGCTGGGAATGAAACCTTCAAGAGCAGCCAGTGCTCTAAATCACTGAGCCATCCCTCCAGTGTCTTAGTGATGGACTTCAAAGTATCTTCCTAACCGTAGTGGCCATTCCTGGCTGTCAGCTTGACTGTATCTGGAATGAACTATAATCCAGATAATCTGGAAAGCTCAGCTGTGATCCAGATCTTGAGGCTGGGAGACACAAATTTCTGACCTGGATCTTGGTATGGAGGTCTTGAGGCAAAGTGGCTGTGAATCCCAGGAGACTGAGGCAAGGAGATCTCTGAGTTCAAGGTCACCTGGGACAAAGCTAGTCCCAGCTCCAGGCATGGTGGTTCACACCTTTCTCCCCTTCTGTTGGAGACCAACTCATTGGTTCTCCTCTCTCTCTCTCTCTCTCTCTCTCTCTCTCCTCCTCCTCTCTTCCTCCCCTCCTCCTCCTCCTCCTTCCTCCTCCTCCTCCTCCTCCTCCTCCTCCTCCTCTTCTTCTTCTTCTTCTTCTTCTTCTTCTTCTTCTTCTTCTTCTTCTTCACCTGCTTCATGGGAATGAGTCACTGCTAGATCCTTGGACTTCTATTCACAGCTGCTGGGGAGTTGGACTACAGACTGTAAGTCATCAACCAGTTCCCTTACTGTATAGAGACTGCCCGTAAGCTCTGTGACTCTAGAGAACCCTGACTAAGACACTAACCCATCTTACTGTCTCAAACTAGCCGCATTAGCCAATATTTCCTCAAGGTCCAACCCTCATATTTTTTTCACCATCAAACTCTTTCAACTTTTATTGTTAGAAAAAGCTACAGTTCTGTATAACATACTCCTGTACATGCTGTTACTTACCTATTGCTACATAACAACTCTATACAGAATTAGTGGCATAAAATAGCACAGTTTTCTATCCCAGTCTTCCTGTGGATTGGGGGTTCCCACGTGGCCTAGCTGGAGTCTCTGCTCCACGGTCCCTTACAGGGCTGTAATCAACTTCTCATTTTCTTTTAGTCAGCGTGAGCTGCTGTAACAGAGAGTCTTGTGAAAAATAAGAGTTTATTTCTAAAAGTTCTAGAACAGAAAGTGAAAAACTAGATGCCAGAGTTAGGTCCCCAGGAGGAGGGCCCTCTGCCATGAGTCACCATGTGCGGGAGAAGATTCAAAAGTCCTTGGTGGTGGTGGTGGTGGTGGTGGTGGTGGTGCTGCTGCTGCTGCTGCAGCTTCCTGCCTCCTCCTGCTTCTTCTTCTGTTCCCTCTTCTTCTTCTGTTTTGCTTCTTCTTCTTCTTCTTCTTCTTCTTCTTCTTCTTCTTCTTCTTCTTCTTCTTCTTCTTCTTCTTCTTCTTCTTCTTCTCCTCCTCCTCCTCCTCCTCCTCCTCCTCCTCCTCCTTTTCTTCTTCTTCTTCTTTTCTTCTTCTTCTTTTCTTTTAAATAAGGGTACTAATCCCACTCAGGAGGATCCCCATCTTATAACCTATTTCCTTCCAGAAGGCCCTATATTAAGGCCAACTCATGGGGAGTAGGATTTCAACTTATGAATTCAGAGGACAGTGACAGAACACTCAGTCCAGAACAGAGCCAACGTTGCAGCCTCCATTTCAAGATTCAACAGGGAAAGTGTTTTTCCAAGCTCATGTGATTGTTGTTGGCAGAATTCAGCTCCTTCTTAGCTGTGGGGCCAAGGGCCTCAGTCCTGTACCCTCGGACATCCTTCCACCTTTGCACTGATGTGTACGTTTATTGTTTAAGATTAGAATGAGTTACTTTGAAGGGTAATGGGTTCTACAGGCCCCTGCTAGGCAAGTGCTCTACCACTGAGCTATACACTGCAGCCGTTCATCTACTTTTTAATTTTAATTCAAAAGAATGATTGAATGCCAAAGCTGGCTCTTTCCTGTTTGTGAGAGCCAATTTTTACATTCTCAGAAAACTTGGAAGTGAATTGATATCGCATTGGTAGCATGGACTTGGCTGTGGTCAAATTATTCACTTCAATGAGATTGGTAAACTCTGCAATCAGGAATCTTGATATTATCAAAGAGCTGTTTGTTAAATATTTACCAACTGTGCTGGTCAGTTTTAACTTTCGACCCTAGAGTCACCAAGGGAGAGTCATCACATGAAATTCTCTACCCCAGGTTGGTTTGCGGGAGACTGTTCTGGTTGAAAATTGACCCAGGAAGATCCAGCCTATTTTATTTGGCACCATCCCCTAGGCAAGAAGTCCTAAACAGTAAACAAGGGGGAGCTAGCAGAGGACACACAGGATCTGCGTGTTTGCTTTCTGCTTGACGGTTGATGTGATGTTTTTTGTTTTTTTTTTTTTTTTGGTTCTCTTTTTGAGCTGGGGACCCGAACCCAGGGCCTTGCGCTTCCCTAGGCAAGCGCTCTACCACTGAGCTAAATCCCCAACCCCTGATGTGATGTTTTAAGTCCCTACCTTAGCATCCCCAAGAAAATGGACTGTGACCTAGAATTCTAAACAATTTACTATTTTTTTAATTTATTTTGTATCTGAGTACACTGTAGCTGTCTTCAGACACACCAGAAGAGGGCATCGGATCCCATTACAGATGGTTGTGAGCCACCATGTGGTTGCTGGGATTTGAACTCAGGACCTCTGGAAGAGCAGTCGGTGCTCTTAACCACTGAGCCATCTCTCAGCCCTGTGACCTAGAATTCTAAACCCTTTCTTTCCCCATTGTGCTCTCCACCAGGGCATTTGATAGACAGTGGAGCAGAGACACCACACACCACCGTGTTGCAGGAAGTTAGATCAGGCTGTGAACTCCAAGATTCACAGCCAATGGCAGCAAGTGACTTTCCAGAAGAGCAGGATTTGATTCCCAGGACTTGGAGGCCTCTGGTAGTCAGGGTTCTCTAGAGTCACAGAACGTATGGAATGTCTCTATATAGTAAGGGAAACTGCTGGAATGACTTAAGTCTTCAGACCAACTAGCCCAACAATGGGCAGCTGTGAATGGGAAGGCCAAGAATCTAATAGTATCTCAGCTCCAACATGAATGAATACCCACTTAAGAATAATACACCCTGGTGTCAGGAATCGGAGGCAGATGGATTGCTTTGAGTTGGTCTACATACAAGCTTCAGGAGAGCCAGAGTTATTAGTAAGACCTTTCTTCCTTCTCTCTCTCTTTCTTTCTTTCTTTCCTTCCTTTCTTCCTTTCTTCCTTCCTTTCTTCCTTTTTATGTATATGAGTACACTGTGGCTGTCTTCAGACACACCAGAAGAGGGCATCGGATCCCAGTACAGATGGTTGTGAGCCACCATGTGGTTGCTGGGAATTGAACTCAGGACCTCTGGAAGAGCCGTCAGTGCCCTTAACCACTGAGCCATCTCTCCAACCCAGTAAGACCATTTCTAAAAATAGTTTTTCAAGCTAGTCATGGTGAATCCCTTTAACCCAGCCCTGGGGGAGGCAGAGACATGAGGACCTCTATGACTCTGAGACTATCCTGATCTACATAGCAAGTTCCATGACAGCCAGACCCTGCCCCAAAGGCATGGGTGGTGGAGAGATAGCTCAGTGGGTTCAGGTACTTGCTGCTAACGCTGATGACCTGAATATCCACAATGGAAAGAGATTTAAGTGCTAAAAGTTGTTGTCTTGACTCCACATGTGCATAGTGGCAGACACACACACACACACACACACACACACACACACACACACACACAGTTAAATACACCATGGTACCTCATATCTGTATTTATAGTACTTGAGGTGTGAGGCAAGAAGGTTGTTAACTCAAGACTAGCCTGGGTTATATGCTGAGTTCGAGGGTAGCCTAGGCTACAGAATGGAATGCTACCTCAAAAAGCTGGGAGGGGAGGTGTTTAATACGAAAGTGTTTGGTGTTGAAAACTGTTTCTTGGGGCTGGAGAAGTGGCCCGGTTGTTAAGAGCCTTTGCTGCTCTTACAGAGGGGCCAGGTTCAGTCCTCAGCACCCACACTATTATTAATTCCCCTTCCGGCAGATGACACCCTCCTCTGACTTCACTTGCATCAGGCATAAACAGACAATCATGCAGGTAGACCATGTGCACACAAGATAAAAATAAATCTTTACAAAAGGAAAGTGTTTTCTAGGCACCATTTTCAATTATTTCCAATTTTACCTTAATTTGTGCGAACTTCTAGTATTCTGAGAGAAGCAACGTAACCACAGATCCTTACCATTAGGAGAAGGGTCTCCATTAGGCCAAAGTGTATCGCATTCATGCTGACAAGAAGAACCTGACAAGAAGATCATTCAACTTTTTCTTTTTTAAAAGAATATACATAGTTTTGTTTTCTGTGCTGAAGAAATAAAGTTTCATAGATGTGAAGAACAAAGCTGTAAAAACAAGGTTTTGAGAAATACATCGGGTGGTCAGGATGCCTATGACAAACTTGTCACCTTTCTGAAAGACACATCTGACTTCAGGATGCCCAGTGATATGATAAAGTTTTGGTGATCAAGGTATTGAGACAATTCTGACTAAACTAATTAAGACAAAACAATAACAACTGTTCTACCTACCCATCCCTGTGGTAAATTCCGAGAACAACTGCAAGATGCCATCCTGACCCTGCCCGACCACCCAGTTCCACCCCCTTCTAAGGGACGTGCCAACAGCCTTTCCCAGTGATTCTCCAGGGCCAGGTGCAGGGCTGGATGAGGAAAGTGACTAAGCCAAGAACAGCCCCTTGAGCAGGCCAGCCAATACCTGACCAGATCCTTTGTCCTGCGCACCACCAATGAGAATGGGCCAGCTAACCCTCTTGCTGAAGTCTGCCCTCTGTAACAAATAAAAGTTGTGTGCTTTTTGGGTTCAGGGTTGCCTCTCCCAGCATGGATGAGCAGCCCCACGTATGTGGATTAAAAACCTTACACCCTCATGCTATTGCAATGGTCACTTTGTCAATCTGTGCTCTGTGGGTGGCGCTCCTGAGATAAGGCCACTATGGGGTCTTACGACAGTGCATTGCTCTTTTGCCTGCACGTGTGTCTGTGTGAGGGTGTCAGATCTTGGAGTTACACATGGTTATGAACCATGGGTATGAACATAGCCGTGTAGTTGCTAGATACTGAACCTGGGTCCTCTGAAAGAACAGTCAGTGCTCTTAACCACCAAGCCATGTCTCCAGCCCCTCCACTTATTTTTTTATTGGAAAAAAAATGCTCAGGTTTCAAAGTGAGGTGTTTCCCTGCTTCGGCAATAACACAGACCTAGGTCTTTGAGGTGTTAGTGTTTAGTTGTCTCTGCTTAGGAGGACACAGGACAGGAAACAGGAACTGGTTCCCTGGTGTCTTAAGTGGTGTGACCCAGGTGTACACCAGCAAAGCCTACCAGACTCACATGACAAACACATTTCTATTGTTCTTTTATTTTGTTTTCTGAGTTAACCAAGCCAGCTTAGTCAACAGGTTCTCCAGGGCAGGAGCAAGGACTGAAAAGAAAGATGACAGTTGGACAACACTGTAGCACGACCCCAGCCAGTTCTTAGTCTGCTTTTATACCATTTTAATTACATGCAAGTAATAAGGCCAGTTCTAGGTTAAGGGAACAAGCCAGGCCATCAACAAAGCCCCTGTTTCTAAGGACTTCTCAGGATGACCAAGATACCTGAGCCTACGTCTCTGTCCTGGCCCAAAGTCATATTCTTGCCTGAAGCCTACTTCTTTGCCCAGCCTAAAATCAGATCCCTCTCTGAGCCTGCTTCCTTGTCCTGGCCCAATGTCAAATTCCTGCCCTTTCTAGAAAACCCCAAAAGCTCTCCACAGATAGACTTGATCTTCTTCTTCAGCTGTCCTCAGTCTCTGTAGTTCAGGATGGCCTTGAATTTGCCACCTTCCTGACTCAGTCTCCAGAATATAAGATTCCAAGTGCATTCCCATGTCCAGCTAACATATTTGACTTTTTAAAATTCATTTTACTTTTTTTTAAATTGAATTTTCACATGTGCAAGTTAAAGGTTAGGGAACAATTATCAAGAGTTGGTTCTTGGTCTGGAGATATGGCTCAGCAGTTAAGAGTACCGACTGCTCTTCCTGAGGTCCTGAGTTCGATTCCCAGCAACCACATGGTGGTTCACAACCATCTGTAATGGTGTCTGAAGACAGCTACAGTGTGCTCATGAAAGGCTCGAAGTAAGTCTTAACTACCAGGAGCCCCCACCCCCACCCCAAAGTGAGGCACGAGAACGGAGCTCGATGCAAACGCAAGAGGTTTATTTTCTGGCGAGACGTCAGGGTCGACCTTCAATTAGCTCCTCATGGAGAATGACTAGGAAGGTGACCTCAAATGTCTGTAACAAGCAGTTTTTATACTTTTTAGGGGTACAGGTTGCATCAGCAAGGTTACAGTTTAAACTTATTGGCTAAGCGTATTGACCTTTGGATCCATTGGTTAGCAAGCATATGACATCTCTATCTGGGACCAGAGGGTCAGGTGACTATCAGTCAGTACATTCTGGGGGTTTTTCAAGAATGTCCCTGCTCCCCCAAGAACTGTGGGTAGAGAATGGGACTTGGCCTAATCTTGACCCGAGGCGGTGGGTGTAAAACTGGCAAAAGCCCTTAGGGTCCTTCACAAGAACTCCATAACCTACCTACTTTCTACCAGGCCAAGCCTCTTAATAGCTCTTACACTTCAGTAAGAACTAGGGTCCGTCATTTGCATACACTAAATAAATCTTTTTTTAAAAAAGTTGGTTCTCTCCTCCTACTGTGTGGGTCCCGGGGATCACACCCAAATCATCAGTCTTGGTGCCAAGCGCCTTTATCTCTGAGCCATCACTCCTGCCCTCATGTGGCTTTTTTGTTTTGTTTTAAAATAAATTCGCATTACAGTTGCGGGTGGTTCAGTAGCAGACCCCATGTGTGAGACCCTGGATTCACCCCCAGCACTGGGATAGGGGTTGAGAGTAGGGGGCTGACTTAGGGTTCCAGTGCTGTGAACAGGCACCATGACCAAAGCAACTCCTATAAAGGACAGCATTTATTTGGGGCTGGCTTACAGGGTCAGAGGTTCAGTCCATTATCATCAAGACAGGAAGCATGGCAGCATCCAGGGCAGTCATGGTACTGGAGGAGGAACTGGAATTCTACATCCTGATTAGAAAGCAGCCCCCAGTAGGAGACTTGTTCCCACAGGCAGCCAAGAGGAGGGCCAAGGAGCAGCCACTGGATAGAACTTGGCCGACACAGTGACACACTTCCTCCAACAAGGTCACACCTCCTAGTAGTGCCACTTCCCACGGGCCGAGCATATTCAAACCACCATAGGTACATTTGTGGCTTTCAGGATTGGAAATAGGGGTTCTTTCTGTTTAAATGGAGTACTTGCTACACAGCTTACGACATTTTGTTGTTCTGTTTTGTGGTGACTCAAGTGACTAAAACCATAGTCACCGGCATCTGAGCACCACTTATAAACACTGAGCTACATCCCCAGCCCCTCCCTCTCCTTTCTCTTTGTAGATAAGGTCTCACTGTGTAGCCTGGCTTGCCTCGAACTGCCACATCCACCTGCCTTTGCCTCCCCAGTGTTGGAAAGAGCAGGCGCCCCCATTGCAGCTGGCTACATTTGTTATTTCTTGAAGCACGGGTTCATTAGAAAAAGTGTTAAAGATTTGACCTTTACTTACATGCGTATTTGTGTGAGTGAATGCAGCAAATGGGTCCAGTGCCTGTGGAGGCCAGAAGAGGGCGTAAGACCCCCCCTGGAGCAGAGCTGCAGGCCTCTGTGAGCCACTCAGCCAAGAGAGTTCTCTGGGAAACCAGGAAATACTTCTAACCACTGAGCATGCTCTCCAGCGCCCCCAGCCCCAAGTTTGGTTGTTTATAAAGCTGTAGCTCAAAGCTATAAACTCCCAACCCTTTTCTAGGGGAGCTGAGGACCGAACCCAGGGCCTTGTCTACCACTGAGCTAAATCCCCAACCCCCAGCCCATATTCTTAAAGAGCTGAGCCATCTCTCCAGTCCGTGATCTGATATTTTCATGAAGCCATCATCAGGGAATAATCCCATCAGAAGCCTTTTAAGGGCTGAGAGGCAGAGGTGGGGACGTCTTTTTGAGTTCTAGACCAGCCCTGTGTACGAATCGAGTTCCAGGACACCTTCGGCTGCATAAAGAGACCCTGTCTCAAAAAAAAAATGCATAACAAACAAACAAGCAACTTTTTTTTGTTGTTGTTTTGTTTTATTGTCAAGAACCAAAAAGATAGTTCAGCCAATGTGGCCACCAAGGCTGATGACAAGAAGTTTGGTCTCTGGGACCTATGCAGCAGACTCCTACAAGCAGTCCTCTGACCTCCACACACATGCCCACCTCCTTGCACTACTTTGTCCCCTAATAACATAGTTGGGAAGGATCAGCCATTCCTCAAACTGAAGCTGATAAGCCTGGTTTGGACCACCTTGTATCCCTGCGGCCTGGGAAGCAGAGTCAGAAAGGCCCTAAGGGTTACCTGAACAACGCATCGAGCCTTGGAGAAGGTTGGGCCCTATAGCTCTGTGGTAGAGTGCTGCTTACCGTAGGTCCAGGCCCTGCAGTTGTCGCCAGCCCCACAAACATTCAGTAAAAAGAAGTTTAAAAACCATGCTTTAACTGGATGGTGGTGGCCCATGCCTTAAGCCCGGAACTTGGGAGGCAGAGTCAGGCAAATCTCTTAGTTCTGGGCCAGCCTACAGAGCGAGTTCCAGGACAGCCAGGGCTACACAGAGAAACCCTGTCTCGAAAACCTGGAGCAAAAAAAAAAGAAGAAGAAGAAGAAGAAGCACATGTTTTCCGAGAACTACTATTTATAGACATTCGATTAGGATGTTCACAGCTTATGGTAAAATTTCAAGTCATAACTTAATCCATTGAACTACTAGGAAAACCAACCTGGTTGACTCCATGCTCTAACATCTAATAAAAGCCAAGACTCATTTCTCTTTGAGCTGACAGCCTTCCGTCCTGCAGGAACTGAGGATCTCCAAGTGATGGGCCTATTATCTATCTGATGCCCATTTTGGTCAGGACCCCACCCCTAATTTCCACAAGGACCACACATGCAGAACTTTCTCTGTTCCGTGACGCGTCAGCCTCAGACTTGCAGGCAGAATAAGGTATTGAAGAAATCTATCAGTACTAACGAGAGAGTAACGGATGTTCTGAGAGGAAGGAAGCCAGAGAAAATGGAAACACGCGGGCAGCGAACTCCCCAGGCCAGAGCACGTAACCACACGCCACACCATAACCCCGCCGCCCCTAGGAAAACACAAACAAGAGACCTTCAACAGATCAAAGGAGGAGGGCTGGAAATGAACGGAGCCAAGTCGTTCTGTTTTAGAGAGAAAGAACAATCAAGGGCAGGAGATAAGTTTGAGCAAATCTCTGGCAATGTAGCACAAGTCGGGGGATGAATAAAGGAGAGAAAAGATACGATTGTCAGAAGTCCCCACCGACGACAGGAAGGAACTGCCCAAGAAATAACATACTAAGTTTCAGAATGGAAGCACGTGGCGCAGCTGCTGGGCAACAGATCTTTTTACAAATGAGAAAAGTGGGGCTGGAGCAAGTCAAGACCAGAGGGAAGTGTGGTTCAAACTCAGGTCCGCGGGCCTGGCGGCAAGCTCCTTTGACTATTGAGCCATCCTACCGGAAGCCTAGATCCTGCTGCTTATAACCTAGACACAAAAACGGCCGGCCCAGCAGAACGGCAGCAGTGAAGAGATAAACCCCTTTCTGCCCTCTCTCTCTCTCTCTCTCTCTCTCTCTCTCTCTCTCTCTCTCTCTACCTCTCTCTCTCTCTCTCTCTCTCTCTCTCTCTCTCTCTTCTATACCTGAGCAAACTTGCTATCATAAAGCAAGCACCTTAGATGCTTAGATGGATTTTTTTTTTCTTGGTCCTGGCCTTATAATTAATTAGAGATAAGATTACACATGCAGATATCCATTAGCCGGTGTAAAAATTCCTTAACCAAGGGTTGGGGATTTGGCTCAGTGGTAGAGCGCTTGCCTAGGAAGCGCAAGGTCCTGGGTTCAATCCCGCCCCGGAAAAAAAAAAAAAAAAAAAAAAATTCCTTAAACATTTCTCTAAAATGTAAGGGGAGGGTTATCAAGCACATAAAACAGCTCGAGACACCTTGCCTGGCCACACCCCCACGGGACTCGGCAGTGAGAAGCATTAAGCAGTAAACGAAAGGTTGACTGAGCTATCCCTCTCAGGGTTGGTAAATTTCGTGCCGGCCACTGTGCGGTCGTACGATTAACCCCAGACTAATCAACTATTAATTAAACGGTAGAACTAAAATCCAACTTCTTTGTGAGAATTCATTGTTAGGACTTAAACGCAACAACAAAAGTAATTCTAACTATTAATATAATACACAATAGCCAAGATACAAACTGGGATTAGATACCCCACTGTGTGGCTGCTGGGAATTGAACTCAGGACCTCTGGGAGAGCGGTTGGTGCTGATTTATTCTTTATTATATATAAGTACACTGGAAGAGGGAATCCTCATTATAGATGGTTGTGAGCCACCATGTTTGCTGGGAATTGAACTCAGGACCTCTGGAAGAGCAGTCGGTGCTCTAACCACTGAGCCATCTCTCCAGCCCGTTGGTGCTCTTTTTTTTTCTTTTCTTTTTTTTTCGGAGCTAGGGACTGAACCCAGGGCCTTGCGCTTGCTAGGCAAGCGCTCTACCACTGGGCTAAATCCCCAACCCACAGTTGGTGCTCTTAAACACTGAGCCATCTCCCCAGCCCTGCCTCCAGACTTAGTGGCAATGGACTTAAATCTGTGACACTGTAAGCAAGCCCCCAGTTAAACGTTTTCTCTAATGAAAGTTGCCCTGGATCATGGTGTCTCTCCACAGTAATAGACTTAGGTACGAGGCACATATGTGGAGCACATACACACATGTAGGCAAAGCATTTATACATATGAAAATAAACACCAGGCATGGTGGTGTGAACCTTTAATCTTGGGAAGAAGAAGCAGGAGGATCTCTGTGAGTTTGAGGCCAGCCTGGTCTATGGAGTAAAAAGCCCAGGACAGCCAGAGCTGTTACACAGAAAAACCCTGTTTCCAAAAGACAAAAACAAAAGAACAAATTAAATAATTTTTTAAGTTTATCTAAGCTATCTCCTCCCACCTAAAAAGCCAGGGACAGAATGGGGATGCCGTACCTGCTTGTAATCCCAGTTCTGGGGAGGCAGCAATAGGGTGGCTCCCTAGGCCTGGCTGCTTAGTCAGTAGAGCAGAACCAGTGAGCTTCAGATTTAGTGAAAGAGGGGTTGGGGATTTAGCTCAGCGGTAGAGTGCTTGCCTAGCAAGCGCAAGGCCCTGGGTCTCGTCCCCAGCTCTGAAAAAAAAAAAAAAAAGAAGAAGAAGAAGAAGAAGAAGAAGAAGAAGAAGAAGAAGAAGAAAGATTTAGTGAAAGAACGTGTTTCAAAAATGAGGTACAGAGTAACCGGGGAAGACACCGAAATTGACCTCTGGTCTCCACCGTGGGCCAGTTATGGTGGTGGCAGGGCTCGTAATTCCAGCACACGGGAGGCTGAGCTGCAGGGAAGCTGGGAGCTATAACGAGACCCCTCTGGGAAGACTTTTGTGGGGAATTACTTCAGTGAGATATTGTAGTAATTTTAGGTTTTGTCCTCCGGAAGGTCCTGGTGCTACTCTATGGTCTTTACCCACTTGGAATCACACTGGAGGACTTTTACAGGAAGGAGCGATCCCTGTCTCCTGGGACTCTTTCATCTTCCTTTCGTGCGCCTTGGTGACCTACATAAAAGTTAGTCACAGCTCATCTGTATTCAGGCCCCTTGGGCGAAGCACCGTGTTGCTTAACTTTGACAGGCCCGTGATCTGCAGTGTGAGATGGGGGGGGGCGTCAACAGTTCCCAGAAGCAGGATCTGTAGCAACTAAGGTGCGGCGTCACCCAGGATGTGGATAAAGGACGCTGTTCTTGTCAAACATGTTCTGTTCTGCATCTTCTGTTAAGCAGTAAGCTCTCAGAGACATTCTAAGCCTTAAATAAATGGGGTGGGGGGGGACAAACAAGGAAAGGACAAAGGTAACTGCCCAAAACCAAACATCCTGCACAGCCTCTGAAAATTCCTGGAGAGAAAGAATCGGTTTGGATTTCCCCTCACCCCTGCCAAGTTCCACGGGCTCAGAGAAGGCTTTGCTGCTGCAGCCCAAGAGCCTACAAGGCAGACATTACGAGGGCACACGGTTATGGCTACCTGGTGGCCCATCACATGATGTTTGATGTTGAGCCAGTGTTCGCAGTCATCCCATAATAAACTGGAAGAGCTTGTAAGCACGGGAGGACGCTCTGAGGGGTAGAACAGAAAGTTCTTGACCTCTATTGTTGGCTCCAAATTCTCAGGTAGTTAAAAACTAGCATGCTAACTTAGACCACTGAATTCTTCCTGCGGGTTCCCCTTTCCCTGCCTGACTAGACTACGCTTAGGTTTGGGTATGACTTTTATTTATTCATGATTCAATGAGTTAACTATTGTTTAATGAATTAACTGATTAATTTAACTATTTGTGTATATATATATATATATATATATAGCTTTGAATTCCCACGTTCCACCTTTGTCTCCCTTTGTCTCCCATCATGCCTAGCTCCATGGTTTATTTCTTCTTTTAACACTTGAATAAGGGTGTTGTGCTTTGCAGCATGTCTGCGCACTGTGTGTGTGCCTGGTGCCCAGGAAGGCTACACGTGTTGGATCCCCTGTGACATAGGTTACAGAGGGTAGTGAGCCACCATGGGTGTACTGGGAATCGATCTATATCTATATCTATATCTATATCTATATCTATATCTATATCTATGTCTATGTCTATGTCTATGTCTATGTCTATATCTATATCTATATCTGTCAATCTATCAATTTATCTATCAATCTATCAATCACTGTGTTAATTCCTCAGTATAGAAACCAAGACACAGGGGTTTAGTGGTAGACCAGTTGGCTTACTAGATGCCTAGCATTAGAGTAAAGAGATACATAATTTGATTAAATAACATTGAGAAATAGTGATTACTATAATTTTCCATAAGAAGCTTGTTTAAGAATGAAAAAGCAGAACACGATGAGCCCCAGGTGGTACACACAGCTTTAACCCTAGCACCTGGGAGGCAGGCGCAGGCAGATCTCTGAGTTTGAAACCAGCCTGGTCTACAGAGTCCCAGGATAGCCAGGGCTACCCAGAAAAGGACCCTATCCCCCAAAAACCAAAACAACAGAACAAAAAGCAATGCCTTTAACTACCCACTTGTTTATCTGCTTCCCTTTCTCTGTCCTCTGCTCTCAGTCCCTCCACTGAAGGGTAATGAAGCAAAGAAGAGCCTCACGGATGCTAATCACCTTCCTGGGCTTGTTTTCCCCACCCTACAGCACGATGCCCCAATACAATTTAATTATATTTCATTAAAACTCATTAGAGATTACTCAGACTGCAATACTACATTATGGTAGTACAAAGTGGCCTGAATTGAAAATTGGTAGCAGGAATGGAGAGTTGCAAAAAGGAAAAAGAAGGAGAAGGGAAAAAAAAGGGTAGGTGGGGGAGGAAGAGGAGAAGGAAGAAGAGGAGGAGGAGGAAAGGGAGAAAGAGGAGGAATAGGGGAGGAGGAGGGGGGGAGGGGGGAGGGGGAGGAGGGGAGGAGGAGGAGGGGGGGGAGGAGGAATAGGGGAGGAGGAGGAGGGGGGAGGGAAGAATAGGGGGAGGAGGAGGAGGAGGAGGAGGAGGAGGAGGGGAGGAGGGAGGAGGAGAGGAGGAGGGAGGAGGAGGAAAAGAAAGATGTAGAGACAGTTTGCAACTGAGAAATAGAGGTTGGAGAATTTGGAAAAGCAAGTTGGAAATGTCCCCGGCTGGTTTAGGCCACCCTAAAGGACTGGGAAGAGAACAGTGTTGGGAATGACCAAGGCTCCTTAGGTATTCCATATGTGGTCATGAGCAGGGATTAGATTGTTGGTAAAAGCACGGCATAAAGATAATTTTGACGAAAGAAGGTATTGGAAAGAGCGATTAAGGTTATTTATCTTCTTACTAAACAGCAGTGAATGGGTTAAATTTCAGAGTTACGACCTAGGTCATCTGGCAGAAGATATTTATAATGTAATTTCTCTGTGTGTTTATTTACTTATGTGTGTGTGTTTGTGCACACACATATGTGAGGGTTACAGTACAGGTATCAGTAGATAACTTTCAGGAGTGGATTCTGTCCTTCCAGTGTGGGTTCTGGAACCCAGCTAACGCTACCGGGCTTGTGCAGCAAGCATTTTTACCCTTGAGCCCCTTGCTGGCCCCTGGCTAGCTTTGAATTCCCACCGTCCACCTTTGCCTCCCATCATGCCTAGCTCCATGATTTATTTCTTCTTTTAACACTTGAATAAGGGTGTTGTGCTTTGCATGCATGTCTGTGCATTGTGTGTGTGCCTGGTGCCCAGGAAGGCTACACGTGTTGGATCCCCTGTAACATAGGTTACAGAAGGTAGTGAGCCACCATGTGTGTACTGGGAATCGAACTAGGGGTCTCTAGAAGTGAAACCGGTGCTTTTAACCACTGAGCCACCTCTTTAGCTCCGTTGCTTTCTTTTAACTATACAAAGTACAGCGAGAGGAAAAAACTGTGTAACAGTAAAAGTTATAATAAAAGCAGAAACTAGGATTCCAAGTTTTGGGGGCTTTCCGGGTGGTAGAGAATTAAAGAGGTTGCGCGCACACACAAAAGGAATAGGGATGTCGTCAGGGAGGTGAGTAGAAGCCAGACAGGTCTCATTTCTTCAGGACAATGGAAAAGCACTCCAAAGGCATTTCAGAATGTTTTGTCACTGTTATTTTCTACAGACAAGATTTTGCGATGTTGCCCAGGCTGGTTGCTAGCTCCTGGGCTTAAGTACCTCCCCCAATCCCCTCGCCAGCCCCACCCCTACTCGCACTGCACCTAAGCCTTCCAAAGTAGTTGGGGTTTCAGGCATGCACCGCCACGCCTGGCTCGTTGCTGAGATCTCGGGGCCCGCCCCCACTTAAACCCAGAGCCATATCCATGAACTTGGTCCCCTGGAACTTGGAATTTTGCCCTTAATTCCAGTGCTCTTTGGCTGACCTAAGCCGTGGCTCAAATGTGCTAGCTGTGATAGTAGGGTTAGGGCTGTAGAGAGTCAGGCAATAAGCGTTTGCTGTTGCGTGTGATAATACCGTGGGCGCACAGAGCTTGTAAGCTTGGGACAGAGCTGCCAGATTTCAAGGGATGTATCAGACAGCCCAGGACAATGCCTACTGTAGCATTCTGGATGGGGCTGCTCCCACGACCGACCAGGAACTAATTGTTGTTGAATGTCAGCCTGCAACTCCTGCAGGCACAGTACTCTCCTACTTCCCAGTCACGCAACACCTCGGGGAGCCAACTCCCTGCGGCAATGTGGGCAGTGAGTGACAGAGACCTGGAGTCAAATTTCCAGCTTTGGGTTTAGAATTGTTTGCTCTGTTACCTTTTGGACTTATTACCCTTTGGCTCTGGGTTTATTACTTTGTCTCTGGTTTCTTCTTGTTATAAAGTTGTCTGTCCTATGCCCATCACAAGTTGGGCTTTGGAAAGAAAGAACTTTAGTTTCACAAGCTCTCAGTTGGAAAGAGAATTTGCCTCCGGATGAGTCATGCTTTGAGTTCCGAGTTCCTTCATAAATTATTATTTATTGTTGCAATCTGATATAGATGAGATTCTGGATGTCTTAGTAGGGTTTCTATTGCTGCAATGAAACACAATGGCCAAACAGCAAGTTGGAGGTCGGAGAGATGGCTCAGTGGTTAAGAGCACCGGCTGCTCTTTCGGAGGTCCTGAGTTCAAATCCCAGCAAACACATGGTGGCTCACAACCGTCTGTAATGAGATCTGATGCCCTCTTCTGGTGTGTCTGAAGACAGTGACAGTGTACTCATATACATAAAATAAATAAATCCAAAAAGCAAGTTGGGAAGGAAAGGGTTTATTCTGCTTTTGCTTCCCCAGCACTGTTCATCGTCAAAGGAAGCCAAGACAAGAACCCAAGCAGGGTTGGAACCTGGAGGCGGGAGTTGTGCAGGGACCAGGGAGGGGTGCTGCTTACTGGCTTGCTCCTCTTGGCTTGCTCAGCCAGCTTTCTTAGAGAACCCAGGACCACCAGCCCAGAGATGCCACCACCAACCATAGGCTGGGCCCTCCCTCACCGATCACTAATTGAGAAAGTGGCTTACAGCTGGATCTTATGGTGGCATTAACTCAAGTGAGGCTCCTTCCTCACTGATGACGCTAGCTTGTGTCAAGTTGACACAAAACCAGGCGGTACGTTGGGTTTGGACTCAAGGGTTGGTATTGAGAAGAGTTATTATTGGAAAAGAATATTTCACACAAAGGACAGGAAGGGGCAGAATGTAGGATGTGAATATATCCATTCAGTTGTATACACATTTAGTCTAAAGACGTGTCACAGTTTTAATCAAGAAACCACACTCCCCCTTTACATAGTGAGCAGGATGGTGTTGTCTCTCACGGAATGAACGGTGCTTCTTTTCCTGTGAAGGAACTTAACTCCCACCCCTGCTCGCTGTCCTGTGTTTCCCCTGATTAGCCCGCTGGAGGAGAGCTGGTGGCCTCCACCGTACTTGATCGGCTTTTGAGGGAGGACAGTCTCCTCTGACAGGAAACTTGTGGTTTTCTGGTCCTCCATGTGACAAGGCCCTGCTCTGCTCTCCAACTGCAGCTTTTATGACGACATGAAGAAGACAATATTCTTGATTCTTCACATGAGGGCTTTACAGGGAGGAGCAGGGCACTTGGGTCATTCAAAAAAATTAACACTGTGTAATTAATATTTTTAAACAGTATACAAAAGTGGAAAGAGCATTACTTTTAATAATACACCTAAAACATTTTATATTTCTGGTACTGAGGGTAGAACGCAGGGTCTCCTGCATGCTTCACGGGCTCTGAAACGGCGCTACATTCCCAACATCTCGGATTGAAATTAGTTTCTTACTTTGTAAGAAATGCTAAGGTTACCTATTTCCCTGAAAGGGGTGGTCAAGAGAGCTGAAAACATTATTTTCTTACAGTGTGCATTAACACATGTGTTTGGTAGGGTATTCTGATTCTTGACAGATGTGGTTGTTGAATGTGCCCCACACTTTATTAATTGGAGCGCACAGTCAAAAGTGTCTGGGGACAGCGACTAAAGATACTTTACAACCACCCAGCATTTGACAAACTCTTGCAAGCTTTCAACAAGCCAAGCCGACGTCCTTAACCTCTGGTCCGATCGCCAACGCGTGTACGCTCAGGCGGAGGGGTGGGACGGTGTGGTGAGGCCAAGTTTTTAGGACTCGCTGACTAAGTGCACACTACAGGACCTGCAGTGCTTCATCGTCATGTGTTAAACGTGCCTGCAGCAGGCTCAAGCCTGCTTTTCTCAGCCGGGAGCAGGATGTCCTTGTGAAAAGGTTGAAGGCCTGGCGGAGTTGGAAAGCTAAATTAAAAAAAAAAAAAAGTTGAGCAATAAAAATACTCAAAAAAAAAAAAAAATTAAAGGGGCTGACAGTGTGCTCTGTGGAAGAGTTCATGTTTAGCATCTGTTAGACCCTAGAGTCAGTCTTCAGTCTCCTTTTCTCTCTCCTCCTCCCTCCCCTCCCTTCCTCTCTCTCCCTTCCTCCCTCCCTTCTCCACACACACACACACACACACACACACACACACATACACACACCATGCACAAGTGTCTAAAATATTAAAAATATTTATCGGGGTTGGGGATTTAGCTCAGTGGTAGAGTGCTTGCCTAGCTCTGAAAAAAAGAAAAGAAAAAAAAAAATTTATCATTTGTCCTATCATACCTATAGAGAAACAAAGCACTACTATTTATTCATTCTCTCTCTCTCTCTCTCTCTCTCTCTCTCTCTCTCTCTGTGTGTGTGACTGTGTATGTGCGTGTATATGTATGTTTATGTGTGTGCATGCATATGTGTGTTTGAGAATGTGTGTATGTGTGTATATGAGTATGTATGTATCTGTGTCTGTGTGTTTATGTGTGTGTGTATTTCTGAGTGTGTTGTATGAGTGTATATGTTTATGTGTGTATATGTGTGTTTGAGTGTATGAATGTGTATGTGTGTGTATCTGTGAGTGTATGTGTATGTCTGAGTGTATGTGTATCTGAGTATGTTTGAATATGTGTGTTGGGGGGGCATGTGTCTGAGTGTATTTGTATGTCTGTATGTGTGTAGCTGAGTGTGTCTGAGTATGTGTGTGTCTGAGTGTGTGTATATGTGTATGTGTGTGTTTCTGTGAGTGTGTTGTATGACTGTGTATGTTTTGAGAGTATGTGTGTGTGAGTGTGTGTATGTGTATATGTATGAGTGTGTGTGTGTGTGTATATGTGTATGTGTGTGAGTGTGTGAGTATGTATGTGTGTGTGTATGTATGTGTGTGTGTGTGTGTGTGTGTGTGTGTGTGTGTGTATGTGTGTGTTTATGGAAACCATAGGTTGACATTGCTTATCTTTTTCTAATGTTCTCTACCTTGCTTTTTTGAGTCCAGTCTCTCACTGAACATGGAGGAACTGACTTAGATTAGGTGGTCATTAGGACCCTGAGATCCTTCTGTCTTTGGGATTAGGGGTGCAGGGTTCTGTACCTGGCTTTTTTATGTGGGTTCTGGGCATTTGAACTCAAGTCCTCATGCTTGTGTGGCAAGTACTTGACACACTCAGCTACCTCCCACCACCTCCCCCAAAGGTTTATACTTGATTTTTTAAAAAATATTTATATGTGAGTACACTGTAGCTGTCTTCAGACACACCAGAAGAGGGCATCAGATCTCATTACAGATGGTTGTGAGCCACCATGTGGTTGCTGGGAATTGAACTCAGGACCTCTGGAAGAGCAGTCAGTGCTCTTAACCACTGAGCCATCTCTCCAGCCCTATACTTGATTTTCAAAAGTTGCATGTTTATTTTTAGATATACATTGTACTGGACAGTTTTACGTCAGCTGGACACAAGATCATCAAAGAGGTGGGATCTGGCCTCATCTAAGAAAATGCCTCCTTAAGATCAGGCTGTAGGCAAGCCTGCAGGGCATTAGTGATTGACGAAGAGAGTCCAGCCCATTGTGGGGGCAGGCATTCCTGGGCTTGTGGTCCTGGGTTCTATAGGAAAGCAGGCTGAAGAACTGATCCTGTCCCTCACTGGCTGCAGCACTTGGGGGAGGGACCCCTGCACCTTACCTGGGCAGCACAGGAGAGCTGTCCACTCCCCTTACTGGCTGCAGCATTGGGTGAGCTGGGGTGGGGGGAGGTGGGGGGTGGGGTGGGCGCAGGGGCAGTGCTGGAGAGCTGGCTCTGTGGTGTGGGTGTGGGAGAGCTACTAGGCTGACCCACTCAGCTACCACCCAGGCCCAGATCCAGGAGTTCAAGCTGACCCACTCCAACATCCACCCCATCTCTGAACTGCTGGAGCACATGAAGGGGCCAGACCTGCAGATGCAAAGCTGCAGGATCTCCAAGACACAGGGCAACAGCAGGACACCTGAGAGGAGTCCTGGTGAGGGCCCAGTATTGACAGTGCAGCAGAAGCCAGAGGCCTCACCGCACCAGTGACTCATACAAGGAACTTTTGTTAAGTAAAGCTGTGTAGACAACAGGGTAGACTCTGGGATACATGGCAACCTCCATGAAGAGAGCTTAATTTCTATTTATTATTATTATTATTATTATTATTATTATTATTATTATTATTATTATTTTGGATAGAGGTTGCAAGAGTGGAGGGCAAATATGAAGGGATGGGGAAAAGAGTGGGATTGGGGTGCATAATGTGAACTTCCAAATAATGAATACAAAGTTCAAACAAACAAACAAACAAAACAAAACCAAACCAGGCAAGCAGCCATGAGGAGCGAGCCAATAAGCCCCTGGTGTCTGCACCAGCTCCTGCCTCCAGGTTCCTGCCCTGTTGGAGTTCCTTTCCTGACTGTTACTGTTACCCTGTCCTCCCCGAGTTGCTTTGGTCATGATATTTCACCACAGCAATAGTAGCCCCAAGACATGTATTTTGAAAAAAAAAAAATGGATGATACACACTAAAGAGTTAACAGTAGTTACTTCTCTCGAACTGATTATCTGGATTTAATTTTCGTATATCATAAATCCCCCTATTCGTTGAATAATTTTATAATGATCTTTTATTACTTTTTTTTTACTGCTTTTACTAGGCAGGTGCTGTACTAAGGAGGTACATTCAGTCCCTTTAATATATATTATTACATGGTGACTATTTACATATGGAAGCACACACTATAAAGTCAGTTCTTTTAAGCTTTATCTTTTCCTATGTGTTCGAACTTTTTTGTTTGATTTTTAGACAGGTTTCACTGTATAACAGCCCTGGCTGTCCTGGAACTTGCTCTGTAGACCAGGCTGGCTTTGAACTCACAAACTCGTCTGCCTCCCAAGGGCCGAAATTAAAGGCATGTGCCACCACTGCTTGGCTTGAATTTCGACAGCTTAATATTTTCTTGATCTACGTGGGTGAGACTGGCCTTAAAAAGGGGTCTTCTTCTCTCAGCCTCCTGAGGGCTGGTACTGCAGGTGAGCTCTCCCAGGCCTGGTTTTCGCTGTCTTATTCCTACTGCCACCGTCCCTTCTTCTCTTACACTTCTAGAAAGGACCTCACCTCTGACCATCATCTTTCTCACAGCAGGCAAGCACTTGCTTTTTTTTTTTTTTTTTTCTTCTTAATAGTATAGAATAGAGTTTATTCAGGGAATGGGGAGGGGAGTTAAGAGGGTAGTAGGGCAGAGAGAGAGAGAAGTAGAGAAATACGAGAGGAGGAGAGTAGTAGAGTAGAGGCATGAGCTTGTGGAGAGAAGGGGGGATGCGGAGAGAAGGGAAAAATGGTAAGGGCAGGAGAGTAAGATCAAGAGCTCAGGAGTTGGGGATTTAGCTCAGTGGTAGGGCGCTTGCCTAGCAAGCGCAAGGCCCTGGGTTCGGTTCCCAGCTCTGAAAAAAAGAAAAAAAAAAAAAAAAAGATCAAGAGCTCAGGGAAGCACTCACATTCTTTTTTTTTTAGATTTATTTTATTTATCTGAATGCACAGTAGCTGTCTTCAGATACACCAGAAGAGGGCATCAGATCCCATGACAGATGGTTGTGAGCCACCATGTGGTTGCTGGGAGCTGAACTCAGGACCTCTGGAAGAGCAGCCAGTGCTCTAGCCACTGAGCCATCTCTCCAGCCCTGGACTTGCATCCTTTTTTTTTTTTTTTGGAGCTGGGGACCGAACCCAGGGCCTTGCGCTTGCTAGGCAAACGCTCTACCACTGAGCTAAATCCCCAACCCCAATGTACTTGCATCCTTAAAGCCAATTTGGCTATCGCAGTACCCTGTGCCTTAACTGGATACCTATCTAGGTGTCGCTGTAAAGAAATGTCATAGATGGAGTTAAACATGATCAATAGCTGACTTTTAATCTGAGGAGCCGGTATGCATGCTCATCATTTATTAATATCATTATCATGCCTCAGCTACGGTGGAGGCTAAGGCTCCGGGCTTGCAAAAGTCCGTGCGTTTGAGGCCACTTTTGGCCGGCTCCAAACTTTTAGAGACTCCCTTTCCATTGAAAAGGACCGCATAATCTCTACATGTTATCCGGGTAGATTTACACGCCCCTGTGTTACGTCACATGCGCAGACTACTCCTGTGAGTCACCGCCCCACAAATCAGTGCATTGCAAGCTAAACCTTGTAAGTAAAAAGAAGACAAACCCCACCATGTTTGATACAGTACACGTCGTGCTGCTTATCTCTAGGACAGGGAAAGATTAAGAAGCCCAAGTACAGCTTCTCCCGAATCAGTGTGGCTTTCAAACCACTGTAATTTCAAGTTGGCCACCAGAAGTCAGAACGGACACATATCAGAACTAGCAGAGTTCCGCGTCCTCGGAAGCATGGGTCTGGAACCCTGACCTGGGGGGCGGGGCGGGGGGAGGAAACAAAGAAAAACAGACACACAGACCTGTGTGCAGAAAATCTCGGGTCCAGGGAGGTGTGTCCATGTTGATCTACCGATATAATCTAGAACCCCCACGTGTTTACCGGGTTCAGCACAAGGACAGGGGTTAGCTAGCTCAGCATCAACTCGCTCCCTGGGGGCGGGAGGGGAGAGGGACATAGGGAGAGACAGAGATTGTATGTGTGTGTGTTGGGGATCAAGATGTTTAATGGGCAATATTTTATTTATCTTTTCTTTTCATAATCTCTTTTAAAAAAACATATCTCTTTAATTTATTTGTCTATGATTGTGGGTGCTCAAAGAGGTCAGAAGAGACTATCAGACCCTCTGGAGCCGGAGTTCCAAGTGGCTGTGAGAACCAAACTCTGGTCACCTAGAATACATAGCACTCTCGACCACCGAGCTCTCTTTTTGCAATCTTCAAACTCAGTTTTTACTCATGCCTGTGAATATTTGCCTTGCAGTGCCGAGACAGTTTCCCAAGCACAGACTCTAACTGGTATGCTTTATTGCGACGTGTGCCCTTTTATCTTATCATGACTTAGTGAGAGTGTTTATTGCCAGGGTACTGGCAGTTCCTGTCCAGACATTGAAGCCAGAGAGATAATGTTTGTGCTGATGCCGGGGCCTGGGTTGTGCAGATGAACGGCAGGCTGGTTTCCCACTGTCCAGCCAGGGCTGCCTCTAAATAAATCAGCCTCTTTCTGATGAGTCACTGTAGCTGGGTTCCCACCAAAACCAAAACAAGACCCTGGGCCCAGGCTGAGGCCCGTGTGCATGTGGGGTTGCCAGATCCGGTTCTCATCGTGGTTCACGCCCACTCCTGGTCGTCCAATCAGAGCTCATTTTCAAAGCACAAAGGTAGGCTCACCTGTGAGGCCAACAGTTAGGACTGGGACAGGAGGGTCAGCAGTGTGAGGTCTTCTTGATTTGTTACAAAATAGATTCCAGGTTAGCCTGAGCCACGCTTGAAGACAAGCAAGCAAGCGAACAACAACAAAAAACAAAACAAAACAAACAAACCCAAAAAACAAAGACATAAATTCAAAGGCAAACTTGTTATTTTTTGGGCAAAGTTCTAACTTCAGAAGTTCTCACTGGCTAGAATCTGCCACCATTTACCCCAACATAAGGTGTTAAGCACTGGTAAAGTGCAGAGAGCAGATGAGTGTGACCACACTAGGGAGATCAGGTAAGCCAGTGGGTGTCTGTCTTCGTTAGGGTTTTACTGCTGTGAACAGACACCATGACCTAGGTAAGTCTTATAAGGGACAGCATCTGATTGGGGCTGCCTACGGGTTCAGAGGTTCAGTCCAGTATCATCAAGGTGAGAGCATGGCAACATCCAGGCAGGCATGGCGCCGGCAGAGCTCAGAGTCCTCCATCTGAAGACCGCTAGTAGAAGACTGGCTTCCAGGCAGCTAGGGTGAGGGGTCTTAAAAGCCACGCCCAAAGTGCCACACCCACTCCAACAAGGCCACACCCACTCCAACAAGGCCACACCCACTCCAAGACCACACCCACTTCAACAGGGCCACACCTTCTAATAGTACCACTGCCTGAGCCAACACATAGAAGTCACCAGAGTGTCCAAGTCTATCTTCCAGGCTTGGAGGAAAGAACAGAAGGGAGTTGGAGCAGGAGATCGCGGCCATGCCTGTGGTCTGGTCCCTCTTAGTCCTGGTTCTGCAAGAGGTTCTGGAGAAGTTGTTGCTGCTGTCCCCACTTGTGCTGGCTGGTCTTATGTCAGCTTGACACAAGGTAGAGTTATCTGAGAGGAGGGAACCTCAATCTAAAAATGCCTCAGCCGCTGGGGAGATGGTTCAATGGTTAAGAGCCATTGGCTGCTCCTCCAGAGGACCCAAGTTCAATTCCCAGAACCCACATGGCGGTTCATACCTGTCTGTAACTCCAGGATCTGAGCTCCTCACAAAGACATACATTCAGACAAAACACCAATGCACATAAAATAAGTAAATAAATAAATAAATAAGTATTAAAAAAAAATGCCTCCAGAAGTCTGGCTGTAGGGCATTTTCTTAATTAGTCTATGACGGGGGAGGGCCCCACCCATTGTGGGTGGAGTCATCCCTGGGCTGGTAATCCTGGGTTCTATAAGAAAGCAGGCTGAGCAATCCAGTTGAAGCAAGTCACCAAGCAGCACCTCTCCATGGCCTCTGCACCAGCTTCTGCCTCCAGGTTCCTGCCCTGTCATCTTCAGTGAATGAAGAGTGCTGCTGAAATGTAAGCTCACTAAACCCTTTCCTCCCCAACTTGGATTTTGATCATCGTGTTTCATCATAGCAATAGAAATGCTAACTAAGATACCCCTAAGTTGGGCTGGAGAGCTGGCTCAGTGATTAAGAGCACTGACTGCTCTTCCAGAGGTCCTGAGTTCAATTCCCAGCAACCACATGGTGGCTCACAACCATCTGTAATGGGATCTGATGCCCTCTTCTGGTGTGTCTTAAGATGATGACAGTGTACAGTGTACATACATAAAACAAATAAATCTTTAACAAAATCATTACAGCTTGAACTGTAAAAAGAAAAAATAGACACCCCTAAGTTTAAAAACAAAACTTTGTTAGGGCTCTAGGTGTAGAGTAATATGAGCTCATATGCTTAGCTGAATGTGAAATTTGGGGTCTAATCCACAGTATCAAACAACAACAATAAACCCAAAGAATTTTATTACTAAAATGTGCCTTCAGGGAGCGCAGTCTTTTCCCTGGTGGAGGGTCTCGCTTCAGTGTCAATGGCTGCTGACCGTAAGGGTGCTGCATGCTGGAGGTTTTGAATGGTTAAGACAATTTCTTGAAATATTAAGACCAAGCCTAGGGATACAAGATTCTAGATTTGATCCCCAGGTATGCAAACTACACTCACAAATGAGCTATAATAAAATTGTCACATCTGGGGTGGAAGGAGGGCTCAGTAGTTGAGAAAGTACATTGCTCTTACAGAGGGCTTGAATTCCCGGTGTCCACATCAGGTGGCTTGGAGCACCCGTGACTCCTGTAACCTCTAGCTTTTCCACAAAGCTCGTTTGTTCCCTGAAATAACAACTCTGATACTTAATATTTCATGAAAAAAAAATGCCGAGAGCTTTGGATTGTTTTCTGACTGGCTCACAACTCAATTATTCCATTTATTCTCTTCTAAGAGTGCCACATGGCTGGTTCCCACTCTCAGTTCATGTGTCTGTCTCCATCGGTGTTCTGGGTGAATCTCTCTTTCCTGTGTCTGTCTCTCTCCCAGAAATAATCAATCCTCTCTCTCTCTCTCTCTCTCTCTCTCTCTCTCTCTCTCTCTCTCTCTCCCTCTCTCTCTGTGTTTCTCTCTGTCTCTGTGTGTTTCTGTGTGTCTCTGTCTCTCTCTGACTCTGTCTCTGTGTGTCTCTCTGTGTCTCTGTCTCTCTCTCTGTGTCTCTCTGTGTCTCTCTGTCTCTGTCTCTGTCTCTCTCTCTGCTGGAATTTCCTCCTCCTATTCCTGCCTTAGTTCATTGGCCATTGGCTTTTTAATTGACAGATGATGCTTCCATACATTGCACAAAAGAGCTGCTTTGCAAACTCCAATTCCAGGGGAACGGATGACCTCTGGCCTCTGTATGTAACTGCACTCCTGTGCACATACTCTATTCAGTCACACAGTCCTATACAGATTCAAGCAGTAAAAACAAATCTTTAAAAAGTTTGACACATCTATTGACCTTCTTTTGTGGAGGGAGGGCTCTTGGGGCCTCTTCTAGAAATTTGATAGGAAATTGACGTTGGGCTAGGACAAGGAAGTGGGCTAAGGATCTTGATCGCCTTGATAAGTCCCCGAACACCATGGAACTTTGTTTATTGCTTTGTTTGTTCCTTGACCTAGAACTGACTTTATTCCTTGCTTGTACTTAGAACGATATAAAAGCAGACTGGAGAAAAAAATAAACTGGCTTCAGCCTCAGCACTGGGTGGAGTCATGTTATAGTGTTGTCTAGTTGTCTTTTTCTTTTCAATCCTCACTCCCTCCCTGGGGACCCTGTTGACTGACTGAACTGGCTTGGTCACTTTCTTTTTCTTTTTCTTTTTTCTTTTTAATTTCTGAAAGCTTTATTCTCTCCCAAAAGACCAACTGTAATCAAAGGGGGGTGAAAGGTCAAGATTTTATTGTCTTCATAACTAAATTGGCTTAGAACTGGATCACTTGGCCCTTTCTCTTCTTGTCACCTCCCAGTTCAAAATGCTTGCATTTCTTTTTTTTTTTTTTTTTTTTTTTTTCCAGAGCTGGGGACCGAACCCAGGGCCTTGCGCTTTGCTAGGCAAGTGCTCTACCACTGAGCTAAATCCCCAACCCCGCTTGCATTTCTTAATAGCCAGCATCCTCTTAGATCTTCAGACAGGCTCAACGCTCCAGTCCCAGCACAATCTTCCTTGTAGTTTTTGTGGAAAGTGGGCTTAGTCTGCCTACCACAGCCACTCTTTCCTGTCATAACGCCGCTTTCCCTGGGCATACAAAGAACCCGTGCCCTTCTTGTACCGTGTCACCATGTGGGGTTGGTGCGTCTCACATTTCTTGCCGAATGTCCTGTGAGTCTTAGGAAGGTTCACCATGTTTGCAGGAGTGCTGTCAGCTCAGAAAGCTACTTTTTTCTTTAATGAAAGATTTTGCTACAGCATGTGATACTGTTGGTAACATTTTATCCATAGTAGAGGGTCTTTCAAAATTGGAATTAGGTGGAGTTCAGGTGACTTTACATCTGAAGTCCTGGCATTCAGGAGCTGGAGGTACAAGATTGCCACGAAAAACTGGAATCTTCTTGATCCCTGCCATTGTTTTACCACCTAAGTGCGTGTGCATTTGAAGACCTTTGCTGTTATTTCAACAATGTCTAATATATCTTCACAGAGAATAAATAGATTACATTTCAAGAAATGGCTTTCTTCGCTCACTCACTAGACCCCAATTTAAGATTCTGCCTATAACTCTCTAGATAGTTTCACCAAATCTATGGTGAAATTTTGAATCCTCCTTCAAGGTGATCAGTGAGGGTTAGAGTCAACTTATTCTAAACTCCAGTTAATACTGATATTCTGACTTCTTTTGAGTCAGAAAAGTCCTTTACCCTCTGGACTGGTGACTAATTTTCAGGTTTTTAAATTACTGTGCTCAGACCCATCAGAGGAATCACCACATCAACGATTGCACTAAGACACTCTTTTTTAAATAATAAGGCTTAAAAGTTGAAATCACTCCTTAATCCACAGATTTCAGAAGGGCTATTATGTTTGTGGGCACGAAAACGACATTAATCTTGCCGTCTATCTCCATTAGAAGTCTTAGGCTACAAGGCCTGTCATCATCATCAACAAGCGGTGAGATTTTGAAACGCATTTTTCCTTTGGGCAGCAGGTCTCAGTGGGCTTAAGAAACTGAGTGAACCGTCTTTGGGGGAAAACGTGCCATCACCCAGGCTTCGTGGTTCCATTTAGCAAGTATAGGCAAAGACAATTTTGTATGATTCTTAAAAGCTTTAGGATTAAAAAAAAAAAAAAAAAAGCTTTAGGATCTTTGGGGTGACAGATAAGCACTGGTTTCAACTTGAAGTGACCTGGTGACCTGGGGGCGATGCGTACACGAAACCCCAGCGCTTGTGTCTCTATATGACTTTCTATTGGACAAGAAGCGAGCTCCAGAGAGGCTAATGGGCCAAAGGTGGAGTCCATTGTGGCAGGGGTTGGCCGTTGCAGGAGTCTGAGGGAGTTGGTTACATTGTGTCTGGTGTCAGGAAGTAGGGACGGATAAAAGCTTGTAGCTAGATTAATGTTCTCTTTTTATTCAGCCTGGAACTCCAGTCCTTGGCGTGGCTCCACTGGTGTGCTTAGAGCAGCTCCCTTCTATACTAGGCGTCCATCTTGGTACCCACCAACTATCTGTCTCTGACTTCAGTCCTTGGGGGATAAATCCCCAGTAATCCTGACTCAGTGATCCCGCTCAGAAATGTACGGCGGTGACCGTCTATTATGACTGCTTTTTCTGCTTCCGTAACTTGCTCACGCAGATACCCGAAGACTGTCTTGAGCTGCCGTCATCAGTTAACTTGGCGAAACAGATCAGCTTTTACTTGCTTGCGTAGATATTGAAGTTCTTCATCTGGTTTTCCCCTTTAAAGGTCCTTCCCCGTACCCTTCCTTCATGGCAATCTCAGATTTGGCTCAGGGATTGTTCGTCCTGCTAGCAGCTAATCAATAAATCTTTTTCTTTTCTTTTCTTTTTTTTTTCGGAGCTGGGGACCGAACCCAGGGCCTTGCACTTGCACGCGCTCTACCACTCAATCCCCAACCCCATCAATAAATCTTTTAATTATAATTGGATTGGGCCTATGGTCTTTCCCCAGGGGTCGCAAACTCCATATCACCACCCACAGTTAAATCAGTCTTTCTACCTCAATCGGTTTAGTATAAACAATTCCATGGGCCTACCCAGAGGGTAACCTCATCTAGAGAATCCCGCATACATGTGGCTAATCTAATCTAGGTAACTCCTGGAAGAAATCGCAGGGGTTAGCGTCCCAGGTTCTTTCAGACCATCTTAGGTAGAAGTGGGAATTAGCACACTGAGGCAGGAAGACTGGGAAATCAAGACCAGTTTGGTCTACAGAGTGAGACCCTGTCTCGAACGAAACGTAGCAAAACAAAACACTTCCTATAAGCCTCTAACAAGAAAGGCAGCTGGCACTCGGCCAGGCATTGATTTTCCCTCTTTATGAGTGTCTCCCATGGTATCTTCCTCCAAGGACAGCTGTTGTGTCTACACTGAAAATCTATTGTTCGCCACAATTCCCTTCACTGAAGTCTCAGCTCAGGACCTGGAAGGGTAGCTCGGTTGTTCCTCAAGAGTTAGCGCTTGCTGCTCTTAACCTGGGGTCAGAGTTCATTACCTGCTCTCCTGCTGGTTGGTCTTGTGCTCCGTCTGTAATTCTCTTGAGATCCCCTGTGATCCCTTTGTGAAACATACTTGAAGTCTCGTCCTGATTTTTCTCCCACTGTATCATAGAGCACGCTGACTTTGTCCACTCTAACAGCCTGTAATACGCTGTACTCTCAATAAACTTGCTTGGCATAAGACATAGCTCATGGACGACCTCCCAAACCCAGCTTTTCTGTCTTCTTTACTGGCTCAGTCAGGACAGACAGACAGACAGATAGGACAAAAATAGATATAAAATGAGAACCTGAGGCTCACCCACTATAGTGTGACATCAACAAGTTGTGATCATGGAATATTTCTTTTTTTTTCGGAGCTGGGGACTGAACCCAGGGCCTTGCGCTTGCTAGGCAAGCGCTCTACCACTGAGCTAAATCCCCAACCCCTCATGGAATATTTCTAACCTTAATGTTCTTAGTCTATGAGATTATCATAGGAATAAAAAGACATTGTCCAATTGTGTCCCCTAACAGTGCTTGTCCTGTAGGTGTATAATAAATGTTACCTTCTTTTCTTTCCCTTTCTTGTGCCCTGGATTAGGCGTAGAGCTCTGCAGGAGAGCATTTACCTGGTATGCTCAAGGCCCCCAAGTTTAATCCCTAGCAGTTTAAAATCAAACACATAAATAAAAAGAAAAAAAATAAATTTCCTTTTTATGCCCTACATAGAATAAATAAGATTTTATTCTCATCAAACGCGTTAATGGTAGCATATTATATGTCCACGAGAAACGTAAAACATTAAAATAATTAGCACTTGCTTATTAGCTCATAAGATATAAGTGATAAGGCCTCCACGAAGGACCAAATACAACTTATGAGAGACACATGAAACAATTAGAAGTTCAAAATGCGGAAGCTTGCGTAGGAGGAGATTCCTCCCATCACACAAAGCTGAAGGGAGCTAAGTACTTTATAAAAATGAACAGTTACTAGAATGAGTCTAAAATAAAACACTGGGCCTCTTAATTACCATACCCAGAGAATTATGTAAGGAGCTCATCCTACAAATAGTTTCTGTCTATTAAGTTATAAAAGGGTGGATCACATGGGTCCTTGTCCAAGGAACGTGGAGAAACTCAATGGAATGTATTAGAGCAGTGTAATAGAGAGCTAATGTGACAAGAAGTGACTTTTATAAGGTTCTTTTTTTATAGCAAGAAACTCAACATAGATGGGGTACAGGTCGAATTTCTTTTGTGTGATTAAAAACCAGCAGAGGCTAAAATAAAGTTGCTGAAGAAACTCTTTAGAGATGGATTAACTCTAATCCTCAGAAACCTTGCCATAGACAATCAGAGAGCAAGTTACCTGTCTCTTGTGGGGATGGTGGAAGTCTAACCAGAAGCACCCTGACTTATAAAGGAAGCAGGTAGGCAACCACAGGGAAATAGTGCTGGGAGGAGGAGGACAGAGCTCAGTGGCCGAGTAGGTACCTAGTGTGTGCAGGACCCTGGGTCCTAACCCTAGGACTGCACATGAAAAGGCTATGCACCTACTAACATGGCCCAATTCTCCGTTATCTTCAATATTATCAACCTGCTCAATGAGAGTCATTTCCAGTCAGATTCATAAATAAAAATATATTGAAGAGAAAAACATCCCCAAGCTCACTTTTATTATTTTAAAAAAAAATCCCCAAGCTAAATCAACTGATGTCTCATGCTTTATGATTTAAAGTAGAAATAGTAAGCTAGAAGGATATCCATGAGTTCAAGGCCAGCCTAGTCTACATAGTGAATTCCAGGCTGACCAAGTCTATATAGAGCCTGTCTCAAACAAACAAACAAACAAACACCAAGGCCCCCTCCAAAATCCCTACCCAACCAATCAACCAACCAAGAAATAAAAAAATTAAATAAACAAAATAGAAACATTAGCATAGACATTCCTGTGGATTCTCTAAGAGTTTGAAATAGAAATAAATAACTGGAAATGTTTGAGAGCTGTCATAAATGAAAATATTTTGGCAATCATCTGTAACATAGTATTTAATGGCATCATGTCTATAGATCCTAAAGAGCATTTTAAAATACACTGTATAAATTGAAGTCTTTCTCTATCAAAACAATATAAATATACAATGTTCACACCAAGGCTACAGCATAGCACACTGAAGAGAATAAAATTGTTTAACCGATATTCAAATTACTTATAAGATTTTTGTTTTGAAAAAATAGTCATTTCCATGTATATCTTTGTGCACTTTCCTGGCTTTTTTTGTCTTGAGACACGTATGTAGATCAGGTGGCCTCAAACTCACAGAGACCCACTTGCCTCTACCTCTTGAGGGATATCGTGCCCATTTTTTTTGTGGTTGTTTTTTGGGGGTTGGAGGGAGGGGGGACAGGGTCTCACTGTAGCCCAGAGTGTCCTGGAGTTCAGTATGTCTAGTTCTGGCTGGTTTCTTGCTGGCTTCTGAAGCAATTCCCTGCCTCAGAATCCTAAGTACTGTGTTACAGGTATGAGTCATTATACCTAGATGGGAAGGGTCTTTTTAGAGGCAATTAAGATTGGTAATATGAGATTAGGGTAAACTCTAAATCGAGTGACTGGTGTCTTTGTAAAAAGAGGAAATGAGCTGAGGAAAAAAATCCTTGAGGAAATAAAGTCAGAGGCCAGAAGATCCCCGAGGACATCAGAAACTGGAGAAGGCAAAGAAAGATTTGTCTGTAGAACAAAGGGAGCGTGATTCTAGGTATGCCTTGATTACAGATTCTTGCCTACTGTTTCGAAGCATTACACTGGTAGGTAGAAACAAATATAGTGAACACCGATGTCTATAACAGTTATCAAAGTATGATGTTAGGTCTTCTATTTCATGTCCGTGAGTACACTGTCTTCAAACGCACCAGAAGAGGGCATCAGATCCCCATTATAGATGGTTGGGAGCCACCACGTAGTTGCTGGGAATTGAACTCAGGACCTCTGGAAGAGCAGTCAGTACTCTTAACCGTTGAGCCATCTCTCCAGCCTTGATGTAAGGTCTTCTAAAGCCTTTTCTGGTAGTTTATAGTTTAGAATCTGTGTTCCTCCTGATTAAACAGGTTTATTAAGATTCAGGATCTGGTATTCTTCCGGTGGTGGATCGGTGGTTTATCCTGTGCGGGGCAAAATGGAGCTCGAGGCCATGAGTAGGTATACCAGCCCAGTGAACCTGGCCATCTTTCCTCACCTCACTGATACTTCTGGCCATCGGCACGTTCTTCACTGCCTGGTTCTTTGTTTATGAGGTCACCTCTACCAAGTACACGTCAATATTTACAAAGAGCTCCTCATTTCCTTGGAGGCCTCACTCTTCATGGGCTTTGGAGTCCTCTTCCTCCTGCTCTGGGTTGGCGTCTATGTATGAGTCTCCAAGGGCACCCACCAGGCAGCTCACCAAGTCTCTGCTTTTGTAAATTATTTTTTTACCATTGCTACATGTCCCACCTGCTGTTTACAATAAAGGCAGATGTGTGACAAAAAAAAAAAAGATTCAGGATCTGGGGACTGGAAAAATGGCTTAGTGTTAAGAGCACTGATCTTCCAAGGGACCTGGGTTCAATTCCCAGCACCCACATGGCAGTTCACAACTGTCTATAACTCCAATTCCAGGAGTTATACCTTCACACACACATACAAGCAAGCAAAACACCAATGTACATAGAATAAAAATAAATCATTAAAAAATAGAGTCAGAATGTGAACAACTCATAGGTCTCAGGAAATCCCTGAAACTTATCAGAGTTCACAAGGCTCCTTCCTCTCTAAGCTTATGTAAGCAGTAGCAACTGCTAGGGAGAGGGGACTCCCCGATCTGTTGAGCTGCTTTCACAGTCAGAGAGCTCCAGGATTTTAGCTTTTGTGAGTCAGCACCCAGGCTGGGGTCACCTTTTTGGTGACACAGCTGCCTTTGAATTACCATGCTCCTGTAAGTTACCCCAGTAAACTTTTTAGTGTGCCAAATTGTTTCTTTGGCCTGTCATCAGTGCCTTATCTGGGGTAAGTAGAAGTTGGTTCATGTCTGTGCAGGAAAAGCTTTGTAACAGAAGTAGTCTCATAATATGAAGGCCTTTTAAATTTATAGATATTTGCACTAAGGGGAGACTAAGCATTTCAACATGTATTAATACAGTTGCACCTCACCATCCAAGTAATCATTATCTTCCCTTACTGCCACACACAAAGAAAATGCCAGTCTTTGTAGCTGGGTGTGGTGCTACGAGCCTGTAATTCTAGCACTTGCCGGGTGAGTCAGGAGGCTCAGGAGTTCAAAATCAAGCTACATAAATTCAGGGCTGGCCTGCTCTCAGACAGACCCTGATTCAGAAAATAAATGAAAACCAAAACTCGAAAAATTTCCCTGACCTACATAAGACTGTCCTAAAAGAAATCTCTTGTCTCTGCTCAAACTTGACCTCCACGTAGCTTATTAAGTTATGATGACTAAACTTGTAAGAATGATCAGGCCACCCCGAGTTTACTTACTGCTTCTGTCCACACACGCAGTGAACCTGATGGAAGGATTTACAGCTCATTTCCCCTCGTGACTGGTCCACTGGAGGCCGGGCAGGCGTGCCATTGGACTTGAATAACATTGTCAAGGTATGTTTCCATTGTGAGTTCTCTGTCTGGGCCAAGTGAGCACAGTGATTTAATTTTAGAGCAGACCTTTCATGTTCTTTGCAGGAACGCGATTATGGCTTGTTACCTCTGGGGGTGCTATGAGTGGGGGGCTATGTGTGCTTGTTTAAACTACAGAGTGGGCTGTAATCCAGTGTCAGGGAACAACGCCTGCCCATTTGGAGCTAAAACACCCAGAACTGGGGAGAAGGCTTTTGGAGTGCCAGGGTGACTGGGCAACAGCAGACTTGGGAGCTTTTGGTCTGTCTTCCTGGAAAGATTATGTCAAAGAGACAGGCAAGGTTCCTATGTAGGCATGCTGCCTTTTTGAGGAGTTTAATTTCGGAGAGATTTAGCCAACAATACCTTCAACCCTCTGAAGTAACTGACACCTTGATACAGGGATTGATCAGCTGATGGCATTACTGTTTGGAAGTCCCTTATGTTTATTGTGTATTTGAAAGGGTAAAATTCCTTTGATCCGTCTGCCAAAAAAAAACCTAATTAAATAAGATTAATTTTTTTTTGTTTTTAGCTATGTGTATTTCTGTCTGTCTGTTATGGCGTATGGGTATGTGCAGGTGGGTGCAGGTTATCTGTAGAGGCCAGAAGACAGTGTCAGACCCCTGAACCTGAAGTTATAGGTCATTCTGAGAAACTTGATGTGGGTGCTGGGCACCAAACATAGGTCCTTTGCAAGAGCAGTATGCATGTGGCTTTTTGTTTGTGAGACAGAGTTTCCCTGTGTAGCCCTGGTTGTTCTGGAACTTGCTCTGTAGATCTTTAAAAATCTGTTTTGGAGGGTTGGGGTTTAGCTCAGTGGTAGAGCGCTTGCCTAGCAAGCGCAAAGGCCCTGCCCGGTCCCCAGCTCCGGAAAAAAAAAAAAAAAAAAAAAAAAAAGAAAAAAATCTGTTTTGGAGTTACCTTCTGACAGGTGTAGAACTGTGTGGGTGTACAAATACATGTGCACACACATGTATATGTGCACACATATACATGTGCACATACATATATACATACACGTGCACATACATATGCATGTACACATATATACACACATGTGCACATACATATACATGTGCACACACACATATATATATACATACATGTGCACCCATATATACATGTGCACAAACATACATCACACATATGATTCACTAGGTTAGCTCATATGATTAGTATGAAGAGTATAACCATGACTGTCTGCCTGCTGGTGAGCCAGTAGCCACTTAGTCCAAGGAGACAGAAACCTCAGAACAAGTGGAACCAGTGATGGTACGCCTACTATGAACCCGTGATGCAGTCCTACTATGAGGCTGAGGGCCTTGGAAGCTCTCTGTACAGTGGGGGGGTAGAGAAGATGGAGTCTGAAGTCCGTGCCAAGGGCAGCAGTGGGTGCACCATCTCAGGAGGAGTGGAACTTACGTTCACTTCCTTATCCCACCCTTTTGCTCCCTTCAGGCTCCTGGCCTGTCAGTGCCACCCGCATTCAGGAACGGTCTTCTTCCCTCGGCTGGTGTTTGGCTTATCGACTGTCCTGGAGACGCCCACACAGACACAGCTGGAAGGTGCTTTACTCCTCTCCCAGGTATCTCTTGATTCAGCCAATTGATGATCATTATCGGAGTCTTTAGTGACCCCTCTGTGGAACCTTTGCGTCTACAGAAAGGGGCTTGCCTTAGTATCCTTGGTATCCGAGATTTTATAGTTGTTCTTGGTATGACTTATGAAAAGTATGGCTTCAGTGTAGACACATAGCTCAGCATGTGAAACGGGAGAGGAGTATTTTCACATCCTTCACATGACCATGGAAGGGCGCCTGTTGCCAAGCCTGACAACCTGAATCCCATCCCTAGGATTGGAATGGTAGAAGGAAAGAATCAAATCTTATCGTCATTATCACACCTTTACATTTGTACTGCGCATGCCTGTGCTCACACAATGCCATCCACTCACACAGACACGCAAACACATAACTAACAGTAAAGTTTTTAAAAGACCACGTAGTAATACTCAGATGGAAATGTCATCAGTGCTAGGTGTTGTTCCCAGACAGGGTCAGTGAATAGTTCTGTTGTTTCTAGGCCTTTCCTTCTTACGCCTAGGGCTAAAAAAGTAACCTCTATTTCATCACCTTGCAGGACATATTAGTACGGCCAGTTGACTTCTGTGGAAGCAGAGTCTTGAAATGGAGATGAACATATTTAACATGTAGTCAGTTTGGTATCAAGAGTTGTGGGGGGGTTGGGGATTTAGCTCAGTGGTAGAGCACTTGCCTAGCAAGTGCAAGGCCCTGGGTTTGGTCCCCAGCTCCGAAAAAAAAAAAAAAAAAAAAAAAAAAAAAAAAAAAAGAGTTGTAGGAATTAACATCTCTGGAAGGGTAGAGGCGAGATTCCAGCATTACACAGTGTATGATTCCTAAATCTGTATTTGGCTAGAACCAAATTTATACTTGTTCTCTCAAGTCTTGCCTCCAGTCCAGTATTCCTAGTTTGTCCAAGTTTGTTCTATCTCATTGGTGAAGTTCTAAATGTTGAGGCCATGTGGGAACATCCCCTTTCCACGGGCTATACATTTAATTAACCACTGGGCTCTGTTTAATTTTTTTCATCTTTATCAACTTGAGTATTTCTTATTTACATTTCAATTGTTATTCCCCTTCCCAGTTTCCGGGCCAACATCCCCCTAATCCTTCCCCTCCCCTTCTTTATGGGTGTTCTCCTCCCCATCCTTCCCCCATTACCGCTGTCCCCCCAACAATCACGTTCACTGGGGGTTCAGTCTTGGCAGGACCAAGGGCTTCCCCTTCCACTGGTGCTCTTACTAGGATATTCATTGCTACATATGCAGTTGGAGTCCAGAGTGAGTCCATGGGTAGTGGCTTAGTCCCTGGAAGCTCTGGTTGTTGGCATTGTTGTTCATATGGGGTTTCAAGCCCCTTCAAGCTCTTTCAGTCCTTTCTAAGATTCCTTCAACGAGGGTCCCGTTCTCAGTTCAGTGGTTTAATGATGGCATTTGCCTATGTATTTGCTGTATTCTGGCTGTGTCTCTCAGGAGAGATCTACATCCGGTTCCTGTCGGCCTGCACTTCTTTGCTTCATCCATCTTATCTAGTTTGGTGGCTGTATATGTATGGGCCACATGTGGGGTAGGCTCTGAATGGGTGTTCCTTCTGCCTCTGTTCTAAACTTTGCCTCCTTATTCCCTCCCAAGGGTATTCTTGTTCCCTTTTTAAAGAAGGAGTGAAACATTCGCATTTTGGTCATCCTTCTTGAGTTTCATGTGTTCTGTGCATCTAGGGTAATTCGAGCATTTGGGCTAATAGCCACTTATCAATGAGTGCATACCATGTGTGTTTTTCTGTGATTGGGTTACCTCACTTAGGGTGATATTTTCCAGTTCCATCCATTTGCCTATGAATTTCATAAAGTCATTGTTTTTGATAGCTGAGTAATATTCCATTGTGTAGATGTACCACATTTTCTGTATCCATTACTCTGTTAAAGGGCATCTGGGTTCTTTCCAGCTTCTGGCTATTATAAATAAGGCTGCTATGAACATAGTGGAGCATATGTCTTTGTTATATGTTGGGGCATCTTTTGGGTATATGCCCAAGAGAGGTATAGATGGGTCCTCAGGTAGTTCAATGTCCAATTTTTTGAGGAACCTCCAGGCTGATTTCCAGAATGGTTGTACCAGTCTGCAATCCCACCAACAATGGAGTGTTCCTCTTTCTCCACATCCTCGCCAGCATTTGCTGTCACCTGAGTTTTTGATCTTAGCCATTCTCACTGGTGTGAGGTGAAATCTCAGGGTTGTTTTGATTTGCATTTCCCTGATGACTAAAGATGTTGAACATTTCTTTAGGTGTTTCTCAGCCATTCGGCATTCCTCGGCTGTGAATTCTTTGTTTAGCTCTGAACCCCATTTTTTAATAGGGTTATTTGTCTCCCTGCGGTCTAACTTCTTGAGTTCTTTGTATATTTTGGATATAAGCCCTCTATCAGTTGTAGGATTGGTAAAGATCTTTCCCCAATCTGTTGGTTGTCATTTTGTCCTAACAACAGTGTCCTTTGCCTTACAGAAGCTTTGCAGTTTTATGAGATCCCATTTGTCGATTCTTGATCTTAGAGCATAAGCCATTGGTGTTTTGTTCAGGAAATTTTCCCCAGTGACCATGTGTTCGAGATGCTTCCCCACTTTTTCTTCTACTAGTTTGAGTGTATCTGGTTTGATGTGAAGGTCCTTGATCCACTTGGACTTAAGCTTTGTACAGAGTGATAAGCATGGGTCAATAACCAGCACCATGCTGAAAATGCTGTCTTTTTTCCTTGGGTGGTTTTGGCTCCTTTGTTAAAAATCAAGTGACCATAGGTGTGTGGGATCATTTCTGGGTCTTCAATTCTATTCCACTGGTCTATCTGTCTCTGTACCAATACCATACAGTTTTTATCACTATTGCTCTGTAATATTGCTTGAGTTCAGGAATAGTGATTCCCCCAGAAGTCCTTTTATCGTTGAGGATAATTTTAGCTATTCTGGGTTTTTTGTTATTCCAGATGAATTTGCAAATTGTTCTGTCTAACTCGCTGAAGAATTGGATTGGTATTTTGATGGGGATTGCATTGAATCTATAGATCGCTTTTGGTAAAATGACCATTTTTACTATATTAATTCTGCCAATAATGAGCATGGGAGATCTTTCCATCTTCTGAGGTCTTCTTCAATTTCTTTCTTCAGAGGCTTGAAGTTCTTATCATACAGATCTTTTATTTGCTTGGTTAATGTCACACCGAGGTATTTTATATTATTTGGGACTATTATGAAGGGTGTCGTTTCCCTAATTTCTTTCTCGGCTTGTTTCTCTTTTGTGTAGAGGAAGGCTATTGATTTATTTGAGTTAATTTTATAACCAGCCACTTTCCTGAAGTTGTTTATCAGGTTTAGTAGTTCTCTGGTGGAACTTTTGGGATCGCTTAATATACTATCATATTGTCTGCAAATAGTGATATTTTGACTTCTTCTTTTCCAATCTGTATGCCCTTGATCTCCTTTTGTTGTCTGATTGCTCTGGCTAGAACTTCAAGAACTATATTGAATAAGTAGGGAGAGAGTGGGCAACCTTGTCTAGTCCCTGATTTTAGTGGGATTGCTTCAAGTTTCTCTCCATTTAGTTTAATGTTAGCAACTGGTTTGCTGTATATGACTTTTACTATGTTTAGGTATGGGCCTTGAATTCCTATTCTTTCCAGGACTTTTTATCATGAAGGGGTGTTGAATTTTGTCAAATGCTTTCTCAGCATCTAATGAAATGATCATGTGGTTTTGTTCTTTCAGTTTGTTTATATAATGGATTATGTTGATGGTTTTCCATATATTCAACCACCCCTGCATGCCTGGGATGGAGCCTACTTGATCATGGTGGATGATTGTTTTGATGTGCTCTTGGATTCGGTTTGCCAGAATTTTATTGAGTATTTTTGTGTCGATATTCATAAGGGAAATTGGTCTGAAGTTCTCTTTCTTTGTTGGGTCTTTGTGTGGTTTAGGTATAAGAGTAATTGTGGCTTCATAGAAGGAATTCAGTAGCGCTCCATCTGTTTCAATTTTGTGGACAGTTTGGATAGTATTGGTATGAGGTCTTCTATGAATGTCTGATAGAGTTCTGCACTGAACCCATCTGGACCTGACTGAACCCATCTGGACCTGGGCTCTTTTTGGTTGGGAGACCTTTAATGACTGCTTCTATTTCTTTAGAAGTTATGGGGTTGTTTAAATGGTTTATCTGTTCCTGATTTAACTTCAGTACCTGGTATCTGTCTAGGAAATTGTCCATTTCCTGCAGATTTTCAAGTTTTGTTGAATATAGGCTTTTGTAGTAGGATCTGATGATTTTTTGAATTTCCTCTGATTCTGTAGTTATTTCTCTCTTTTCATTTCTGATTTTGTTAATTTGGACACACTCTCTGTGTCCTCTCGTTAGTCTGGCTAAGGGTTTATCTATCTTGTTGACTTTCTCAAAGAACCAGCTTTTGGTTCTGTTGATTCTTTGTATGGTCCTTTTTGTTTCTACTTGGTTGATTTCAGTTCTGAGTTTGATTATTTCCTGCCTTCTACTCCTCCTGGGTGTATTTGCTTCTTTTTGTTCTACAGCTTTTAGGTGTGCTGTCAAGCTGCTGATATATGCTCTCTCCTGTTTCTTTCTGCAGGCACTCAGAGCTATGAGTTTTCCTCTTAGCACAGCCTTCATCGTGTCCCATAAGTTTGGGTATGTTGTACCTTCATTTTCATTAAATTCTAAGAAGTCTTTAATTTCTTTCTTTATTTCTTCTTTGACCAGGTTATCATTGAGTAGAGCATTGTTCAACTTCCATGTATATGTGGGCGTTCTTCCCTTATTGTTGTTGAAGACCAGCTTTAGCCTGTGGTGGTCTGATAGGACGCATGGGATTGTTTCTATGTTTCTGTATCTATTGAGGCCTGTTTTATGACGAATTATATGGTCAATTTTGGAGAAAGTACCATGAGGTGGTGAGAAGAAGGTATATCCTTTTGTTTTAGGATAAAATATTCTATAAATCTGTTAAGTCCATTTGGTTCATGACTTCTCTTAGTCTGTCTATGTCTCTGTTTAATTTCTGTTTCCATGATCTGTCCATTGATGAGAGTGGGGTGTTGAAATCTCCTGCTATTATTGTGTGAGGTGCAATGTGTGCTTTGAGCTTTAATAAGGTTTCTTTTATGTATGTAGGTGCACTTGTATTTGGAGCATAGATATTTAGGATTGAGAGTTCATCTTGGTGGATTTTTCCTTTGATGAATATGAAGTGTCCTTCCTTATCTTTTTTGATGACTTTTAGTTGCAAATTGATTTTATTCGATATTAGAATGGCTACTCCAGTTTGCTTCTTCAAACCATTTGCTTGAAAAGTTGTTTTCCAGCCTTTCACTCTGAGGTAGTGTCAGTCTTTGTCTCTGAGGTGTGTTTCCTGTAGGCAGCAGAATGCAGGGTCCCCATTGCTTATCTAGTTTGTTAATCTATGTCTTTTTATTGGGGAGTTGAGTTGATTGATGTTGAGAGATATTAAGGAATAGTGATTGTTGCTTCCTGTTATATTCATATTTGGATGTGAGGCTATGTTTGTGTGCTTGTCTTCTCTTTGTTTTGTTTCCAAGAAGATTACTTTCTTGCTTTTTCTAGGGTGTAGCTTGCCTCCTTATGTTGGGTTTTACCATTTATTATCCTTTGTAGGGCTGGATTTGGTTTTTCTTTTTGTTTTTGTTTTTGTTTTTTTTTGTTGTTGTTTTTTCCAGAGGTGGGGACCCGAACCCAGGGCCTTGTGCTTGCTAGGCAAGCGCTCTACCACTGAGCTAAATCCCCAACCCCTGTAGGGCTGGATTTGTAGAAAGATATTGTGTAAATTTGGTTTTGTCATGGAACATCTTGGTTTCTCCATCTATGTTAATTGAGAGTTTTGCAGGATACAGTAATCTGGGCTGGCATTTGTGTTCTCTTAGGGTCTGTATGACATCTGTCCAGGATCTTCTGGCTTTCATAGTTTTTAGCGAAAAGTCTGGTGTGATTCTGATAGGTCTGCCTTTATATGTTACTTGACCTTTTTCCCTTACTGCTTTTAATATTCTTTCTTTGTTTTGTGCATTTGGTGTTTTGACTATTATGTGACGGGAGGAGTTTCCTTTCTGGTCCAATCTATTTGGAGTTCTGTAGGCTTCTTGTATGCTTATGGGCATCTCTTTCTTTAGGTTAGGGAAGTTTTCTTCTATGATTTTGTTGAAGATATTTACTGGTCCTTTCAGCTGGGAGTCTTCACTCTCTTCTATACCTATTATCCTTAGGTTTGATCTTCTCATTGAGTCCTGGATTTCCTGTATGTTTTGGACCAGTAGCTTTTTCCGTTTTACATTATCTTTGACAGTTGTGTCGATGATTTCTATGGAATCTTCTGCTCCTGAGATTCTCTCTTCTATCTCTTGTATTCTGTTGGTGATGCTTTCTATGGCTCCCTTGTCTCTTCCTTTGGTTTTCTATATCCAGGGTTGTTTCCATGTGTTCTTTCTTGATTGCTTCTATTTCCATTTTTTTTTTTTTTTTTTTTTTGGTTCTTTTTTTCGGAGCTGGGGACCGAACCCAGGGCCTTGCGCTTCCTAGGCAAGCGCTCTACCACTGAGCTAAATCCCCAACCCCCTATTTCCATTTTTAATTCCTTCACCTGTTTGTGTTTTCCTGGAATTCTTTCAGGGATTCTTGTGATTCCTCTCTATAGACTTCTACTTATTTATTTATGTTTTCCTCCATTTCTCTAAGGGAGTTCTTCATGTCTTTTTGAAGTCCTCCATCATCATGATCAAATGTGATTTTAATAGATCTTGCTTTTCTGGCGTGTTTGGATATTCAGTGTTGGCTTTGGTGGGAGTATTGGGTTCCGATGATGCCATGTAGTCTTGGTTTCTGTTGCTTGGGTTCCTGCGCTTACCTCTCGTCATCAGATTGTCTCTGGTGTTACCTTGTTCTGCTATTTCTGACAGTGGCTAGACTGTCCTATAAGCCTGTGTGTCAGGAGTGCTGTAGACCTGTTTTCCTGTTTTCTTCCAGCCAGTTATGGGGACAGAGTGTTCTGCTTTCGGGCGTGTAGTCTTCAGCTCTTCCTGTGGGCCTGTGTCCTGAGTCCACCAGGCAGGTCGCTTGGAGCAGAAAAGTTGGTCTTACCTGTGGTCCCGTGGCTGAAGTGGCTCTTGGGTGGCTGCTTTTGGGCTCTCCATGAGGGCGGCAATCAGGAAGGCCTGCACCACCTTTTCCCTGGCCCCCGTGCACCAGGGTCCCAGATGGTGTTAAGTGTTTTCCTCTGGAGTCAGAAATGTGGGCAGAGTGTAGTCTCTTCTGGCTTCCCAGGCGTGTCTGCCCCGCTGAAGATTTAGCTCTCCCTCCCACGGGATTTGGGTTCAGGGAGTTTTTGATTGGGTCCCTTCAGATCCTCAATTTGACTCTCAACATTTCCCAACACTTGCCTCTCCCTCATAAGGAACACCACTATTCTGTGGGTTGTTTGTTTGTAACCAGTAGCTCCTTCAATGGTACTTTCCTTTTAATGTCTCCTGAACAATATTGTCAGAAAGATTTTTTTTTTTTTGGATCTTTTTTTCAGAGTTGGGGACCGAACCCAGGGCCTTGTGCTTCCTAGGCAAGCGCTCTACCACTGAGCTAAATCCCCAACCCCTCAGAAAGATTTTTTAAACACGTGGACTGATTGCATTTCTCCTGAGCTCAGATGTGTTTGATAAACGTTGTGGTGGCACATACTTGTGACTGCAGAGCTTGGAAGGCTGAGGCAGGCGGATGCCGAGTTTGATGGGTTACAAAGTGTGACCCCGAAACAGACTGACACAGTTTTTAATGACTTCTTATAGAAAAATAAAACAAAGGGAACAGGCATGCGGGCTCGTCATTTGATACCTTATTTGTCCTGTGTCATCCGTTCCTTCTATCTAGCTTACCCTTGCAGCATTGGAGCTGGCTGCTTTCTCATAATGTGTCACGTTGTGACGGGCGGGGGTGGGGTGGGGTGGGGTGTGTCAGGCTGTTCTGCCTGACAGCTTACTGGCCTATGTGCTCTGCTTCCTGACTTCTTCCTTCATGAAGGCTGCCCACCCAGTCTAACAGTCATCCTGCCGATTTCACCACTGTGCTTTGTGCCTTATTATTTATTAAGTTATTAAGTATTGAATTCTGCCTCCCAATGCTAACCTAGGACTGCAGGCACCACCACTGAGAGTTCCACTTTAAATGTGCTTGCAAACTTAGATTCTCTCCGTCTCTTCCCAAGACTCCTTCTCTTTCCTTGCCTCTCTCTCTCTCTCTCTCTCTCTCTCTCTCTCTCTCTCTCTCTCTCTTTTAAAGATTTTATTTATTTTATGTATGTGAGTACACTGTTCCTATCTTCAGACACACCAGAAGAGAGCATCAGAACCCATTACAGGTGGGTTGTGAGCCACCATGTGGTTGCTGGGAATTGAACTCAGGACCTCTGGAAGAGCAGCCAGTGCTCTTAACCGCTGAACCATCTCTCCACCCCGCCTCTCTCTTTGTAGCTGAGGATGATCTTGAATTTCTGATCCTCCTGCCTCCACCTCTAGTGTTGGGGTTGCAGGAGGGCATGTTTTTATGCCTGAGTTTATGTGGTGCTAAAGATTGAAGCCACACGTTTGTGCATGCTACACATGCTACACAAGTACTACACTGAGTGATCTAGAGTCCCAGCAGTAACTCAGATTCTTGACTGAAATAAAATCTTGACTTTCAAGATTTAAGAAGTAATCCAGATGGGTTCGGTCCCCAGCTCCGGGGGAAAAAAAAAAAAAAGAAATAATCCAGAGAGGGCTGTGGTAGGGAAAGGAACAGCCTCAATCCAGTTTTACAAGTTTCTGAAAACCCAGCAGGCAATGTATTACACTTACAAAAAAAAAAAAAAAAAATTGTTTACTCTCCTTATTGCTTCAGGAGGAATTGACCATTACCTCTTTTGTTATCCTACTCAATGTTACATCTGAATCCTATCCTAGCAGTAGCCATGTTTACATTTGTGTCTGAGCATTTGATGTATGAGACATGCCATTCATTATAGGGGAGGGAAAAATAACTTCCCTCTATCCTTCTAAGTTACTTGTTCTGCAAGTTAAAACGGCACAAACCGGATTAGTGGCACTACTAGGCTGGCTCCAAAATCCTGGGTTCAAGAGATTCTCCTTGACTCTGCTAAGAGCAGCAGGGACTACAAGTGTGTACCACCATGCCTGGTCTAGTATGCATGGGAGTCCTACATGATGAAGTCGAAAAGCTAGATGATTAAAGCTCAAGACATACAGAAAGAACAAGAATTGGAAATTTTAGTAGGTAGCGGAGATAAATGAAGAGAGAGGGAAGGAAATAAAGAGGGAATAATAAGTCGATTCTTTTAGATGGCCTCCCGGGCAAGGTTGTCTACGAATAGCTAAGCTGCCTTTCTGACACAGATACCTTATCAAATTTCCCTTATAAATTTAACCTTGTTACAAAAATGCTGCCTTTTATTTTAGGTAGTGGAGGGGAGCTGAAACGTGCGTGTCGGATGGATATCAATTCTTTTTCGTTTAAAAGCAATCAGTGTGCAGAGGGACACATTTTTAGCAAGGCACTTTCTAGGCTTTTACAGTCCTACTTTGAGGTGACGGGTTCCGAGCTTCAGACACCATAACGAATCAACATCATGAGTAAGATAAATACCTTAAGCCCCTAGGTGAGCCTTGCCATTACGCACAGACTGTAAAAAACGCTTTACAAGCCAGCAAAAATGATTGTTTTTAAAACGCTGCATTTTTGCAATCTTCCAGGCGCTTTAATTGTTCTCAGACAGATGGTTAAAGCTCGGCTACCGCACCCGCATATGTTAGGATAAAACCCGACTACAGCGCCAAGAAAAAGATGATTGGCTGTGGGCCCTAGAAGTTACACGGTTCTCCTAGCAAGAGCTGAGAAACCGCTGAATGTTCAGGTTTTGAAATAGGGTTTTTGCATCGTAAAGAAACAAGATTAACCTATCAGGAAGAACCCAGCACATCCAATCACCAATCAAGAGCGGGAAAAAAGCCAAAGCCGGAGATACCCAGGCACCAAAGAGGACGCCACTCTTCAGTCTCTGCCAATAAGACGAGGCAAGGGGCGGGGCAACAAGAGGATCAATTGCCCAAGAAAACAAACAATGTGTAGTACAACTGTCTAAACCTCAGTCCTAAACTCCGGGTGCGACGGAATGAGCTCCTGAGCAAGGCTCTCATGAGCTGCTTCCCGCTCCTCTAGCCCAAGGACTGTCAGAGCCGGGTTGCTTCTTCCCGGCTCAGCAAACGCTTCCTTCCCGCCAGCTCCCACAGGCTCGCAAAAATCCCGCTGCAACTTTGCGCTACAGTTTACAGGAACAGGGAGTCGCGCGCTACCTGAGGGGGTGGGGCGGCGGCAGTGCGCAGGCGTACATGCCTTGTGGAGGCGTGGCCGAAAAGGCTCAATGAACTCTGGGAATTGTATTCCTCGCGCTCGAGGGGGTAGCACAACTCACCAGGCCTCTTGAACTACACTTCCCAGGAGCGCTCGCGACGTCGGGGCGGGCCGTTTGGTTCGTTAATGAGTTCGAGAAAGCCGCGGCGCGGCCCACCAGGTTCCAAAACAAGGAAATGAAGGGAGGAGGCGGGACTGTGGGTGCCTGCGGGAGCCGCCGCCGCCGCCGCGGAGGAGGAGGAGGCGGAGGAGGTGGCTGCCGCGGCCGCCGAGGAGTCCCTTGCTGAAGGCGGACCGCGGAGCGGCGGGCGGCGCGCGCGCGCCCGAGCGACGGCTGTTCGAGAAGTGGAGCGGCGGCGGCGGAGGAGGGACTGAGTGGCGGCGGCCCCCGCGTCCCGGTTTCTCTATGGGGGAAGCAGACAATGGATTATGATTTCAAGGCGAAGCTGGCGGCGGAGCGGGAGCGGGTGGAGGATCTGTTTGAGTACGAAGGGTGCAAAGTGGGACGCGGCACCTACGGGCACGTCTACAAGGCGAGGCGGAAAGATGGGTAAGAGCGCGGGCGGGGAGTGGGCTCGTCCGGTCTCCTCCACTGCTGAGACCCGGAGGGCTGGGTGGGTCGGAGCCCACGGGAAGAGGCGGCGTGGGTCGCAGAGCGACGTCCCGGGGCCAACTCGGAGGCACTGGTGCTGCCGCCCCCCGCTGGCCGGTCGCGCCCCTCCAAGTCGCACAGCGTAGCCCCGTCGGGGGCGTCGGTCCCGCCTGGAGTCGCTGTTGCGAGCTTAACAGCGGGCGGCGGGACCCGGTGGAGACCGCGCTTGGAGGTGGAGTTTAGGGGTCTGGTCCCGGGGGACTCTCGAGGGCTTGGCTGAAGAGTTACCGGTTTGGCCCTGTGCTGGTGACGGTCGTGGTGGAACTTCCAATCGGCGCAGCGCCTTCCCGGGGCGGCGGTTTGAAAGCTCGCGGGGGCGCCTCCCGTCTGGTGGCCCTGCGCTTGGGGTCCTGACTGGCCCCTCTGGTCTGACTTCCTCGACGTTGCCAACCCAGCCTACATCCCTGGTGTTTACCTGGGGACTTCCCGATCCTGCTCCCGATTCCCACACTTTAATATTTTGAATTCAGCACTCTGAAGGTGGACCCTGGAGAGAGATTAGCTCTATATTACAAACTTCAAGTGCTCTCTGGTTGGTTACCTTTCCTGCCTCTTGATTATTTTAGGTAAACCCCTCCCCAGCCCTTATAAGTTAGGGTCTCTCTCTGTGCACCCTGGTTAGCCTGCAACTCAAGAGATCCGCCTGCCTCTGCCTCTCAAGTACTGTGATTAAAAGGCGTATGCCACCACACTCGGCCCATTTCTCTTTTCTTCAGGAAGAAATCTTGAGTATTAATATTCTCCAGTTCTCATCCTCTGTCAAATGGCTGTGAGCTTTGGTTTATCGAGAACCTAGACCACCAAGAACAGAAAACGGAAGTGACAGGCTTGGGCCTGGACCACCGTTTTCCTAGTTGAGGGGATCTATAGGAATCTCTTGGGAAGTCTTTCTGGATTGTTATAGCAGTAAAAGACAAGTTGGATAAAGCATCGAGAATGTACCCCTCGGGCCAGAGGGCAGACCAGTTTGTAAGAACAGGACAGGTGGAACCAAACTTGTGACTGGCAGTGGTGGGTTTTGTCACCTTGTCCCCATTCCGGAAGGAATTCCTTTCTCTTAGAAAAAGATTCAAGCAACTGTCAGACTATACAAAAGGGAGACTGTGACTGCTGGAGCATTTGAAAAGCAGAGCATCAGCACACCTCATTGAAAGTGCTTCTTGGCTGTGCTTTGATAAAGTTGGTGAGGAACTTCAGCATCAAAGCAAGCAGTGCGTGTGCTAATTTTATAAGAGGAAAACCAGAACACAATCATATGAAGTGTTTCATACATGTACCTGGAAAACTACAGGTAGTGTGTGGGTTTCAAGGATGATGATTAATTGCTGTTGCAGGTAGAACTGTACAGGCCAGGCCACTCAGTTGTCTGAGCTGTTTCTTTTAATTACCACGTGTCCCTGAGTGCACACCAGGCGCTGTAGGGCACTATACTTGACTTACTTACACTTTGGTTTTGGAATATCCACTCTACTGGTTAAGTTGGTGTTCCAGTGGGAATCTTCACGGGGTGTTCAGGGAAGGCAGATCTGCTGCTCTGATTGGACAGTGTTGTTACATTGTTGATCTGGATTTTCTCTATCTCCCAGAGACTGTGCTAACTTTGTTTTTACACTTATGTTTTTATTTGCCCTGAAACTTTGAGAGAAATTAACAGTTCTGATTCTGAATTGCATAGAATGGCTGGGTTTACAACAGAAACACTTCTTGTTTCTACTTATTTTTCAGTATGTCTCTATAATAAGGATATTGATTCAAATACACTTATTCTTTGAGTGAAATCGGTAAAGTAGAATACATAAGGTCAGTTTTTATATTTTCAAAGTAGAATTAAAAAACAAAACAAAACATTTAGAGCTGGGCGAGCACTGGCAGTAGTCTGAGTTCCAGGCCAGACAGGCCACACAGAGAAACCCTGTCTCAACGAAACCGAACCAAAGCAAAAACCAACCAACAAAAACCGCCTAGAATATGAAAATATCTTGTCAGACTGTTGTACCACATGTTCTCACGTAAAACAAGCCATGATAGGCTTTATTTTTGTGGATCAGGTGTCTGCTTCCGATTCCTGGCTTTACACTAACACTCGCGTCTCTGGTGATTTGGCAGTGGGATTAGTTTTATGTTCATCACTAATCAGCCATTTGACAGAACAAAAGGTTTTAGTGGTAGTTCTCAAATGTGACACAGATTTGGATGGTAAAGGATTCTATTGTCTGGTCATTCTAAATTACAGTCCCCTCTTTTTACATCTTGGTAAGCTCCGGGAAAATGAGTAGTGCTTGGTGCTATTTTAGGGAGCAAGAGAGATGAGGCCTGCTAGAGAGAAATAACTCTAGCGTGTCTAACACTATTACATATACATACATATATGCATTTATACACACACAAATGTACACTAACATATAAACAAAATTTGTTAGAACTTTAGAATAACATTGGAAGAAATAACTCTCAGTAGGAAAACCTTTGCTTATGCCTCAGTTATAGCTTACAGATTTTTCCTTCAGAATGAGATTTTCAAATGAGATTCAAAATAGGCTATACCATGCAGTGTGAATTTATAGCAGGCTAGAAATGTAAGACGTGTCTGAATTTTTCACCTTTTTATATTTAATTGGTGCGTAAAGATTTTCATACACAGTGGTACTTAGTAATGTTTTGATTCCTGTGTACATTGTATACTGTTTCATTCAGGGTAAAAGTGTTTCCTCAAACACTTAGCATTTCATTGTGTTGAAACCATTAAAAATTCTTGTTTCTAGTTACTTGACTTGTGGAATATCTTACTATTATATACAATTTCTTTGCTGTTCAACATGGCACCATGGCTTATTTTTCCCAAATTTTTCCCCTTAATAAAAATGTTACTTATTAATTTTTCATTTGGAAGGAAAAATAATGATTCCCTATAAAAAACAGTCAGGTTTGCACTTTCAAGATGGCCACCTAGTGAGAGTGTGCTGCCAAGCTTGAGGCTCGAGTTGGATCCTGGGGATCCGCATGGTGGGAGGAGAGACCCATTTCCATAAGACTGTCCTCTGACTTCCACACTTGTGACATGCATTCAAAGGAAATAAATGCCAAAAAAAAAAATCAGGCTTAAAATTAATTACCTACAATTTACTTATTAGAACTATTACGTGTGGACTGTGGCATGCACATGGAGGTCAGGAGACAACTTTTTGGCAAGATTCTCATCTACCTTCATGTAAGTTCTGAGGGTTGAATTGATTGCCCTGCCGGCCCTATCAGACAGGTGCCTTCACCTGCTGAACCAAATTTACTTAGCGGGATCGAGTATAGGGTCTTGGGAATACCAAGCCTGCACTCTGTCACTGAGCTGTGCTTCCTGCTCCAGGATAGCTTAGATTTTTAGTTCATAAGGCTTTTCTTTAGTAGTGAAAAGTCTCGCACTGTGCTGGAGATGCAGCTTGGTTGGTAGAAGGCTTGCCTAGCATACAGAAGGCTCTGGGCTCTACACAGGGTAAACTGGATAAACTGGACTTGGCACAGTGCCAGTGCTTGGGAAGTGGAGCTGGGAGGATCAGACGTCTAAGACTGTAGTTGGCTATATATGAGTTCCGTGCAGCCTGGGGCACATGAGACCCTGTTTCAGAAAAAGTTGGGCATAAAACTTTACAGTGACAAGTCTGATGATAGTGTCTTTCTAGTTATGGACACTTAATTATGACTGATAAAGGAATATTGTTAAAACATTCTTTTCATTAAAACCTGATTCTGTGGCATAGGATCATCTGTGAAAACTTGTCCAATGTGAGTTGGATTTCCAAGACTAACTGAAAACAAGAAGCTGCCCTTTGTGACCGATGGTTTGAAAGATGCATGGTAACTGAAAGTGAAAGCTGCCAGAGTGCTTAAGAGTTTCAGTTTGTCTTAGGGTGCACATGTTTTAATGTGTCATGAAGTCCTTCACAAGTAGCTGTGACTACATGGAGGTAACCACGGGCAAACAGTAGGTACAGTAGCATCCGTCTGCTTTCAGTGGAGTTTCCACAGTGGGTTCATGGATGATCATGGTGGCATTTTGGTTGGTGGCTTCTGGAGGTTTAGGAGGTTAGCTCTGCGATAATAAATAGTATTTTTCAAACTGCCAAGAGCTTTAGATCATCCAGCTCAGCTGCCTCTGTTTACCCAGGGGGAGTTCGGAGCTCATGGCTCCAAGAGGAAGCCTGAAGCCCAGACCACCGGAGGCTTGTATTTTGTCATTCATTTTCCTTCCTAATGAGAAGAAAGCAAAAAACGCCATTTCTCCTCTACCTTTGGCAATTTTATTCTAAGCACTTCATGCAAACAAAACAAAACAAAAAAACCCCCAATCAATCAAACAAATTAACAAAAAACAAAACAACAAAAACAAAAAGCCAAAAAAAGACCCATACCAGAAATACGGGGAAAAAACTCTAGGAGAGGACATCTAAAGAGGAGTGCAGAGGAGTTATGTGGGGTAAACTCGGTAGCTTGCGCAAGGGCCCAGAGTCAATCCCCAGAGCAACAGAACAGCAGAAGAGTGTATCCACATGGCTGCTTATCTTCCTGACTGACCCTGGTCCTTGTGTCAGCTCTGTGGACCTTTCTCTGACTTGCACACCGCAGAGTCGGTGTCTGCCTTTGGTCTTTTTTCACTGTGCACTGAGGTCCAAGTTGCTGCCACTGTCGCTCTTTCTGAAAATAGTCAGGTGTATTTTGTTAGGAAAATTATACATTTCTTCTTATGTCTAACAGAATCAGATCTAACCTCTTAATTTGACATCAAAAGACATTTACAGTCAAATCCTGACCAATTCTTCTCTTTCCAGTTCATTGAATTGATTTACTATTGTAGCGTTGAACTATGTTTTCTAGGACTTAGGTCTTCCCTGTCCGACATCTACATTTTAACTAGGATGGGGTTGTCCTTGTTCACATTTCAGTACCCAGCTCTATTTGCTTTCTGCCAGAAGTGTCCCCTTAGTCATTCAGTGGACCTAGCTGTGCCTCCGTTCGTCCTTACAGACAGTTTCGCTGTCTAAGATGTTAGTCTTTCACAAGTTAGCTTCAGTGTCTGGTACAGGCTTGGGTATGATACATGATCAGATGCTGTGTGTGTGTAGTGGCACGCACTTGTAATCCCACCCAGCACTCAGGAGGCAGAGGAGAAACAGCTTCAACTCCAGCCTGGGCCGCGTGAGACCCTGTTGGAAACAAACCCAAATTGTTGAATTGAAAAGTTCTGTAAAGTGGTAAACATGCTTTCATAACCTTAAGAACAAATTAAAATTAGAGAGAGAGAGAGAGAGAGAGAGAGAGAGAGAGAGAGAGAGAGAGAAAAGAAAGGACGATCAGGGACTCACAGAGATTCCCGTGTGCTGGGATTAAAGGTATGCGCCACCACAGCCGGCATGGAGTTTTGAACTGGTGATGTCATATGAGGTGGGTGACTGATATATTTCTATTGGACTGACTAGTGATTTTAGGCTCTCTCCACTTTGCCCTTTCCTGCTAGCACCATAGCGTAAGCCCTAGCACCTACCTGGTTAGTACAGGTCCAACCCAAGGCTTCTTGCAGGTTAGGCAGGCACAGGAGCTCCTTAGCTGTATTTCTAGCTCTAGCACTGATCAGTCTTACCCCCCCCCACACCCCCCATCCCCCATCCCCCAGCTGTGTGCATGTTACTTTGTTTCTAAGAAGTTATGCTTGTTTAATTGCCTCCCTTTCATTTTGAGGCAAAGGCTTGCTATGCAGCCCAGGCTGGTCTCAAACTCCCCATCCTTCTCATTGCAGACTCCAGAGTGCTGGGCGCACAGGTGCACGCTACCATACCTTACAGTTTCTTTTAATAGAGGTTGATAAAGAAAATAGTTATTTTGGAATAGTAATCATTTTTCCTTCTTAGAGCAAAGTGGTTTTTGCTAGAGTGTGAATTCTTCTTTTGTGCTTTTAATAGCTGTTTTATAGCCATGATTAGAAGACGCCAGACTCATATATTTTAGGGGTTCTTTCTTGATATTACAGATTTATGGTTAAAAAGTATTTTTAGCATTTAGTAATTGAAGTGAATGTTGGTTTATATTTAATTAGCTAACTTTTGCAATATAACCTTTCTAGAACTTTATTTTTTTGAGGCCTGAGGGAAATAATTTCTCACTGACTTTTGGTAGAAGCAGTAGTCCTGAGCCTGTGTGGACTGCAGCAGCCGTCTCAGCTCTGCTTCTTTACAACTGCGTCTGAAGAAGACTGGAACGAGTACCAGGGCGTATAGGACAATGAAAAGGAACCACTCCACATTTTGAAATAAATTGATAGTTTCAAAAAAATATTTTGTGGGTTTAGCAGTTAAGAGCACTTTGCTACCCTTCTAGAGGGCACAGGTTTGATTCCCAACACCCACTCAGTGGTGCATAATTATCTGTAACTCTAGTTCATGGTACCTCATGAACTCTTTTGGTCTTCATGGGCATCATGCAAGAATACATACATACATACATACATACATACATACATACATACATACAGGCAAAACACTTATACACAGAAAATAAAACTAAATCTTAAAGTATCCTGTACAATGAAGAACGCACTAGTTAGTGCAAGGGCATGGAAACGCAGCCGGTGTGGCAGATTTTCCCTCTGCCGTGCACTTTCCTTTCCGGGTTTGTGTATATATCGAGTATGCCATTGATGTGATAAATGCTGTGGTCTGCATAGCTCTCTTTCTAAACTTCTACAACTTGAAGACCAATCGTCGCATAGCTTATGTACAGACATGTCTTAATCGTTTTATTGTTTTCTATTTTATCACACACATGCTTTAACTGTCCTTCTTGATGGAACTTTCAGATTGTCCTAGGTTTTTGCTAGTACTAACACTAGCGAATATCCCAGTAATATTAATATAATGCAATGTTAATATGTCTGTAGGTTAAATTCCTAGACTCTCTACCTTTGGAAGTAGTGACTTGATTTAGTTTGTTAATACTCATATACAGGATACACATCAAAAGTGGAGACTGAGGAGTGGCTTTTGAGATACTGTGAGGGTCAGTAATGGGTTATTTGGAGATGCTGGTGAGGGTCAGTAATGGGTTATTTGGAGATGCTGGTGAGGGTCAGTAATGGGTTATTTGGAGATGCTGGTGAGGGTCAGTAATGGGTTATTTGGAGATACTGTGAGGGTCAGTAATGGATTATTTGCAGATACTGTGAGGGTCAGTAATGGATTATTTTGAGATGTTGGTGAGGGTCAGTAATGGATTATTTTGAGATGCTGGTGAGGGTCAGTAATGGACTATTTGGAGATACTGTGAGGGTCAGTAATGGATTATTTTGAGATGCTGGTGAGGGTCAGTAATGGGTTATTTGGAGATACTGTGAGGGTCAGTAATGGGTTATTTTGAGATGCTGGTGAGGGTCAGTAATGGGTTATTTTGAGATACTGTGAGGGTCAGTAATGGATTATTTTGAGATACTGTGAGGGTCAGTAATGGATTATTTTGAGATGCTGGTGAGGGTCAGTAATGGATTATTTTGAGATGCTGGTGAGGGTCAGTAATGGGTTATTTTGAGATACTGTGAGGGTCAGTAATGGATTATTTGGAGATACTGTGAGGGTCAGTAATGGATTATTTGGAGATACTGTGAGGGTCAGTAATGGGTTATTTTGAGATACTGTGAGGGTCAGTAATGGATTATTTTGAGATGCTGGTGAGGGTCAGTAATGAATTATTTTGAGATACTGTGAGGGTCAGTAATGGATTATTTTGAGATACTGTGAGGGTCAGTAATGGATTATTTGGAGATACTGTGAGGGTCAGTAATGGGTTATTTTGAGATACTGTGAGGGTCAGTAATGGATTATTTTGAGATGCTGGTGAGGGTCAGTAATGAATTATTTTGAGATACTGTGAGGGTCAGTAATGGATTATTTTGAGATACTGTGAGGGTCAGTAATGGATTATTTGGAGATACTGTGAGGGTCAGTAATGGATTATTTGGAGATACTGTGAGGGTCAGTAATGGATTATTTTGAGATATTGTGAGGGTCAGTAATGGGTTATTTGGAGATACTGTGAGGGTCAGTATTTTGAGATACTGTGAGGGTCAGTAATGGGTTATTTTGAGATACTGTGAGGGTCAGTAATGAATTATTTTGAGATGCTGGTGAGGGTCAGTAATGGATTATTTTGAGATACTGTGAGGGTCAGTAATGGATTATTTGGAGATACTGTGAGGGTCAGTAATGGATTATTTTGAGATACTGGTGAGGGTCAGTAATGGATTATTTTGAGATGCTGGTGAGGGTCAGTAATGGATTATTTTGAGATACTGTGAGGGTCAGTAATGGATTATTTGGAAATGCTGTGAGGGTCAGTAATGGGTTATTTGGAGATACTGTGAGGGTCAGTAATGGGTTATTTGGAGGTGCTGTGAGGGTCAGTAATGGGTTATTTGGAGATACTGTGAGGGTCAGTAATGGGTTATTTGGAGGTGCTGTGAGGGTCAGTAATGGATTATTTGGAGATGCTGGTGAGGGTCAGTAATGGGTTGTTTGTTTGCCACAGGACATGCAAGTTGCTTCCAGACACTGTTGCTTTAGGAATGTAGCGTCGTAACCAGAACGAATTTTAAAATACAGTCTTGATGAAGGAAGTGTTTGTACTTTTGTCACTTTTTGGGACTTGATATACTGGATAAGAGGGTAATATGCTATTAAGTGGTGAACTTGTTTATTGAAAAATGCTTAGGATAGTGTAGTTAGAGATGAAGAAGTCAATGTAGTCTATTTTAAGTTAACATATTATAGTTTGAAGATTTCTTGCTGGTATCATTAGAGTATTTAGATGTTTTTTGAGTATTTGGATATTAAAAACTGAGTGTGGCAAATCTTTAATCCCAGCAGTGGAGCATAGAGGCAGGCAGAGCTGAGTCTACCCTGGTATACATAGCAAGTTCCAGACCAGCCAAAGCTATATAGTGAGACCTTGTCTCAAAAACAAACAAAAAGAACCCTCCCCAAACCAAAAATTACTTCAGCTCAGTGTTTGTAAAGGATGAACTTGTTGTTACCGTGTTATGTAGCTGTCCAATGTTAGTACTTCCTTTTGGTTCTAAAACAAAGTGACAAGAAATATTTTTAGAGTGCATTTTAAATTTAAGTAACTCAGCCATTTCTTAAAAATAGCATTTTTGGTCTGGAAGCAGGCAGAGTTAGCCAACGATGCTATTTTAAAGATTTTGTCCATGTATAAATAGCTGCGTGTCCGACACCTCCTGTAATAGCTGTTTGGAGCATGCACTGTGCAGGATGAAAGCATCTCGAGAGAGAACAGGATGTGATTCAGGATGCAAGTGTGTAGCAGTAATGTTTTTAAGTTGAGGTTTGAATTCTGCAGGAGTGAGTGATGGATCACAGAAATAAAAGCCTTTAGAGTCATTAGATAATTGGTATCCTCATACGATGTCTTTAATTTCACATATAAAACGTCCTCTCGTGCTGGAGATCAAAAAATACAGTACGGGGCTGGAGGGATGGCTCAGCGGTTAAGAGCACTGATTGCTCTTCTAGAGGTCCTGAGTTCAAATCCCAGCAACCACATGGTGGCTCACAACCATTTGTAATGAGGTCAGATGCCCTCTTCTGGTGTGTCTGAAGACAGCAACAGTATATTCATATATAATAAGTAAATCTTAAAAAAAAAAAAAATACAGTACGTCTTCCTACAAGGAAAGCACAGCTTTCTTGCTGAGACTTTAAAACTGTCTTTTCTACAAAAAAATAGAAAAGGAAACAGTAGTTTATGATAAATTACTGTGTCAGCAACAGCTTTCTGTCTGTTTACTGTATCTACCATCCTCAATTGCAAAGGTTTGTCACCTGTATTGTTTAGGTATGATATACAGCCTCAGGATACATTTGACAGCCCAGATGCATAAAGCTCTTAAAAAGAAAGTCATTTGTAAAAGCATTGCAATTCAAGTTCATCCTCAGCTACAAAGAGAAGTGAGGAAAAGGAGGTGTAGGGGTGGAAAAGAGAGGAAAGAATCTAATTCACTGAGTATTAGAGATCTACATAAACAAATATGCAAGCCAGTTAAAAATGAAGTAACCAGGAAGTGGTGATGCACGCCTTTAATCCTAGCCCTCTGGGAGCACGCAGATCTCTGAGTTCAAGACCAGCCTGATCTACAGAGTGAGTTTTAGGACAGCCTGAGGGCTACACAAAGAAACCCTGTTTCGAAAAACCAAAAATAAATAAATAAATTCATAAATAAATACATAAATAAAATTAAGGAAACTTAAAAGCATTGGCTTTCCTCAGTGCTTTAAGTCCCTTTTAAAGACACAGTTAACAGTAACCACACTGCAGGAGGTCAGGAATGCCGTCCAAGTCTGTGAGTGCTTGGCACACAAGCTTGGGTTTAGTTCCCAATCCTGTAAAAAAGAAAACTTCTACAGTGCAAAGCGAAAACAAAAAAGTAAACTTAACTTTTAAGAAAAGTAATGTTGCTACTTTTGACTGCTTTATTACGGTGAGCTTATTTAACTTACTCTTTTAAAAAGATTTATCCAATTTGTATGTGTGTGTTCTATGTATGTATGTGTGTATTCTGTGTATGTATGTATGTATTCTGTGTATGTATATATGTGTGTATATTCTGTGTATGTATGTGTGTATTCTCTGTATGCATGTGTGTATTCTGTGTATGTATGTGTGTTCTGTGTGTGTATGTGTGTATTCTGTGTATGTATGTGTGTGTTCTGTGTATGTGTGTATTCTGTGTATGTATGTGTGCATTCTGTGTGTGTGTGTGTGTATTCTGTGTGTATATTCTGTGTATGTGGTAGTACCCTTGAGACTAGAGGAAGGCCTGGGGCTTTCTCTGTAAAGGTGAAATTACAGGCGATCCTGAGCTACCCAGCTTGGGTCCTGGTAACTTGAGCTCAGGTTTTCTGGGAGAGCAACAGCAAGTCCCCTCTAACTGCCTTTCTAGCACTCCCCGCCGCCATAAAGGATTATTTTAACAAAATTATGGGTGTGTGCTTGTGTATGTGTGTGACTATGAGCACTGTGCCATGGTGTATACGTGGGGTCAGAGGGCAATGTGGCAGTCTGTTCTTGCCACCCACCATGTGGATACTGGGGTTGAAGTCAGATTGTCAGGCTTGAAGGAGGAGAGCACCTTGAACCATCTGAGCTCTCTCGCTGTTCCTGGTACTTGAGCGTATTTCACAGTCATTTTGAGAGTCAGCGTGCTGCTGTTTTGATAATTGCCTGTTATTTCAGCTTGCAGGAGCTGGAGGAGGATCCCAGTTCAAGGGCAGTCTAGGTACAGAGAGACCAGGCCTTCAGGCCTTCTGCCTATTTCTCAACAGCTACCCTTCCCAGCCACCAAAACCGGTAAAACCTTTCTTTCCAACAAAAAGCTATAAGTAATCCTCTTGGAAGGCAAAAGTTAGAATATAGTTTCAGCAACCACGAATTCACCTTTCTGTGCAGACAGTGGTTCTCAACCTTTTTAATGCTGAGGACCTTTAATACAGTTCCTTATGCTGTGAGGACCACACCCTCCCCAAATCATTCTTGCTATGAGCTTTTATTTATTTATTTTATGTATGAGAGTACACTGTAGCTGTCTTCAGACACACCGAAGAGGGCATCAGATCCCATTACAGATGGTTGTGAGCCACCGTGTGTTTGCCGGGAATTGAACTCAGGACCTCTGGAAGAGCAGTCAGCGTTCTTAACCATTGAGCCACCTCTCCAGCCCTCCCCAAATCATTCTTGCAGCTACTTCGTGCCTGTGATTTGCTACTGCTGTGACCCGTGGTGTAAATGCCTGCTGGCAGGGCTCTGGTGTGTGACTGCTGTGAAAAAGCTGCTCAACTGCCCATGAAGGGGCCATGAGCCCTTGGGTGGGAGCTGCTGGTGTAGGCGTTGAACACTTACAAGCATCTCTGGTAGAGTTGACCTGGAGTGCTGTGCTGCATACACTGTGCTGCTGTGCTGTCCCCAGGGAGTAGGACATTGTCAGCTCCGTCGTGTTGTGGGGCCACCAATATGTGTGATTTGTCATTGACTGAGACTTTATTATGCAGCAGCACATAGTAGGCTCTTACGCTCTGTGCAGAACCAGTGTTGTTTGTTGATCTTTTAGTAGAAATACTTTGTGTGTATTCCACTAAAATCATTAAATAGTGGCTGTACACACTAAAAGCCAAACCTTCAGCAGTGTCGTTGTACATAAAATGGAAAATAAAATCTTTGTTTTATTGTCTCTCTCCAATTTCTCAGAAGTATCTCTTTTGATATATACAATTTTACTCTCATACACTATATCCAGACCACAGCTCCCCTTCCTTCACTCCTCCCAGTCCCCCTCCTGCTCCATTTGTATTCTTTAAGGACTTCTCAATTAATTTATGATTCTGTAACATTTACAGATGTCTGGAAGATTCAGGTCTCTCTTCTCATCTGGCTTTGTCTCTTGTGTCTTTACTCGTGTTTGCTTGTTAGTTTGGGTAGATAACTGCATTTAACTTCAGATCTGTAATGAGTAGCCCTACTGTTCTCGTCTTGCACTCCACTCCTGCCACGTGGACATCCTTCTGTGGCCCGTTCAGCATTTGAGTGGTGTTTCAGTGTCTTGCATAGCCCAAGTGGACCTCCAGCCTGCTGGGCTGCTAAGGCTGGTTTTGAGCTCCTCTTTGCTTGTCTCTACCTCTGAAGAGCTGGGTTACAGGCAAATTCTGACATCCTGTTGTTGATTTGATCCCTGTATCCTTCATCCGTTTCTTCAGGGATGCTCATTAACCAGCCTCCCTCCTCTACTCTTCCTTCAGTGCTGCTTAAACTTGTCCGTGTTCAGCCCTCACTACGTCTGTGCCGAGACATTTCCCCTTTATTTTAGTTTCAGTTTGGTCTTCAGTGAGGCCTGGGTTCCTATTTATTATGACTTGAATTCAAGATTCTGAATTTTTTGTTTTAGGGGTTTTCAGTATCATTGCTATGAACAGTTCTTTTGTTTTTGTTTTTCTTTCTTTCTTTTTTTTGTAAATAGCTTTGAGAGGGGGAAAGGGTGGGAGGGGGGAGAGACAGAGATAGATGCACAGGTGGACAGACAGACAGACATAGAGTGTGTTACTCGTGTGGGAATTGAGCATGCTTTTGACACACTGCCTGTGGAATCAGAGTGCTTTTCTGGACTAGCTTCTCTTCCACCTTGTTCAGGACAGTGTTTCCTTTCTGCTTCTGTGAGTATAGTCTGGCCTAGTTAGTGAATAAAGAAAAGAAGCAAAAAGGAAATGCATGACTGCTCTTAGGTATGGTGGAAGAGGATGTTTATTATAAATATGGGGGAGAGCATAGTGAGAGGCAGAGGCGTCTTAGGGAGTCCAGAGTGGTCCTGATCCTGAGCTATGTGGGGGAGGGGAACCTAGTGCAGCTGCCATGAGGCCAGAGGTAACAAAGGAGGGGCAGGTAGCCAAAATGTCTGGATGGTATAGGGAAGAGCCTCTGGGGGTGGGGTGGGGCTGCAGAGTTCAAGGCAGAGGGCTGGGTATGCTAGCTATACCCTGTAACCCGTAGTTACATATGTTAACTAGGCACCTCAGGCCACTTGTCCCAGGTTTGAAACTTAATAGTTAGTCTACAAACTTTCTAAGATTCTCTAGTCCTTGTCTGTGGGAGTGCTGAGATTACAGACACACAGCTTTGCACACCCCTGCCTACCTCTACCTACACTCTCTTCTCTGGCCTCCTCAGGTACTGACAGCAAGTACCTTACTGTTAGGTTTTATTTGTTTGGCCTTTTTGAGGCAGTGTCTCATTAGGTAGCCTTAACTGACCCGAAATTCACTAGGTAACCCAAAAGCTGCCCAGAATGTACAGAGATCCACTTGCCTCTGCCTCTGGGGTGCTTTTTTATAGCAATTTTCTGTTTTTACTTTGCACTGCTTTTCTTTTTCCCTTCTTAGGTTTTCTTTTTTTTTTTTTTTTACTTTTCTTTTTTTTGGAGCTGGGGACCGAACCCAGGGCCTTGCGCTCGCTAGGCAAGCGCTCTACCGCTGAGCTAAATCCCCAACCCCCTTCTTAGGTTTTTCTGACAGTCTCATGTTACACTGAGATAATGGGAATATTTTTCTAGTCTAACTTTCAGAGACACATTTATTTACTTACCAATGTATAGGGACTTTGAAGGGCTACAGGAATGTGCTGAATTCTGCAATTTTAAGTATTGTGCTGCCTGCAAATTCATTACCTTTGTATTAAAGATATAGTTGAGAAAATGTAAGGTCTCTCTTTCATATTTCCCCAAATAAGTGAATTTGGTGTATTTATATCCAGCTATATTGCTTTTAAGTTTTGGTTTTTTTTGGCCTGAATGACTAAATGACTACAGGAGACAGTTTAGTATGGAGAAGTTTACATTTAATCCCCCGCACAACCAGAAAGCCGTGAGACAGTAGAGAAGAGGCTCGCTCAGCAGATACGGTGACACACGGGAGCTGGACCGCTTAGCATGATCACGTCCGTCCTATGAGAGTAATTTCTGACAGTCTCCGTCTGTCCTCATGTCCTCCACCAGCCTGTCCATCCATCCATTCCTGTCCTGCCCATCAGCACACCTGCCTGCCTGCCTCTGTCCATGGATATGGCTCCCTCTCATTGCTCCTCCATTTGTGCCAATTGATTTAATTCATTCTTTACTAGAGTTTGGTTTCTTCCATGAGCCAAGTGTTGTGACACAGGTAATGCTGCAGAGACAAAGGAGAGGTATAATCTGTGTGCACAGCCAGGACGTAGTACTCAGGACAGATTCCTAATGGCAGTGTCTGTGGGATGGAAGCCTTGGCTGAGAGAAAACTGAGGACGTGACCCAAGGATGTACATGGGAGAGGAAGATGTTTTAGAAACTGTACTGGGAAGTGTATTTGCTGTGCACACATTTCCCACTTAGAATGACAAAACATTTAAAACGTAATGTGTAATTAGCGGAGCCTGAAGTGGTAGATGACTTGGAGGAAACTTTTCCGGGCACAAGAAAGCATTTCTATTTGCACGCAGTTGCGGAGAGCAGCTGTGACAGCATGTTCAAGGCCTGGGCGAGTTCAAACCATAGAATCCCACAATGGAGAGGTGAGGTGGGCACAGAGTCCCAGAGCTGAGGAGCGTTTGTGAGATGAGAGGCAGCTTTCTTTAGTGGTGTGAGTGCTGGTCTGTTGCTCTCACTCTGGGGCAGGCACCGCTCCCAGGAGGTGTTAGTTGGTCAGCACAGACTGGCGTGTACTTGGAGGGGGTGAATGGGAGCTGGGAGTCAGGTGGGTAGGGAGAGGGGTGCGTGTGGAAGCTACTGGGAGGGAAGTTAGTGTGAAAATACATCAGGTGAAGCTCTCAAGACTTCATAAGCCCCTTTGTTTTAAATGTAGTACATGTAAATATCATGTACTAGAATAAGCAAAAGCCTTAGATTTAAGCACATGGACTTGTAGTCCTGGATACTTTGGGCTCAGGAAGATAGCTTCAGTCTGGAGTTCTATGCCAGCCTGGGCAATATACCAAAATCTCGTCTCTTAAAAAAGTTTAAAATATCATAAATGTTTTGATTTACATATTCCAAAACCCAATATATAAAAATGGCAATAAGGAAAGTTAGGAATTTTAGAAAATAAGGAAGAGTACAGTCGAGTGTGAGAATGCACACGTGTAATCTCAGAAATGAAGTTGAGACAGGGGGACAGATAGTTTGAAGTTAGCTTGGGTCACATATTAAGACCTAATGACAAGATCAAAACAAAAGAAAAAATTATTTGCGAATATCCAGAGGTAAGTATTGTTAGTATTTTGACTTATCTCCTTATAGTACATTTTAAAAAATTACATGCATAATATGCTTTTTTTCTAGTAAGGTAGAATTTAAGTAACAAAATTCATAATTCTGTGCAGCTAGGTGGGAGACTAGACAGGAAGATCTCTTGAGCACAGGGTTTTAAGGCCTGTTTAAACTCTGTTTCAGTGGGAAATTTTTTTGACGGGTAGAGAAATGTTCATCAGTTAAGAGAGCGTACTGTTCCTGTAAAGAACCTGAGTTTGGTTCCCAGCACCCTATGGCGGAGGGATCACAATTAAGTGCCTATAACTCAAACTTCAGGGAATCTGAAGTCTGGTTTTTGTGGATACTTTGTGTACGAATCTGCCTTCAGACACAGTTGAAAATATAAAAGTCAAAAGGGGAGGTTAGAGGAAGGATTGAAAGAGCTGAAGGAGCTTGCAACCCCATAAGAACAACAATGCTGACTATACACGGACTGACCCACGGCTCCAATTGCATATGTATTTGCAGAGAATAGCCTTGTTGGGGCACCAGTGAGTGGAAGGGGAAGCCCTTGGTCCTGCCAAGGTTGGACCCCTCAGTGCAGGGGAATATGGGGGCAGGCAGTAAGGGGGATGGATGGGGGGAATACCTGTATGGGGGAGGGGAGGAGGAGAGGATGGAAGCTTATGGACAGGAAACCAGGAAAGGGAATAACATTTGAAATGTAAGTAAAGAAATATATCTAATAAAAAAATCAATTTGCAATAAAGTAATTAAGAATTCAGTAAAAAAAAAAAGAGGGAGGAGGAGGAAGGAAGACAGAAAAGAGGTAGAAGGAATAAGGAAGAAGAAAATGAAGGAGGAGGGAGGAGAGGAGGAGGATGATGAGAATGAGGAGGAAGAAGAGAATGAGGAGGAGGAGGAAGAAGGAAGGAAGGAAGGAGAAGAGGAGGAAGAGGGAAGGAAGGGAAGGAGGAGGAGAGGAGGAGGAAGAGGAGAAGAAGAAAAAAAGAAAAGCCGAGCCTGTTAGATCAAACCTCTAATCCTTGGCACCTAGGAGGCGGAAGCAGGCGGACCTCTAAATTTGAGACCTGTTTGGTTCACATGGCAAATTCCAGGCCATCCAAAGTTTCATATAGAGTCTCTGTCTCAATAAATGAGAAAAAAGATACAGTTGAGCCTGTTTTAGTACATTGAGTGTTTGGTGACTGTTACTACTGCCTAATGCTGGGAGATGTGGTCCCGAAGGAGCCCCGTCCCTTCGGGTCCGTATTCATTCTTTCCCTCTCAATCCTGGCAAGCGCTGTCTGCCTTCTGTCGGTGGGTGGTGAACAGTCTGGCCTCTATGACTGACCTACTTAACTGTGCACGGTACTTACAGGGTATGCCAGGCTGAGGATGTGCTAACACTTCCTTTTCGTGGATGGGTAATAATACGGCCACATTTTGTTTATCCATTAATGAAGATTTGTGTTCCCTCTACTTTCTGGTACCTAAGAATAATGTAAATATGTATACACATTTTTGTTTGAGCATATGTCTTTGTCTCTTTTGAGTATATACCCAGGACGTAGAATTGCTCAGGCATATGGTAATTCCAATATAGAACATTGTGAGAAACTGACAAGATGTGTTGCATGTTGGGCGCACCATTCTACATTTTTACCTAGTGTTAGTGATCGATTTCTCAGTCTTTAAAAAAAGTTTCTATTCTTTGAGAATTTCATATGTGCACTCACTATGTTTTTATTTGTTGAACTCCTTTCTCTCCCAATTCTTCCCTCATCTTACCCTAATGCTTCTTCCCAGATCACTTCCCCAACTTCCTGTCCTTTTTTTGTTTGTTTGTTTTGTTTTGTTTTTGTTTTTGGTCTTGGTCCTCGTTTCTGTCCATCTCTTTCTCAGACTCACTGATCCAGCGTCTGTGCTGGAGCATGGTTGACTCACATCCTTTCTGTGTGTTTGCTGTTACTCATTGTTCTCTCTCTTTTTTTTTTCTTTTCTTTTTTTCGGAGCTGAGGACCGAACCCAGGGCCTTGTGCTTGCTAGGCAAGCGCTCTACCACTGAGCTAAATCCCCAACCCTTCTCTCTTTCTTTTAAGAACTTGGAATTTATTTGTGTGTTCATGTGCGTGTGCATGCATGCCTTTGTGCACATGAAGTGCCACGTCACTTACATGCCTAGGTCAGAGTTGGCTCTCTTAGTCCCCTTTTAGGTGGGTCCTGGGGATGAGACTTAAATCACCAGACTTAGTGAGTCTTCCCTCCAAGCCTTCCACCAACCCTCTCCTCTGTTCTTTTAATAACTGTTCTAGTGGAAATAGTTTCTTGAGAGTTTTATTTCCCTATTGGCTTCTGATCTTTTCATGTATTTATTGGCAATTTATATACCTTAGAAGAAAAGTCTATAGAAGTCTTTCTTCCATTAAATGTTCTTTTTTGACTATGACATTTAGAAACATTTGTGGTTGTTGTCTTTAGTTGATTGTATATGGCGTTTACATTTCTCCTTCTTTTGAGGTGGATCATCAGGTAGGCATACCACGTTGTCTCGAATTTTGTGACTCCTCTTCTGTCTCTCTCTCATATTTTTATTTTGTTTTAGTGTTTTTCTTGCATGTATATCTGTGCACCACATGCAGGAGTGGTGTCACAGAGTCTCAGAGGGCATTGGATCCCCTGGAACTGGAGTCGTTTTCAGTTGTGAGCTCCCGTGTGGGTTCTGAGACTTGGACCTAGGTCCTTTGGAAGAGCACTTAGCTAGGGCTCTCATTCGTTGAGCCATCTCTGGCTGCTGCTTCATTCTCTTTTAAGTGCCGAGGGCCTAGGCTTATACCATGGTCCTAGGCTTGGGATGCTACAGAATTGAGCTTAGAGGCTCTCTGAGTGCCACAGAAGACTTAGGTAGTGAGCTGTGGATGTTTGGATCTGACAGAAGCACGTCTGCCAGAACTACCAGCTCGAGCAGTTCACATCGTACCTTTTAGGCTGCGCTTACTTGGTTTTGATGATGTCATGTTGTTGGGAACCTAGATGTTTAGCTTGTGATAAAAAGAAATATTATACAGAAGACTGGTGTGGAACCGGAAAGAAGACATTTTAGGAATTTTTTAAAGTAATTTTGTCAGGAAGAGGGGAAGAAGAAGGAGACAGTTTTGTATCTCTTCTTTCTTTTCCGGGGTTTTTGTTTTGTTTTGTTTTTGTTTTTTTGTCTTTTTGAGACAAGATTTCTCTGTGTAGCCATCTATAGACCAGGATGACCTCAAACTCAGAGAACTCCCGCCTCGGCCTCCCAGGACCTGGGACTAAAGGTGTGCACCACTACGGTGGACTTGTTTTCTGTTTCTGTTTTTCATGATTTGAAATAAGGAATGACATCTAACTTAAAATGAAAAGAAACTTTGCTAAGGTACATGTGGTTTTGAAGTTTTTCTATGATTGTATTTTTTAAATAGTAGGAAAACTGAGGTAAAGTCAATGATGTCTTTAACAGCAGCTGGCTCGATAGAGGAGAGAGAGGGAGGGGGCCTCAGGGAGGGGATGGACGGCCTTGCTATTTTCAGAGTTAATGTTATTTTGCTTTACTTGGTAAGAGAAATCTAACAGTTGAAGCAAGCTCCCCCCCTGGATGACGAGAAGCACCGGTGGCTGCCCTGTGTCTCTTCCATTCCCTTAGCACTCCTGGGGCTGCGAATGCAGGGTCCTGCTTTATCCTTCAAAAACTCAGTTGCCCCATGAGAAGGATGGGCTCATATTGAGGAGGCATAGTTAGTGATGGGGCTGTGGGCTCCATGGGAACAGTGTGCTGCAAGGTGAGATGGAAAGACTTCTTCATTCATTGGGAACTAGCATAATCCATACAGTTTAGAAACAAATGTAAATCTTCCTATATCTTTGGAGTAGGAATCAAAACAAATACAGTTCCTTTAAAACACACCAGCAGGGCTGGAAAGATGGCTCAGTGGTTAAGAGCACTGACTGCTCTTCCAGAAGTCCTGAGTTCAAATCCTAGCAACCATATGGTGGCTCACAACCATCTCTAATGGGATCTGATGCCCTCTTCTGGTGTGTCGAAGACAGCTACAGGCACTTAGATATAAAAACAAATCTTTCAAAAAAAAAAAAACCAAAACAAAAACCAACGACCAGCAGTGCCATTCAGTAAGTACTCAGAATGGAGGTGGCAATACATTTGCCAAGGAAAAAAACAACAGCCCGCTGTGGGCCTGACTAAAGAATGAGGGTAATGCATTCCAGATGGAGTGGATTCCAGTATCTCCAGGGTGGGAATAGACATATATCCTCCCACCCACCCACCCACTCCCAGTTTTACAAGGAATACATACATGTTACAATAAAGAAACAATTAAAAAATGTTTTAAGTGCCTTTAGTCCTTTTTCTAGAGATGGCTGCTGCCCAGTGACCATAGTGGCCTCATAGAGGGCAACCTCATGGCCAGTTTTCTAACCATGTGGGGGCAGAGGGCAAGGGGGTGTGAGCCAGAGCAGGAGCTGAGAGAGAGATGAGAAATGCTGGGTTTCTGCTCCTCTGTGATAGCTGTGGGTAGACAGGACAGGGCTATGAGAGAGCAGGAGCTGAGAGAGAGTGATGAGAAATGCTGGGCTCCTTTGTGATAGCTGTGGGGTAGACAGGACAGGGCTATGAGAGTGCAGGAGAGATGAGAAATGCTGGGTTTCTGCTCCTTTGTGATAGCTGTGGGTAGACAGGGCAGGGCTAGGGGAAAGGTCAAGAGGGTGTGTAGGGACAGAGCTCTGACTAGGTGGAGGAGTGGAGATGGGAGTGACTGGCATAGAGACCTGAATGACATGCTGGGCAAGGTTTGGGTATTGAAATGTAACTTTTAAAAAGATTAAAGGATTGAAAGCTAACTTTTAAAAAACGTTTTAGTCATAAGTTGCTGTATTTACTTTTCCTATGGTTGTTACTTTTTCCTTTTTTCAAAGCAGAGTCTCACTGTATCTGCCTGAACGTCCTGGAACTCACTTCGTATGTGTTGATCAGGCTGGCTTACAACACAGAGACCTGCATCTGCCTCCAGAGTTCTGGATTCAGTGCATGAGCCTCCTCAGCCTGCTCTGTTCTGTTTGATAACAGCTGTCCTAAGAGGTGGGAGGTTTGCTTGGAGATAGAGTCTGGCTAAGGAGCTGAGGCGGGTCTTGATTGGTAATCCATTGGCCTCTGCCTCTGAATGTTGGGATTATAGGCTTGTGCTACGTGCCAGCTCGAGTTTTTATTTTTAAGATTTATTTATTATATATGAGTACACTGTCGCTGTCTTCAGACACACCAGAAGAGGGCGTCAGATCCCATTACAGATGGTGGTGAGCCACCATGTGGTTGCACAGAATTGAACTCAGGACCTCTGGAAGAGCAGTCAGTGCTCTTAGCTGCTGAGCCGTCTCTCCACTTTGAGTCATCTCTTCAGCCCCATTTTTTGTTTTTTAAAGTGTGTGTGTGTTTGTGTGTGTGTGTGTGTGTGTGTGTGTGTGTGTGTGTGTGTGTGTGTGTTTATGTGTGTGGGTGTGGGTGTGTGCACGTGTGTGCTTGTACACACACATTTGCGTGTATGTGCCACAGGCATGTGTGTGGCGGTCTGATGACAACTTGTAGGATCCAGGGATTGAGCTCAGTTTGACAGGTTTGGTGACAAAGTGCTTTTATCTGCTTATCTTACCGGCCTCTTTTCTTTTCTCTTTTCGGATTAGAAAATGCTTGCAGTATAATTAAATGTCAGTAAGTTTAAGAGGCAAAATCACAAAACTTTAAGAATTTATAATATTGTGTTGGGCACGCCCTTTTTTTTTTTTTTTTTTTTTTTTTGACAAGGTCTGGCTGTGTCCCTCTAAGATCTGGAACTCACCTTGTAGACCAGGCTGGCCTGCAGCTTACATTGAATTGCTTGCCTTTCTCTGGAGTGCCCCAGCCAGCTGAGGGTGTGCAGCACCGGGCTGAGAGGGCGCCAGTGTTAAGACAGAGCTTCCTTCCACTTTCCTGTTCTCTGGTGAGACTTTGAACACTGTTATATATAAAGGGTCACATTCTTCTTCTAGTAGCCGTGAACAGGTCTTGGAGGTTTCCTTCCTCTCAGGCTTTGGAGACTCTGTCTCTCTTGTAGCTCAGACTGGCCTTGAATGCAAAGCTTCCAGCCTTCACCTCAATTCTCAGGTTACTGCCCAGTTTATCCTGGGCTATCCCTTTAAAAAATGCCTGTTATTAGAGAAGAGTGAAACAACATTACAGATCTAATTCTTTTACTTGATTAAGTGTTTAATATTTTATAGGAATGGTTTCTGAAAGTCCTGTTCCATGGTTATTTTGATTTTGCAGTATTGGACCAGAATTAATTTCGGCCTTCCTGCCTAGCATGCCTTACTCATTCCAGCATTGCCGCCCAAACTAAGCTCTGCCTTTGGAGTAGCTTTAGCTCCACAGTCCTCCCTCTCCCCCCTTTCTCTGCGTCCACGTCCTTCCAGGTGTGCTTTAAAATGTTCCCCGTATATGTTCAATAACTTCTGGTTCTTAGAGAATATGCCCTGGACTACAGGATTCCCCATATTTTATTTTGTGAGGTTTATTTTTCTATTTAATACCTTTTATTTTCCATGTGCATGTATTGGTTCTTTCACATAATTACAAAACAGTTGTTGTTTCAGTTCATAGGAATCGACACTTTTGTGTGGTTAGTTTTTCCAGCAGCCCAGCAGCAGACATTTTTTGAAGTATGTACAGTGATTCAAGCTCAGTCCGCCTTTGGGCTTTTCTTTTTGCATAATCAGTTGTAAAATAAATGATGATCTGTGTATTAGTGATACTTCATTGATTTTTCTCATTGTCAGAGCTAAAGTCTGAGTTCCTTGGCAGATACGTAGACTTGGGCATTTGACATTTTATGTTTTGGGCAGTGTAACACAAACTCTGCTCTTTGCCTCTGCTGTGTTGGGAGATTCCAGGAGGGCTTTGTGTGTGGACCTCAAGTGTTGGAGGTTGCAGACTTTTCAGCAGAAAGTAAAGAGTGTTGCCTTCTGGTGTCTGTCAATGTGTGTGCTGGGGTGGGATGTATCAAGTGAGAGCTTTCCGTGTTAAAGGGTACAACAGTTGGATCGCTTTGATCACATCCACGATGCATTTTTATTCATTATTACTCAAGTCTGGAAAGAAAGAAAAGACTTGAGAGCTGCTGAGATAGCTCAGTGGGTGCAGCATTGGGTGCCAATAACTGCTGACTTTTAATCCCTGGGACCCGTGCAGTGGCGGGAGAGAGGCAGGTGGCCTTTGACTGCCACTGCACACTGCCATTTGTGTGCTTGCTTGCGTGTACACCCACAGACCAGAGCAACAAAGATCAGGAAACTGTACAGAGCTGAAGAGTGACTTTCACTTTCTCTGACATTAAGTTTGGGAGTGATTAATAAGAGAGAACACTGGTATATTGTGTAGTATGACTGTGCCATTTCTCAGACTTAGCTGCACTGTGGTTTCTTCTGGGAACTTGTCCAAGTCATTATTCATGTTGTATTCTTCCCTACTGCTCCTTTTACTGAAAGATTGCTTCACAATAAATAGAGGCAGCCTAATCCGTGACTCATGACTGGAGGATAGACATTCTATGTCAGGTTCCATGTGCCAGAAATGCTAGTCTCCAGTATGCTAATTACCTCTCTTCCCAACTTGTTAATATGCTCTTCTCAAGTTTGTGCTTGTTTTAGTAGAGAAACAAACACATCCCACATACTTGTAAAATACGTTTTTATAGAGGCCTTTTTAATGAGTTGCTTTTAAAGAAAATAATGAAATTAGGATCAGAAATTCTGATATACCTTTCTTGGATAATGTTTCTTTGACCAAAAAAAAAAAAAGGGAATCATTTTGCCATCTATGTGCCAAATCTTATAAATACTACTTTTATGAGTTTACATAACTTTATGAACCTTCTTCACAGTACTGGAAGAATTCCTCTAACAGTTGTGCATAGGCACACGTGTGCTGCACATCCCTGCGTGTGAGTGTGGGTGAGCGTGCGCCCTGAGTGCTGGTTCTCGCCTGGCGCCCTGTTTGAGAGTCTCTTTTCCAGTTGATACCAGGCGTCCTGCCTGCTTTTCCGGCCCATCCACCAGCCTGGTGGTCTGTGAGTTCTGCAGAGTTTCTGCCTTTGTCTCCTACTCCTCTGTGGGCGCACAGGGATCACGGATGTCACATAGCACATAGTCAGGCTTTTATAAGACTTGTGGGCATTTGAACTCACTCAGGTCTTCACTCTTGCATGTTTGTGTGGCCCCACTTCTACCTAGTGAGGCAGCCTTCTCAGGTGTAGTAGCTTTATTTTTGTTGGAAGCAGGGTACCAGGTCTCACTGTGTAAACCTGGCTGGCCTGGAACTTTCTGTGGTAGACTGTGTGGGACTCTAATTCTCAGAGATGCTTGTGCCTCGGTCCCTTTAATGCTGAGATGAACGTTGTGCAGCAGCACATTTGGTTTAGATTCGTTCCTTAATAAAAGATCTGAGCAGCTAACATGTTTAACAGTATATGTGTACTGCAAAGCATAGAGTTCATAGCAAGGTCAATTTGTAGTAGATTCTGAATGAGCATTAGAATAGCTGTTTTCTAGCTTAATTTTATTAAATGTTTAGAGTAATTGTTTTATGTCTTTTGGAAATCATGTTCTTTTAGGAGTCAAGTAGGTGGCTGAACATTGCATCTGACATGGAGGATGCACAGTGGATGCGAGGCTGACATCGCCAGTCAACTGAGTCATTTCCTCCTGTCTCTTAGACGCAATAGATGAGGTTTCAGATTAGTTAATGGAGGAAGCTTTGCATACAACACCTTTACATCGGAACGCTGCCTCTTACTTTCTTTAATGACTATTTTTAATTTACCAGTAGTAATTGAAAGCAATTTTCTTGAGAGTTTCTACTTCATTTCCAAATTAATTGGTTATTTTTATCATTTTGAATTTTATACACAGTTATTTAACTGTGATATGGTATATATGGGTAGAATTAAGAGTCTCAGTAGATTATCAAAACAGAGAAAGATGTCTCATCTATCCCCTACCCCTTTTCAGTTTCTTTGAGGAGGATGAGATTAAATATATGGTTGTAAAAATTTTTTAAAAAGTGTGTGTGTGTGTGTGTGTGTGTGTGTGTGTGTGTGTGTGTGTGTGTGTGTGTGTACGCGTGTATGTATGTAATTAATGGAGGTAGGGAGGCATTGGATTCCCTTTGAAGTGAATTTTGGTCCTCTACAAGAACAGAGTTGACTCTTAACTGCTGAATCATTTCTCCAGGGTGTTACCTCCCTGGACCCTTCTCTGTTTGAGAGAGTCTCATGTAGCTTTGGCTGGGCCTTTGTTAACTAAGGTTGGCAGTGAACCTCTGGTTCTCCTGGTTCTGCCTCCCAAGCCTGTACCATCATGGCTGGTTTATCTGTGCTGGGAATTAAACCTAGGGCTTCGTGCATGCCAGACAAGTACCATACCAACGGAGCTGCACCTCCAGTCTGTAGCATACATTGTACATACGAGACCATTGTTTTCAAAGTGATGCTCTTAAAGGTCCTCTGTCCTCCCGTCTCCCTTCTAAGCCATGGGCATTTAACATCTCCCTTTGGACATTACCAAAGCGCTCAACTTTTCAGTCCTAAACTTGATCAGTCTGCTGTGTGTAACTCTGTGACTGCAGCTCTGTTACCTTTGCCCGGCCTGCTCACAGGAGTCATTCTGGGCTGTCTGTTGTTGTTTTCCTAGTGTCCCTTGTCGGCTCTCAGAGCTCTGCTCTTAGTCCTGGTTTTTGCTGCTGTTCCACACACCTAACTTTCAGGGCCCCGTAACTACGTTCCCTGTTCTTCACCCTCCAGACTGTTCGTAGGAACATAGACTGCATAGGTTCTCTCCTTGTGTCATAGGATGAAGTCCAGGTTCCGTAATGTGCCTTACCTGTCTGTCCTGTTTGTTTCTTTTTTGGCATTTTTCTTTTCTGTCCCTTGCTCTGTCAACCTTCAGATGTATTGTGTCCCTTTGCATGTGAGCCTTGGCACATGCCGTTCTTTTCTCAGAAGAGGAAAAGACATGAAAAACATCACTGTGGCGATTAAAGCTAAATCACTTACCTTACAACTTTGGACTCTGCTTGACTTGTAGTCTAGAAGTGTTACTTAGCAGTGCTCGTGGTGGCATTGTAGCCTGTGATAGGAATGCAGAGTCAGTGTTTGAGGTTTGCAGATCAGTGTCTGCTCTGTAGTAAGTACCATGAAAGAATAGCTATTTTGCAGCTCATAATAAGTGTATTATGTCCTGTTGGATAGTACTGATTTGCTTGGATTTAAAAAGTTGATTTAATGGTAAATTAAAAAGATAGCTGTTCAATATAAATTAAGAGTAGAATGGCTCATTATTACTGGTATTTACATTTGATTTCAATTGGGTAACAATTTTATATAATTCATATCTTAGTTTTTAACTTATTAGTGACTTTAACTCTTCGGTTGACATTTGTATGAACTACATCATTTGATAAGCCTAGATTTGCCTTAGTGTTTTTGAGTTTGCAGATTAGGTCTCTTGTAGCCCAGGCTAGCCTTGAAATCACTGTGTAAGTATAGATGATCTTGGACTCCTAATTCCTCTGCCTCCATATCCCTAAAGGTGGTAACATCATGGCCATTAAGTAGACAAATTGAGGCCAACCCTTGTGGGAACTTTTGAAAGGAAATTGCTGATACTTTATGTGAGGTGTCCCTCTCAGCACAGCACGTTTATGAGACAGACTGAGGAGCTTGCTTCAGAGCTGCTTGTTGACTTTGTGTTCCAATGCAGGGGGGGGGGGGCGTGGTGGCTCTCACCCTTGTTTGTAGCACTGGGGAGGCAGAGGTAGACTGATCTCTGTGAGTCCAGACTTGATCTGTGTAGACAACGCCTCAAACAGCAGCAAGAGAACCCAGCACACAGTAATAGGAACTGTCTACTGCAACGTCATTCTCAGAAGAAGACAGCCAACATTTTGGCTTGACCTCATGATTTATGTGCAATGTTGATTAAGTTTCAAATAAAATCTTCAAAGCCAATTAACTTTCCCCTTGTAAGTGTATTTCAGAGACTGTGGCTATAAAGAGCCTTTTCTTACTTACTGTGTGAGGACAGAGCCGGCAATAGGATCTAACATCAAGTAGGAAAGCGATGCAGAAACTCCCACTAGACTAAAGGAATGTGGGGTACAGTATGGCTCCGTGGTAAGGCACTGGCTGCACTTCTGTGGGACCTGTATTCTACTCCCAGCACCACACGGAGGCTCACAAGCATCGCTAACAGCGGGAGGTGTGCGTTTCCTCTCAGTGTTGAGTTCTTGCAGTGCTGGCCCGTGTGATGAGATGGTTTCCTGGGGGAGATGCCGCAGTGCCAGGGACGAGCCCTTTATCGACTCTCCACAGGCACCACACATGCAGACTGCATGTATACGCTCAGGCAGACACCCATCCACATGAGTAAATAAACGATGAATGATCTTCTTCTGTTTGTTTTAAAGGAAGATGTCTAAAACTAAGGCATTTAAAATGTTAAAAAAAATGTTGATTTTAGTATTTTGGATCTTGGTAATCTTTTTGGGTATTTTATTTTGAATAAATACTTAGGATTTGAGGTAATTTTGTAAAAAGTGTCTCAGGAAGAAGCCAGAGGTTGGGCTGGGTATAGTTCAGAGATAGAAAGCAGGCTTGGCAAACACAGAGCCCTGGGCTTAGTCCTGAGCACAAAATAAACTAGGGAGCAGCGGTGCCCGCTCTAATGATCTAACTCTTGTCTGACTCGACAGAGCTACATCTGAGAATGACAAAATATTTACATATTTCTTTCCATTCCCTCCAGACGGAAGTAGTTGTATTCTAGTAAATTTTAAGACATACTGCCTACTGTTCCAGTGAAAATATTGATGTAAAGTCATCACTGTCATTTTTATTTTATCTTTCCCATACTTTTTTATTGTTGAATTTTTGCAGTGCAGGGGTGTGTGACATCTTCCTAAGGAGATGCAACACACACACACACACACCCACGCACGCATGCACACCCCCCTGTCGCACCCCTCACACCAGATAGGGAACCCATGACAGAGCAAAGCAGGGATGCAACCAGAGTCTAACTTCATGATCCCGTGACTTCTATTGGGACCTTGAGTGTGCTGGGTGTGCTGGTTAATCCTCTTTGACAATCTGATGAGACCTGTACTCACCTGGGGAATGGATGGCCTTTGCACATGCCAGCGGGAGATTATCTTGTTGCATTAATCGAATCGAAGTGGCACCATTTTCCTCTAGGATCCTGGACTGTATAAAACAGGGAAAGCCAGCTGAACATTAGCTTGCATTCACTGTTTTCTTGTTATGAATGTAATGCTGCCTTGACTTTCCTGTGCCCTGACTGTAAACCGAAGTTAAGGCTTTCCTTCTTTGGTTGCTTTTGTCAGGGTCTTTACCACAGAAACTGGAAGAAACTCGGTCAGCAAGTAAGTACTCTGGCCCCGAGCTGCTCCAGCTGCCTCCTCCGCCATCATATTGTTAACATGTATCTTTCAAGGAAGTTTCCTAGATTTTCTGTTACTGTGGAAATCTTTAAGAAGTTGATGAAGATGGCAGAGACTTTGCTCCCACAGTTTAGTTTGTTAGGTGCTTCCTCATGGGGGATGGAGTGACGGAAGAGATGGGTGACGTGGTTTTAGTCGCTTATGATAGGATCACGGAACTTTTAAAGTACTAGCATCATATCTAAAAGTAGTTTTAACAGTCCTACAAACAAATAGACTTTATTGCTATTTTTCCCTTTTACTGAAAATAGATTGTTTTTCTCACATAATATATCCTGATTATGATTTCCCCTCCGATCCAGAGCCACTCCCTTTCTGTTTCTCATTAGAAAGCAAGCAAGTTCCTAAGGGATAATAATACAATTAACAAAAGATAAATAAGAAGATAAAACAGTAACTGTCATATCAGAGTTGGAGAAGACAAACAGAAGGAAAAGCCCAAGAGAAGGCACCAGAATCAGACCCACTCATTCGCACTCAGGATCCCATAAAACAGCAGACTGGAAGCCCCGTGGAATCCCTCCAGTACAGAGGGCCCACCCGTGCAGCCCTGGGCCTGCTGCCTCAGGCTGTTGATTGAGAAAGCCTGCTTTTTGATGTCCTCCATCCCCTCTGGCTTTAACCTGTCCACCTCCCCTTCCTTGGCTTCTCTGACCCTGAGGGGAGGATCTGATAATGACATCTCATTTAAGGCAGAGAGTTCAGTCTCTGCAATGACTGTCTGTGGGTCTCTGTATTTGTTCCCGTCTGCTGCTGGAGGAAGCCTCTGATGGTGGAGCAAGGCACCGAGCCATTTCATAGCTATTTTTATTTGAACCATGGTGCTGTCCAGATTTTGATGCATTTTTTTTTTTAATGTCGTTACCTGTTTTGGGCCTCTTATAATCTAGGTAATGCCCACACCTACTTGTTTTGTGTCTCCTTTCAGTTAATGGGCCGAGTCAGTTTCCTTTAGAATATCCTATATATAGGGAGGACTTTTAATAGTTCCTCCTGCTGCAGCCGTTTGAAGGGTAGTGGTTACCAGCGTGTTTCTTTCATCTCTATAGCATGTGCTGTGAATGGGCTGGGAGTCCCATTGTTAGTCTGTGGGTCTCACCACTTGTTCATGAATGCTAATGTTTGTTTACCCTGGTGTTCATGGCACAGATTATATTAATATATAATAAGAGGCTTATGAGACCATGGGCCACCATCATATAAGGCCACCACTACCACCTTTTCTTTTACATTCTTTTCGTCACCATTTTTTTTTTTTTTTTTTTCCTTTTCTTTTTTTCGGAGCTGGGGACCGAACCCAGGGCCTTCTGCTTGCTAGGCAAGCGCTCTACCACTGAGCTAAATCCCCAACCCCACCATTTTTATTTTAGGTTTTAGCAGTCATTTGAATAATGTTGCTTGCATGGGAGAAAACTGAGAAACATCTGTTCCTCCCAGGCAGAGAGCATGGACAATGACAGGATTCCCTCTAAGACCTGTTTGGTGAACCAGTGAGTGAGTTCAGGTCGTTACAGGAATGTGAGTGACTCAGACAGGCAGCCACACACCCCTGAGGAGTGCCACCCTAGTTGGTCAGCAGATAGCAGTGGTAATGGGAAGCCCCCGGGGAACGGGCCATGAAGGTCCAAGTGAACCCCAGTTGTTCTCCCACAGTTACAGGGGATGTCAATGCGCTTGACTTTGTGAGGGACCGGGACAGGGGACGGTGTTTATCACAGCGCTCTGCTTACAGTGATGGCCAGGTTCAACCCAGAGGAAACAGCCACACTACAGTGATAATGTTTCTGTAAGTCAGTGTGTTACGTTTTGTCCTGTGGTACGGGCCATCTGGGGCGTGTATCTGCACTTTTTGTTACTTTGCAAGGTGCTTTCCTTTCATTGAGGCATTACTCTGGCAACTCCGTTCTCTTTGCCGACTCCTGGATCTTCTGTGGAAACATACATGTGCATGTGTGCACATATGTGAATGTACATTTATGCAGTACTTTTGAACATTAACTTGTTCCTGGTGCTTAAATATATTTAGCTAGATTAGGTAAAATTCGTTTGTCCTATATACTATCAGTATATACTATATACTATATACTAATAGCTGTCTGCTTACATGTTTGTACTGTTAGGAAACCTCTGATGACTTCCATTGGATGGGTAAAATGACAGTTTTTTAGCATACTATGCAAAAATAATGCTTGTTGGACTTTCCTTTTCATTTCATTCTTGTGTTTTAGGTCCTTATTTGTTTGTTTGTTTGTTTTGAGACAAAGTTTCTCTTTTATGTAGCTTTGGCTGTCCTGGAGCTCACTCTGTAGACCAGGCTGGCCTCAGACTCCCAGAGATCCACCTGCCTGTCTCCCTAGCACTGGGATTACAAGCGTTTACACCATACCCAGCTTCTAGCCATATTCTTGTTCTGTCTGTTTGTCACAGTTTCTCTCTGGCCCACTCCTGTGCATGGTGTATGCATGAGAATATGTGGGTTTGTGTGCCCAAGAGTGTGCATGCACAATCTAGGGGAAATGTCCAGTGTCTGCTGCTGCTCTCTTACTACCTTGAGACAGGGTCTTTGAACCAGAAGCTCAAAATTTTGGCCAGGCTGGATGGGCAGTGAACTTCCAATATCTGTCTGTCTCCACACCCAGTGTTGGCATTATAACCATGAGTAGCCATGACTCACACTTTTTATGTGGGTGCTGGGGTTTGAACTTAGGCACTTATGCTTGCACAGCAAGTGCTCTTACTCACTGAGCCATCTCTCTAATCCATGTTTCTTGAATGTAGTATGGATTTTAATTTTTAGGTGTCTACCAGTTCTGGCCTGACCCTCTTACTGCTTAATGGTCTTTGTGCTTAACTCCAAAGAAGCATTCAAATGCTATTTTGATAAATAGTTACCTGATAGTTTCCCATTTCTAGCCCTTTCTCTTGGACTAAGCTGTTCTCATGTTTATCTTATGCCTTCGCTCCCCTTGCTCATGTTCCCCTGCCCCACCCCCCCATGTGAGAAGAGCACATATCAAACCATATCCCTTTCGAGTGTGCCTCTGTGTGCGAGGACTCAGCAGAGGAGTTGTCTTCCTCCTTCCAGATTCCAGCACAGAGCTTTGCACACGCACAGTGCCGAGGGAAACATTTCTGAAGGGACTGGGGAGGGCTTAGTGGTCAAGAGCGCTTCTGCTCTGCAAGCATGAGGACCCAAGCTTGGATTTGTCTCCACATGCAGTGTCAGCAGGATAGGCCCGAACAGCCATGCCAGACAGTTTTTCTGTGGATTCTGTGGGTTTGAACTTGGGCCCTTATGCTCTGGTTCTCACTCACATAAAAGCTAGGTATGGTTGAGTGCATCTGCAATTCTAGCTTTGGGTGGCAGACATAGGTAGATATGGAGAGTTGTGGGAGCTTGCTGGCCAGTCAGCCTAGCTGAGATGGAATTTCTAGTCAATGAGAGAGAACCCATCTCAAGGTAACAAGGCAGATAGACGAAGACACTAGGCATCCTCTGCTGGACTCTGTATGTATGTGCATAGGCACACATATACAAACATTTCTGAAATAAATGACATCTCTACTGTCCCCTGTGTCACTTGTGGTAAGCCTGACTTGAAATTTATGAATTTCTAAAGGAGGACAATGTTTTACGTAAAAGGTTTGGTTTATACTAAATATTTGCTGCTGGTTATGTTATGTAGACTAGATCTTAATTTTATTTTTTAAAGCACAACACTTTTGATAGCCAGAATTGTAGGCATTACTGCAGATATATTCGTTTTAAAGCCACTTTGACTATTAAAAGTTTGACATTTTAAGAAATTAAATACTGATATTTACCAGTGCACATTGAATTTAAGATTTTAGGAGTACAATGAGAGCAGAACTATTTTTGACTAGAAAGTAAGAGGTTGAGGGTCCTGTCCACATAGAGCCTAATTAGTAAGGTTTAAGGGTTACTGAACCATAGTTGTAATACACTCCTTTTCATTTAAAATTGAATTCAGACTTTCTAATCAATATATGGTTGGTCAGAGCTGGTAGTGCTGCCTACAATTACAAGTATTTATGAAGCAAGTTCAAGGCCTGTCAGGACTACACACTGTGTTCTAAGGCTAGCCTGGGCTGCTTAGTAATACTGTTTAGAGAGGACTGGGCAGTAGAGCATTTTGCTCTGTATAAGTCATACCAAAGTCACTGGTTCAATCCCTAGTATTGGGAAGGAAAGAGGGAAAAAAAAATTGGTTGTATAAAACTAAGGTCTGGCTTCTGGTTTCCATCTGTGCCTCGTAGCTTACCCTGTGCCACAGCTCTCCACACCCAAATCCTGCCTGGAGAGAGCTGGTCTCCCAGGAGTGCTGACACACTCCTAAGATCACAGGCTCACAGGCCCACAGGAGGGACAAGCTCCAGTCAGAGACAGCAAGGCAAGCTAACACCAGAGATAAGCAGATAGAGGCAAGGGCAAGAACAGAAACCAAGGCTACTTGGCCTGATCAGGACCCAGTTCTCTCACTACAGCAAGTCCAGGATACCCCATCACACTGGAAAAGCAAGGTTCTGATTTAAAAATCACATCTCATGATCATGATAGAGGAGTTTAATTAAGAAGGACATAAATAACTCTCTTAAAGAAGTACAGGACAGGGGTTGGGGATTTAGCTCAGTAGTAGAGCGCTTGCCTAGGAAGCACAAGGCCCTGGGTTCGGTCCCCAGCTCCGAAAAAAAGAAAGGAAAAAAAAAAAGTATAGGACAACACAATGAAATAGGTGAAGGAACTGAACAAAATCTTCCAGGATCTAAAAATGGAAATAGAAACAATAAAGAAATCACAAAGGGAGACAACCCTGGAGATAGAAAACCTAGGAAAGAGATCAGGAGTCATAGATGCAAGGTTCACCAACAGAATACAAGAGATAGAAGAGAGAATCTCAGGCATAGATGATACCCCAGAAGACAATGACACAATAGTCAAAGAAAATACAAAAAGCAAAAAGCTCCTAACTCAAAACATTCAAGAAATCCTGGACACAATGAAAAGACTGAAGCTAAAAATAATAGGTATAGAAGAGAGTGAAAATTCCCAACTCAAAGGGCCAGCAAACATATTCAACAAAATTATAGAAGAAAAGTTTCCTAACCTAAAAAAAGAAATGCACATACACATAAAAGAAGACTACAGAACACCAAACAGATGGGACCAGAAAAGAAATTCCTCCAGTCACATAACAATTAAAATGCCAAATGCACAGAACAAAGAAAGAATATTGAAAGCAGTAAGGGAAAAAGATCAAGTAACATATAAAGGCAGACCTATCAGAATTACACCAGACTTTTTAACAGAAACTCTAAAAGCCAGAAGATAGTGGTCAGATGTCATACAGACCCTAAGAGAACACAAATGCCAGCCCAGGCTACTATATCCAGCAAAAGTCGAAATTACAATAGAGGGAGAAACCAAGATATTCCATGACAAAACCAATTTTAAGCCCTACAGAGGATAATGGAAGGAAAACTTCAACACAAGGAGGGAAACTACACCCAAGAAAAAGCAAGAAACTAATCTTACAACAAATTCAAAAGAAGAAACCCACACAAGCATAATTCCACCTCTGACAACAAAAATAACAGGAAGCAACAATCATTGGTTCTTAATATTTCAACATCAGTGGACTCAATTCCTTAGTAAAAAGACATAGGTTAGGGTTGGGGATTTAGCTCAGTGGTAGAGCGCTTGCCTAGGAAGCGCAAGGCCCTGGGTTCGGTCCCCAGCTCCGAAAAAAGAACAACAACAAAAAAAAAAGACATAGGTTAACAGACTGGGTACATAAACAGGACCCAGGATTTTTGCTGCATACAGGAAACGTAACTCAGTGACAAAGACAGACACTACCTCAAAGTAAAAAGCTGGAAAAAAATGTTCCAGGCAAATGGTCCCAAGAAGTAAGCTGGAGTAGCCAGTCTAGTATTCAATAAAATAGATGTTATCAAAAAAGTTATCAAAAAAGATGATGAAGGACACTACATACTCATCAAAGGAGAACTCTCAATTCTGAACATCTATGCCCCCAAATGCAAGGGCACCCACATTTGTGAAAGAAACTTTACTGAAGCTCAAAGCACATATTGAACCCCACACAATAACAGTAGGAGACTTTAACACCCTACTCTCACCAATGGACAGATCATGGAAACAGAAACTAAACAGAGACAGTGAAACTAACAGAAGTTATGAACCAAATGTACTTAACAGATACCTATCGAACATTTCACCCTAAAGCAAAAGACTATACCTCAGTACCTCACAATTCCTTCTACAAAATTGACCATATCATGAGACACAGAACAAGCCTCAACCAGTACAAGAAGATTGAAATATCCCATGCATCCTAGCCACAGACTAAGGCTAGGTCTTCAACAACAACAACAACAACAACAACAACAACCACAACAACCACAACAACAACAGAAAGCCCACATACACATGAAAGCTGAACAACTATCTACTCAATGATAACTAAAAGGAAGAATTAAAGAAATTAAAGACTAAAGAAATGAAAGACTTTTTAGAATTTAACAAAAATGAAAGCACAGCATTCCCAAACTTACGGGACACAATGAAAGCAGTACTAAGAGGAAAACTCATACCTCTGAGTACTTCCATAGAGCATACACTAGGAGCTTAACAGCACATCTGAAAGCTCTAGATCAAAAAGAAGCAAATACAACCAAGAGGAGTAGATGGCAGGAAATAATCAAACTCAGGGCAGAAATCAACCAAGTAGAAACAGAATTATACAAAGAATCAACAAAACCAGGAACTGGTTCTTTGAAAAAATCAACAAGATAGATAAACCCTTAGCCAGACTACCCAGAGGGCACAGAGACATTATCCAAATGAACAAAATCAGAAGTGAAAAGGGAGACATAACAACAGAAACTGAAGAAATTAAAAAAAATTATCAGATCCTACTATAAAAGCCTATACTCAACAACACTGGAAAATGTAGATGAAATGGATGATTTCCTAGACAGATACCAGGTACCAAAGTTAAATCAGGATCAGGTAAACCATCTAAACAGTCCCATAACCCCCAAGGAAATAGAAGCAGTCATTAAAAGTCTCCCAACCAAAAATTCCCTGGAACCTGATAGTTTTAGTGCAGAATTCTATCATTTTAGTGCAGAATTCAATGAAGACCTAATACCAATACTTCTCAGACTATTTCATAAAATAGAAACAAGGAACACTACCCAGTACATTCTATTAAGCTACAGATACACTGATATCTAAACCACACAAAGACCCAACAAAGAACTTCAGATCAATTTCCCTCATGAATATTGATGCAAAAACACTCAATAAAAATTTTTGCAAACTGAATCCAAGAACACATCGAAACGATCATTCACCATGATCAAGTAGGCTTCATTCCAGAGATGCAGGGATGGTTCACTATATGAAAATCCATCACTGTAATCCAGTATAGGAACAAACTCAAAGGAAGAAGCCCTACACGATCATCTCATTAGATACTGAAAAAGCCTTTGAGAAAAAACAACACCCCTTCATGCTAAAAGTATTAGAGAGCATAAGAATTCAAGGTCCATGCCTAAATATAATAAAAGCAATATACTGCAAGCCAATAGCCAACATCAAACTAAATGGAGAGAAAGTTGAAGCAGTCCCACTAAAATTTAAGGACAAGACAAGGCTGTCCCCTCTCCCCATATCTATTTATTATAATCCTTGAAGTTCTAGTTAGAGCAATTAGGCAACAAAAGGAGGTCAAAGGGATACAAATTGGAAAGGAAGAAGTCAACTTCAGTAAAGTGGCTGGATGTAAAATTAACTCAAATCAGTAGCCTTCCTCTACTCAAGGGATAAAGGGTTGAGAAAGAAATTAGGGAAATGACAGCCTTCACAATAGTCACAAATAATATGAAATACCTTGATGTGATGCTAACCAAGCAAGGGAAAGATCTGTGTGACCAGAAGTTCAGGTCTCTGAAGAAAGAAATTGAAGAAGACCCCAGAAGATGGAAAGATCTCCCATGCTCATGGATTGGCAGGATTAACATAGTAAAAATGGCCATTTTACCAAAAGCGATCTACAGATTCAATGCAATCTCCATCAAAATTCCAACTCAATTCTTCCAGAAATAAAGCAAATTCTCAAATTTATCTGGAATAACAAAAAAAAAAAAAAACCAGAAAGCAAAAACCATTCTCAACAATAAAAGAACTTTCGGGGAATTACCTTCTCTGACCTCAAGCTGTACTGTAGAACAATAGTGATAAACCACATGGTATTGGGACAGAAACAGGCAGGTAGATCAATGGAATAGAATTGACCCAGAAATGAACCCACACACCTATGGTCACTTGATCTTTGACAAAGGAACTAAAACTATCCAGTGGGAGGTGGGGGGAGACAGCATTTTCAACAAACGGTGCTGGTCCAACTGCAGGTCAGCAGATAGAAGAATGCAAATTGACCCATTCTTATTTCCTTGTACCAAGCTCAAGTCCAAGTGGATCAAGTACCTCTACATAAAACCAGATATGATGAATCTATAATCTAGAAGAGAAAGTGGGCAAGCGCCTTGAACACGTAGGCACAGGGGAAAATTTCCTGAGCAGAACACCAATGGCTTATGCTCTAAGATCAAGAATTGACAAATGAGACCTCATAAAATTGCAAAGCTTCTGTAAGACAAAGGACATTGTCAATAGGACAAAACGGCAACCAACAGATTAGGAAAAGATCTTTACCAACCCTACATTTGGTAGAGGGCTAACATCCAAAATATACAAAGAACTCAAGAAGTTAGACTCCAGAGAACCAAATTAGCCCTATTAAAAAATGGGGTACAGAGCTAAACAGAGAATTCTCAGCTGAGGAATATTGAATGGCAGAAAAGCACCTAAAGAAATGTTCAACATCCTTAGTTATCAGGGAAATGCAAATCAAAAACAATCCTGAGACTTTATCTCACACCAGTCACAATGGCTAAGATCAAAAACTCAGGTAACAGCAGATGCTGGTGAGGATGTGGAGAAATAGGAACATTCCTCCATTGTTGGTGGGATTGCAAACTGGTACAACCACTCTGGAAATCAGTCTGGTGTTTCTTGAAAATTGGATATAGTTTTACCTGAGGACCCAGATTGGGCATACACCCAAAAGATTCTCCAACATATAACAAGGACACATGCTCCACTATGTTCACAGCAGCCTTATTTATGATAGCCAGAAGCTGGAAAGAACCCAGATGTCCTTTAACAGAAGAATGGATACAGAAAATGTCGTACATTTACACAATGGAGTGCTACTCATTTATTAAAAACAAAGACTACATGAAATTCTTAGGCAAATGGCTGGAACTTAAAAATATTATTCAGAGTGAGGTAACCCAGTCACAAAAGAACACACATGGTGTGCACTCACCGATAAGTGGATACAAAAGAAGCTCGAAACACCCAAGATACAACTCACAGTCCATATGAAGCTCAAGAAGAGAACACCACAGCAAAGTGGATGCTGTAGTCCTACTCAGAAGGGGGAAGAAAATAATCAGAATTAGAGGGAGAGAGGGATCTGAGATGGGGAGAGGAGGGGAAGAGGAAAAAGGGAGCCAGTTCAGATACTGGAGGATATGGGGGAGAAGTACAGAGGGTCAGGAATTTGAAAGGAGGAGAGTAGCAGTGGGGGATGGGGAACTGGGGGTAGCCACTAGAAATTCCCAGATGCCAGGGACCCAAGAGACTCCCAGGACCTAACAGGACTTTAGCAGAAATACCCAATAAAGGGGAGATAGAACCTGTAGAGACCATATTCAGTGTATAGGCATGGACCCCAGTTGAGGGATGGGACCACCTACTTACTTCAAAAATATTAATCCAGTATTCCTCCTGTCAAAAGGAAGCGCAAGGACAAAAGAATGGAACAGAGACTGAAAGAAAGGCCATCCCATCTGCAGACACCAAACTCAGACACTAGACACTATTGCTTATACCAAAATGCACTTGCTGACAGGAGCCCAGTATTGCTGTCCCTTTAAAGGCTCTGTCAGAGCCTAAGCGATACAGATGCTGATACACACAGCCAAACATCAGACTGAGTGCAGGATCCCAGTGGAAGAGGTAGGGGAAGGACTGAAGGAGCTTCCTTGCAGCCCCATAGGAAGAACAGCAATATCAACCAACCAGATCCCCCAGAGCTCCCAGGGACTACACCACCAACTGAAGAGTATATATGGGGGGACCCATGGCTTCAGTTGGATATGTAGCAGTGGGTTGCCTTATCGAGCATCACTGGGAGGGGGGCCCTTGGTCCTGTGGAAGCTTGATGACCCAGGGTAGAGAAATCCTAGTGGGCTGAGGCAGGAGTGGGTGGGTGCGTGTGGGTGCATCTTAATAAAGGCGGGGGAGACGGAAGGGGATAAGAGGTTTGTGGAGGGGAAACTGGGAAGGGGGAACATTTGAAATGTCAATACATAAAATAATAACAAAACGAAACCTGAGAACTGGGCACTGAGGAAAAGGAAGATTGCTGGAAGCCTGTTCTGATTGTCTTGGTTTGTTTTTAACCCAACTTAACTTGAATTTGTAAAATGTCTATATTTGAATTCCAAATAAAGGCGCTGCTGAAGATTGAAGGTATTTTACAGAAAAATAAATCCTATGAATTAGTTTATAAGGAAAGAGACCTAATAAAGTCTACCAGTTTTTGTAAAGGACATAATGAATTGGTGGTTAGATTTAATGGTGCAGGGGAATGCTGACTTAGAAATTCACTATATTTAGAGATGAATTAGATTCATAATACTTGGCAGGTGTGAGCATTACTGATGGTATTCGTTGATGAGAGAAATCTAAACTAATAAAGACCTTGTTACTCAGAATTAGTTTAAATGGCCATTGTCATTCAGACAACAAAAGAAGTTTCTGTTGTACTACTTATGAATGAGTTTGCTTAACATACTCACAGCAGGGGCATAGAAATAAGGTTGCCTATATGGATACATATAGTATAACTGTTAATTTTTTATTTTTTGGGATTATAATATAACTTATTTCTCCCTTTCCTTTTCTCTCTCAAGCCTTCCATAGATCCCCCTGTCAAATTCATGGCCTCTTTTTTTCATTAATTGATGTTACATGTATGTATATATTCCTAAATACATAAATACAAGCTGGTCTATCTGTATGTTTCTCATATATATTATATATTACATATACATAATAATTGCATATTACATATATAATACATATGTATGGGCTGAACATTTGGTATTGGATAACCTATTGCTGTCCTATTCTCTGGTGAAGCCTATTTCTCCCAATATTCCTTAATTGCTTGTAGCTCTTTGTGAAGCCTTATGGGCTCCCCCACGCAATCCCACCCCATCCACTTTACATATCTGTTGCCCTCATTCAGCCCATATTTAAGTAGCCATGTTGGTGGCACTTAGGCTTCTGACTTAGCTTCTGACTTACTAGGAGACACAGTCTCATAGCAAACCCTCGGGCTCTCACGATCTTTCTGCCTCCACTTTTACAAAGTTCCCTGACCCTTTTGTGCGGGAGTTGTTTTATAAATGTCATGGCTCAGACTAGATTGCACAACTCTATTTTGGTTGGTTGTGGTTTCTTGTAATGGTCTCTGTCGCAAAGAAAGCTTTCCATGATGAAGGGTGAGGTCTTCATTTACCTGTGGGTATAAGAAAAAATGTTGAGAATTTGTTGGGGACTGTGCTGGTTATAGGTTCTACTCTAAGGTGTGACTTCACTAACCTTGGCTACTCTCAGTACCAGGCTTGGTTTCCTTCTTATCCAGTGGCTCTTAGGTCCACTTAGAGAAGCATTGGCAAGGAAGGTGTGCCACTAGGGCACCCTGGGTTATCCTGTCATACTGGTCATTGTGGTTCAGAGGTGTCATAGCTGGTCATGACTGTCGATTGCTCCTTTCCTTTGGAAGCTTGTATGCTATCTTCTGGTGTCATGAAAGGTAGCCCTCAGGGAGAAGGAATTTAGGTCATCTGGACCCTGTGTCTGAAATGCATGGTGTCTTCAGCAACAGGGGCTTACTTTTTACCTCTGGGGACAACCAAGGGCGAATAGCTTGTGTGTTTTGGGAGTCTCTTGGACATCCCTGACAACACCTTTGAAGAAAGCATCTCATGTCTAGTGTTGGATTTGTTTAGGTGGTTTTTTGGCTCTTTGAAGGAGCCAAATTGTCAGTCCAGATGGCAAAATTTCATTTAAACTATGTGTGTACATTTATGCACAGACTTAGGTATACCATAGTTTTTAAAAAAGTAAATAGTTAATAGGATTTCTTACAACCTTTTCAGATGTTCTTACTGTATTTTACCCTTTTTTCTATTTTTGTATTTATTTCCTCCTTGATCCCTAATTAAAGACCCCCCTTCAAGTTTCCATGATCAGATCACTTGGACCCTGCTTTGTTACCTGTTTCTCCCACACCCTTCCCCCAGCAGCAGTAGTCTCTCTTTACTTTCTGGTTTCTGTAGTTTGAAGTATGAATTTCTAGGTTTGTTTTTTTTTTTTTTTTCCCAACTCAGTTGTGTTACATGATGTTTTTCTGGAAGCTGTCTTGTCAGAGGGCATGTGGTGTTTTGCTGAAAACAGACACTTGAGGGGGGGGTGATGGTTAGAAAGAATGTAAATGGAACCCCACAAACAGTGAGAGGGTGCTCTAGCATTGCTAAGCCCGAAGCGCTTTGCTGATCTTTGCTGGTCTTCATGTTGTAGAAAGAAACGCACCAGAGCACTTCTTGTGGTATTCTGGCTGATTCCGACCACTCCACTGACTTGTGTCAAATTGGAGGAGCCTTGTTGCTCCCGCTGAGTTTGTTGGCTGCTGAACTGGACTGATATCCTGACAGTGAAGAGGGAAGTCCAGGGAGCAGGTCCACAGCACCCTTCCCAGTAACTTTATTTCCCCTACCTCTGGGCTGTGAGTTAGAAGAGAGGTCGAAGCATTTAAGAACCTTAAAGTAGGTTTTGAAAAAAAACAGTCTAAACCTACAGTAGTTACTCAAGGGCACATGCGTAGTTACATCTGAAGATTGGGAGCCAGGAGCTCTCTGGTGAGAGAGACCGTGCGACTGGGTCATGGTTACCTCACCCAGTACAGTTTTTTTCTAGTTCAGACTACTTACCTTCATAGTTAATTATTTTTCTCTGAACAAGACAGCTTATAAGGAAAGCATTTGATTTGGGCCTCAGGGTTCCAGAGAGTAAGTACTAGAGTCTGCTGCTTTATGTCAGGGAGCACGACAGCAAGGCAGGCAGGGGCAGGCTGGAGAGCTTTCCTGTTGAACAGTTACAAGGCAGAGAGAGCTAACTGGGAGTGGCTGGGCTTTTGAAACTTCAAAGCTGTAGTTCCCCCACCCTCTCACCCATACCTTCACCAACAAGGCCACACCTCCTAACCCTTTCAAATAGTTCCACCAACTGGGAACCAAGCATTCAGAGATGGGGGCCATTCTCATTCCAACCACCACAGCTAGTGACAGGTTTTAAGCCCGTTTTGTATTGTTTTTATTACGATGCCTCTGTAATAAAGATATCTTAGGATCTTGAAAGGTAATCCGTTTAGCAGTGTTGTTTTTTTGTTCAGGAGTGCTTTGGCTATCTGGGGTCTTCTGTGGCTCTGAATGTATTTTAGGATAGTTTTTTTTTATTTCTGTAAAGAATGAGATGGGGATTTTATTGAATTTATAAATTTGGTAAACTTTTTTTTTCACAATATTAACTTAAGCAATCTATGAGCATAGCATGTCTTTCCTTTTCCTAGTGTCTGTGTCTTTCTTAAAAGGTTTAAGATTTTCACTGTCAAGGTCTTCATTTTAGTTAGGTTTGTTGCTAGGTATTTTCTTTTCTTTGAGGCTCTTGTGAATTGGAATGTCTATGAGAGCTTGAGTTCTCTTCAGTGTTTCTGTCTCCTTACTGAATTCCATCTCAAGTTCATTGCCTTCACCAGTCTGTCAGCCTTACATTTGTGTTTTCTTTACCATCACTCAAGCCTTACATTCTTTTGCTCAGTTTCATTGAGCTGTTTCTTTGTGGCTTCTTTAAACTCATGAATTGTTTGCCGAGATCTTAGAAATTCTATGCATGTCCTGGTGTTCATCCAGCTGATGCTCATTGGCAGACACTTCTATAGGACTGATAGTTTTTTTGAGAAAAGATACTGGTTTGACCTTTTATTTTGTTAGTATTTTGGTGTTGAGATCTGGGGATGTGGGTGGACTTCTTTTTTTTTTTTTTTTTAGTTTTTTATTGGATATTTTTTATTTACATTTAAAAAATTTTTTTATTATATATTTCTTTACTTACATTTCAAAGGTTATTCCCCTCCCCGGTTTCCTGTTCATAAGCCCCCTTTCCTTCCCTCCCCCTCCCCCATAAGGGTATTCCCCGTAAAAATCCCCCTTATTGCCCTCCCCCACATTCCCCTGCACTGGGGTTCAATCTTGGCAGGACCAAGGGCTTCCCCTTCCACTGGTGCCCCAACAAGGCTATTCTCTGCTACATATGCAGTTGGAGCCCTGGGTTAGTCCATGTATAGTCTTTCAGTAGTGGTTTAGTCCCTGGAAGCTCTGGTTGGTTGGCATTGTTGTTTTTTATGGAGTTCCAAGCTCCTCCAACTCTTTCAATCCTTCCTCTGATTCCCCCCAAGGGGGTCGTGTTCTCAGTTCGGTAGTTTGCTGCTAGCATTGACCTCTGTATTGGACATGCTCTGGATGTGTCTCTCAGGAGAGATCTATATCTGGTCCCTTTCCGCATGCACTTTTTAGCTTCATCAATCTAGTTTTGGTAGCTGTATATATATGGGCCACATGTGTGTCAGGCTCTGAATGGCCATTCCTTAAGTCGCTGCTCTAAACTTTGCTTCCGTATCCCCTCCTATGGATATTTTCCCCCCTTTTAAGAAGGAGTGGGAACATCTGCATTTTGGTTATCCTTCTTCTGGTTATCCTTCTTCTTGAGCTTCCTGTGGTCTGGATTGCATGTTGGGTAATTTGAGCTTTTTGGCTAATAATCCACTTAAATGAGTGCATACCAAGTGTGTTTTTCTGTGATTGGGTTACCTCACTCTGGATGATATTTTCTAGTTCATTCCATTTGCCTATGAATTTCATGAAGTTACTGTTTTTGATAGCTGAGTAATATTCCATTGTGTAGATGTACCACATTTTTTTAACCCATTCCTCTGTTGAAGGGCATCTGGGTTCTTTCCTTTGGTGAATACGAAGTGTCCTTCCTTATCTTTTTTAATGACTCTTGGTTGAAAGTCAATTTTATTTGATAGTAGAATGGCAACTCCAGCTTGTTTCTTCGGGCCATTTGCTTAGAAAATTGTTTTCCAGCTATTTACTCTGAGGTAGTGTCTGTCTTTGTCTCTGAGGTGTGTTTCCTGCATGCAGCAAAATCTGAGTCCTCTTTATGTATCCATTTTGTTAGTCTATGTCTTTTTATTGGGGAATTGAGTCCGTTGAGGTTGAGAGATATTAAGGAATAGTGATTGTCGCTTCCTGTTACTTTCGTTGTTAGAGGTGGAATTATGTTTGTCTCTCTTTTGGTTTCATTGCAAGGAAATTACATTCTTGCTTTCTGTACAGTGTAGTTTTCCATCTATTATCCTTTGTAGAACTGGATTTGTAGAAAGATATTGTGTAAATTTGTTTTGTCATGGAATATCTTGGTTTCTCCATCTATGTTAATTGAGAGTATTGCAGGATACAGTAACCTGGGCTGGCATTTGTGTTCTCTTAGTGTCTGTATGACATCTGTCCATGATCTTCTGGCTTTCATAGTTTCTAGTGTAATTCTTATAGGTCTGACTTTATATGTCACTTGACCTTTTTCCCTTACTGGTTTCAATATTCTTAATTTGTTTTGTGTATTTGGTGTTTTAACTATTATGTGACAGGAGGAATTTCGCTTCTGGTCCAATCTATTTGGAGTTCTGTAGGCTTCTTGTATGTTTATGGGCATCTCTTTCTTTAGGTTAGGGAAGTTTTCTTCTATACTTTTGTTGAATATATTTACTGGCCCCTTAAGTTGGGAGTCTTCACTCTCTTCTATACCTATTATTCTTAGGTTTGGTCTTCTCATTGTGTCCTGGATTTCCTGGATAATTTGGACCAGTAGCTTTTTCATTTTACATTATCTTTGACAGTTGTGTCGATGATTTCCATGGAATCTTCTGCTCCTGAGATTCTCTCTTCTATCTCTTGTATTCTGTTGGTGATGCTTGTGTCTACGGCTCCTTGTCTCTTCCTTTGGTTTTCTATATCTAGGGTTGTCTCCCTTTGTGGTTTCTTTATTGTTTGTATTTTCAATTCCTTCATGGGGGCTGGAGAGATGGCTCAGCGGTTAAGAGCACTGACTGCTCTTCCAGAGGTCCTGAGTTCAAATCCCAGCAACCACATGGTGACTCACAATCACCTGTAATGAGCTCTGATGCCCTCTTCTGGTGTGTCTGAAGACAGCTACAGTGTACTCATATATAATAAATAAATCTTTAAAAAAAAAAAAATCCCTTCACCTGTTTGGTTGTGTTTTCCTGTTATTCTTTCAGTGATTTTTCTTTTTCCTCTCTAAGGGCTTCTACTTGTTTACTTGTGCTTTCCTGCATTACTCTATGGGAGTTCTTTATATCTTTCTTAAAGTCCTCCATCATTATTTAAAAAATATGATTTCAAATCTAAATCTTGCTTTTCTGGTGTGTTTGGATATCCAGTATTTTCTTTGGTGGGAGAACTGGGCTCTGATGATGCCAAGTAGTCTTGGTTTCTGTTGATTAGGTTCCTGTGCTTGCCTCTAGCCCTTGGGTTGCCTCTGGTGTTTGCTTGTCTTGCTGTTTCTGAGAGTGTCTTGACCCTCCTGTAGGCCTCTGTGTCATCACTCCTGTAGAACTGTTTCCCTGTTTTCTTTCAGCCTTTCCTGAGAACAGGTGCTCTGCTCTCAGCTGTGGCGGTCCTCCTGGAGTCTGTCTTCCAGCTCTAGGCACAGGCAGGAATCAAAAGGTCCTGCCCCTGATTGGTCCTGTAGGTCCTTGCACCCAGCAGGCACAGTTGGCATGATGCAATTCCCTCCCTCTTGGATATGGACTGTGGGCAGAGGGTAGTCTCCTCCGACTTCTCAGGAGTATCCACACTTCTGAGGTTCCAGCTCTCTCCCCCACGGGATTTGGGTGCAGGGAGCTCTTTGGCAGGATCAGTTCTGTCCTGGGCGCAGACCAGAACCGCGGGTACTGGTGGCTGTCTGTTCCTATATCCCTCTGTCCAGAGGCACTGTGCAGTTTCCCCTTGGACCAGGAATGTGGGCCGAGGTGTGCACAGGTGGCAGTCTGTCCTGCAGCTCCTAGGTGGTCCGCTCTCTTCCCCACAGGATTTGGGTGCCGTGGGTGGACTTCTTATGTCCTACGTTGTAGGATGTGTGACTAGGTTGGCCTAGAGATTGGAAATGGCTTGGGAGGATTGAAGTCAGGTGGATAGAGGCGACTGTGCTGGTACAGGCTGTGCCTCCTAGTCCACTCCTGGAGTTGTGAGGGTAGTTTTGGAAAGGTTGAAGATGTGGCATGAATGAGGGAGGGGCCTGTGGTTTGTGGAGGTAGGAAGGGTAGGTCCTGGCAGAAGCCTCTATATTAGATATGGCACAGGCAGGGATGGCCAGACTAGCCTAGGTACTGGACATGGGACCTTGGTTAGATCTGGCAAGATGAGGAGGGTCAGGCTCAGTTATGAGGCTAGACTGGGGAGATGGATGTCAATATCAGTTTTTAACTTTACTTTTGAATAATATAATACTTAAAATTTACACTGATATGGTGCTGTTCCAATGCCCGACACAAGCTCTTAGGGCATAGAGGCCCAAGAATTCAAATTGAAGGCCTGCCTAATCTACCTAACAAGACCTTTTCTTAAAATGTGTACGAGTTAGGGCTATAGATCAGTAGGAGTGTGTTTTCCTGGCAAGGTTCTAGGTTAACATTAGGGGGAAAGTCATGACATTATAAAATAACAGTAGTTCTAAATGTATCACGACTGCTGTGCTTTGTAAATATTCACTGAGTTATTCAGAATGGTAACAGCGGAAAGCTAAGTTTGGCTTCCTGTTATTCTAAATACTTACTCTGTGTTGCTTTTCCTTGAGTGTGATAGTAAAGCTTTCTAGGCTGCAGACTCAGATTGTCACATACTAAAGGAAAGGACATACTTTGGTATATTCTAGCATCATCTTGGAGAAAAAATAATATTGGCAAGATTCAGGTATCATAGAGTTTGAAGAATGAATGTCTTAGTGGTCACACTTTCTTTTAAAAGTTACCAGAGTGCCAGTCTTGGCTCAGGAAAGCTAATTTAGGAGATAAATCTCTATATAGACTTGTTTGTTTTCTGTGAGCTTTGAGATGTGAGTGTGCCTTCAGAAACAGCTCTTTTCTAGCCTCTTTGCTCTCCTGGCTTTGGCTTTTTCTCTTGGTCCTAGTTCTCTCTTAGACCTTCTTACCTATGCGCTTCCTCCAGTACAGTAGTACGAAGCCTCAGTTGTAATCGATGTCACTTCTGCCTTTAGTCCTACCCTCCTCATCCTCGTCACTCAAGCTTCAGTCATAGCCGTGTGAGGTGGGGAGTGCACTTTATAAGCCTCGAGCTTGGGAAAGCCGTGTGATAGGTTAAGACCAACCTGGCTTCATAGTTGGGTGTCAGGTAGCCTGTCCTGCACAGGAAGACCCTATCTTGCAAAGCCAAAGCCACACTATCCCTCCTCACCCCCAGAGAACACAAGCTCAGACTCACCCTTCATTTGTCTTTTTTGTTAATCTTCCTTATCTAGTCATTTGAGGCTGACAGTCAGTCCTCTTTACAAGTGTTAACTCTTCTAGTCTCCATCCTAACTCCACGCTCTGCTCTATTGTTAGCAGAAGGGAGTGGTGTCAGCGCTGCCCCCAGTCGCTGTCTGGTTCCTTCATTTCTAGTGTGGAGGCTGTGGATCTTCTCTTGCCACCTCTCAGTTTCCCTGCAGTAGTTTTATGTGCCTTCAGTCTTACTAGTCCTTTCTAGAACATTAGTGTCCTAGTTTATTTTCTGTTGCTGTAATAAAAGCCATGGCCAAAAGCACGTTGGGGAACAAAGTGTTTCTTTCTTTCCTCTTACATACAGTTAATAGTCTACCATCAGAGGAAGACGAGGCAGGGACTTGATTGAGGCAGAAACTGAAGAGAAGACCCAGGAGGAATGATGTCTACGCATTTGCTCAGTTTGCTTTCTAGTGCAGTGCACTGCCACCTGCTGTGGTGGCTCCACCCACAGTGGGCTGGGCCCTCCCACATCAATCACTGAGTAAGGAAACAGACCCTCTGATGGATGCAGTTTCTCAGTCGAGGCTCCCTCTCTCCAGATGACTGTAGTTTGTGTCAAGTTGACAAAACAGTGAAAGGTAACTTTCATTGTGTTTACAATGGAATTTATCTCATCTTTCTGTTCTTTTGAGATAGTCTGATTTCAGTGGCCGGGGAGTAGCTAGGTCAGCTGACATGTCCTGAGAAGCTGGCTGTCCCAGCCTCCCCAGGGTGGGGATGACAGTGCTGCCGCCATGCCAGACTGTTTTCCCTCTCCCTTACAGCACAGTAGGGACTTTACTATCGGAGCTGTCTTTTCAGTCCCACAAGACAGTGCTTTACTCTCTTCAGTATTAGTTCACGTACACACTCTGGGGTACTACTGCTGCCAGCTGCCAGGTTCTAGGATGCGGACACAGCGTAGATGAGAGCAGCAGTAAGCTTCCCTGGCTTGTGTGCCTGGATGGAACTATTTCTGCACATATGCTAGCGTCACGTCATTAGAACTTCTCTTTCATTTGTGTGCTGGGTATGTGTGTATGGACGTCAGACAGCTCGTGCATTCTCCTGCCATCGTGTGGGACCTGGGGATTTTGAACTTAGGTTGTCAGCCCTAGGTGTTCTACTATGTAGCACAGGCTGGACTCAAACTCAAGAGATCCCCCTGCCTCTGCCTCTGCCTCCCGAGGACTGAGATTGAGAGTGTGCATCAGGTCTTGTGCCTATTGTCTTTATGCTGATGGTTTGAGTCTGTCAGAGTCTAATGCGCCCTCCCGACCCCCAGACCTTGCCATTTCTTACGCTGAATCTCAGATGTGCCCCTTCACCATTTACCGCTTGACAAACAAAAAGATAAAGATATAGTCCCTCTCGATTTTAAAACTTCAAATCTTAAAATTGAAGGTTTTTCTAGGATTTATTAATTTAGCATATGAAAGTTAAATTTGAACTTTATAAGTGAAATAATTACTAGGTTTGCTCCTCGTTTCTGTCCACATAATTCAGGGTAAGAGGCCTATGCTTCAGTCTGTTCTCAAGCTTTCAAATTCCTTTGACAGCCTGGATATGAAATTTAAAAGCTATTAATGTGATGTGTTAATTTTGCACTTTTTGACTTACTGCAAAAAAATCTTATAGTTTCCATAGCAACAATAACCTATCCAGATTGTGTAATATTCTTTACAGTATTAAAAATAAAACTGCAATTCCATGAGTTTTTGGAGCACTTCATGTAGGAGAACTGGGACTTGAAAGATTTCAGTGAAAAAATAAGCTATAATTGAATGTGAATAATGTGTCAAAAAGCTTTTTATAATTTTAAGAATTAATAGCTGTACATATTCAATAATAAATAGCTGGTAGTTAATTTAATTATTAGGCATGAAGCCTGTATGTTACATTGGTCAGAGTCATAGGCACACTGGTTCCATGCACGCAGCAGTTCCTACACTTGATGTTCGCATCAGAGGAGGCACTGTTTCAACTGCTCTCTCATCTGCTGGTGCTTTTTGGTGGTTACTGAATGGCCAGGAAACAGAGGAAGAAAGGGCGAAAGGAGCCTCTAAGCTTTTCCTAGTGTTTGTCTTTGTTCCTCAAAATAAGCCTGTGTGCCTGGTGTGATGGTACTGAGCCTTTCATCCCAGCACCCTGGAGAGAGGAGAGGGGGGGACAGAAGGGGGAAGGGAGGAAGAAGAGGGGGGGGAGAGGGAAAGAGATCCTACCCTTGGAATTTCTCTTGCTCTTAGTAGTTTTCCTCATTTTCCCTAATAAATCTGATCTATATACCTAATGCATATGAAAAATGTAAACAACTGTTTAAGAATTACTAAGCAAACTTTACTTAAATACTTGAATTTAGAAGCATAGTCACTAATGAATGATAAAGCCCTATTAAAAACCTTCACTGAAGAATTAAAATGAGAAACTGTAATTTTGCTACTGTTGTGAGTTGTAAATACCTGTGTTTTCAGTGGTCTTAGGCAGCCCCTGTGAGAGAAGGTCATTTGATCCCAAAGGGGTTGTGATTTCCCAAAGGAGACCGAGAACCAGTGCTCTACTACAACTGGAAGATAAAGGTCGGAGGGCATAGATTATGTCCCTGTTACTAGAATAATCCATGGCAAGATTCGTTTTTGCCAGATACTCAATTTGCAGTGATGATAGTCAGCTGGCCTTCTTGTGGCCAGTTCTGGTCTCCACTCTGATGACATTTTCTGTAAAATTAGCCACTCATCTGCCCTCCCTCCTCCCACTATTGGAACACTGTACTAGGTTAAAATCCTTGGTAACTATTAGGCTTCCCTATATTCCCAGTCCTGTCTTCTTTGCTGGGTTTCAAAACCTCTCTTAACTACTCGACTTCCCCAGTAGTGTTTTGAGAACGCAGTGTCAGTGCTGAGTTTTGAAGTCTTAAAAGGCTTTTGCCTGGTGCTTTGTAATTGGGAGTTAGTTAATCACATAAACTGGTAGTTTTTACCTGTCAGTTATTTCTGAGGTGATGGTTTATAACAGAATACTTCTGTAGACTTCAGGATTGGGAGTGCTCTTACAATATGTTTGCGTTTATATTTATTCTTGTTCACTCTTTGGAACTAGTGCTGGCTTCAGTATCCTCTTCATTTTGAGTTTCATGCTTTAGCTCTGACTGGTGTTTTTATTAATGAATTTCTCTTTTGGTATTTTATGTTTCTATACTAGAAATAGTATCAGAAATAATCAGCAACGCATGATAGAATGTTTACATATTATTGAGAGATTAAATATGTTTCCATTTTTTTGTAGTTGTAATTTTAAATGTAAAAATAATATATGGAAAAATAAAAACTTTGTTTTTTTCTGTTCACATGCAGAAAAGATGAAAAGGAATATGCACTTAAGCAAATCGAAGGCACAGGAATATCTATGTCGGCTTGTAGAGAGATTGCAGTAAGTAGATATAGTTTATTTTGTTATCAATCTTGGATATCTAGTAGAAAATGTGCATTAATGTATTCAGTGGATGATAATTTCACAGACAATTTAAGGATAGTTTATATAAAATGGGAAAATCTGAAAACTTAAAATTACCAAAGTCATTCTTGAGTATTTTCTTTTTTAAAAATTTTGTTAAATTTATTTATTTATTCACTTTACATCCCAGTATCAGCCCCTCATCCTCTCAGTACTCCTCACAGGTCCTCCTTCCCTTCCTCCCACCCCTTCTCCTTTGATTTTTGTTTTGTTTTTCAGCTTGCTTGTTTTTTTTGTTTGTTTATTTAATTTCTTTTGGGAGAGAGGTTGCAAGGTACAGGATCAGGAAGATGAGTGGGATTGGGTTGCATGATGTGAAATTCACAAAGACTCAATAAAAAGTAAAAAAAAAATAACACTGTAGAAAAGAATGGTTAAAAAGAAAACATCTGCTATATCAACACTTAGAAATTATTTTCTGGGGGCTGGAGAGATGATTCAGCAGTTGAGAGCACTGACTACTCTTCCAGAGTCCTGAGTTCAATTCCCAGCAACCACATGGTGGCTCACAACCATCTGTAATGAGATCTGATGCCCTCTTCTGGTGTGTCTGAAGACAGCTACAGTGTACTCATACAAATAAAAATAATTTAGAAAAAAGAAATTACTTTCCTTGCAAAAATTCTCCCTTCCCCACACATAAAGTAAAGCCCATTACCTTTTTGTGCAGTATGCTTCGATCTAAAGTAATGAAAAGTAAGCTTCAACTGTGAAGTTGTTGAACTGTTCACTACTCACATGAGGTTATATGGGCACATCACACCTGTGAGCTGTGAGTCCTCAAAGGCTTCAACCATTGAGCTGTTGGCATGGCAAAGAGCAGCTAAGAGAGCGACTAGTCAGGGCAGCAGGCTCTAGCGTACAGGTCGAGGAGCCGCTGTAGTCTTTCTGGACAGCCATGACAAACCGGTATAGACTGAATGCCATAAGAACACCCATTCATACTTCTGGAGACTGGAGCCTCCAGTATCAGGACACTGACAGAGCTTGTGTCTGGTGTGGGCCTACTGCCCTGGTTTATGGATGGTTGGCCATCCTTTTCTTGTGTCTTTTATGATTGAAAGGGTGCAAAGAATCTCTCTGGAGTCTTTTAGAAGGGCTTTGTCCTCATGACTTAAAATCACTGCCCACCTCACAGAGAGCTCATAAAGTAGTGACTTAAAAATTTGAGTTGGGGTTGAGGCACAAAAACATTCAGTTTAGGCCTGGAGCAGTGGTTCAGGGGATGCAGTGTTTGTTGCACAAGTCTGAAGACTGGGCTTTCATCTCTGATACCCAGTAAATTTGGGGTGGGCCTGCCTGTATTTCTAGAAGATGGCTAACTAAACTCACCGAGTCAGTGTGCCCTGGGTTCAAGTGAGAGACCTCACCTTAATGAATAAAGTGAAGTCAAGGAGGCACTGATGTCAACCTCTGGTCTTCACATACTTGTGCACGTAGTGTATATACACTTGCTTACATGCACATGTGCCCACACAGGTGAGCATTCATGCAACACACACACACACACACACACACACACACACAATCATGGAAATAGAAACCTCATTTTTGTTATTGCCAGAGGGAAGAGAAGTCAAGAAGCCCTCTCCCCCTAGTGCTGAGAATTGAACTCAGCGCCTTACACATGAGGCAGCTGATCAGGCACCAAGCTGTGTCTCCAGCCCCTGTCCTGACTTGTTGCCTGGCTGCTGAGTGTCTCAGTGCTGGCCTGCAGTGCTGAGAAGTCCTACTTCTCTTCTGTTTCCAAATGTATGCATGCATTCGCATCCCAGCTCTGCTGTCCCGAGGGAATGGGCAGATGAGCAGTTAGGGACTGTCACCTTGTATTTGTGTCCACCCAGGGCAGAGGTAGGTGGGAACAGAGTGAAGAGCTAGCACTTTTGTCTTCTCTGTAGGCTCCGTGTTGGGCAGCCGGCTGCTATAAAGTTCAGTGGGATCCCTGCAGCTTTTGGTATAGATGAACGTTATGAAATAGAATTAATAGAATATGTAATTAGCTTGCAATTAACTCTGAGAAAAGCTTTGAAAGATCCACAAATAAAGCTGTTTAAGTTTTTAAAATTTGTCTCTACAAACCTTAAAATTATTCCATTAAGTTTCATATATTAAAAGTAGAAAACTTGATGGCATTAGACAATAGTTTTAAGAGTCTTTTGTTAATAAAGTTTGCATCACTGTAGAGGAGTAGAGAAGCACTAGCCTTGAGGGTGTGTTATTATATCACTTTATGTCTCGGTGACTCTGGGTTCCCTCACTTATGTGTCCCACTCTGTCAAACATGTGCGTATAGAACTAGGTATCAGCCGGGCTCTACCCTTCCTGTGAAAGGATCAGATTTCTGTGCAGAAACTAAAGCACACAGCTTTCTTTTGGACCATAGATATTTTAACAGGATGTTATATGATAATTTTTTCATAAAGGTTTGACTTAGTTTTTAGAGTAGAACTAAAGAAATGTTCCGTGATTTACTCTGGACAAAATATCTTCTTTGGTTGCTTTCTTCTTAAAAACACACAGATTTTACTTTTAGGAGTGAAGGCTCGGCAGATAATTCCTTATTAGAATACGGCTCTCTTGTCCTCTGTGGTGATAGTTAACATTTTTTTCTGTTATACAATATATTTGCCTTCTTTAATAAAATAAATAGTACTTCTAATTTTTCTTTCTTTTCTTTTTTTAATTATTAATTTTTAATTTTTTTATTTTGAGAAAAGGTTTTGCTGTGTAGCCTTGGCTGAACTCAGAGGTCTGCCTTCCTCTGCCTTCCCAGTACTGGTATCATGGGTGTGCCCCACAACCACCTGGGTCTGTATGAGTTTGAGGCCAGTCCGCTCTATATTGGGGGTTCCAGGCCAGTCACAGCTACATGCATAGTGAGACCTTATTGCAGACAAGTGACAAACAAGATGTATTCTTAGAGACCCTAAAATATGAACTTTATTATGGTCTTATGTATGTTTGTGCTTACATGCAAGTGTGTGTGTGTGTGTGTGTGTGCGTGTGTGCGCGCGTGTGCACAGACATGTGGAAGCCAGTGGTTCCTGCCATCAAGTATCATTCCTAGTTGTTTTACACCTTTTTAAAAAGGAATAACAGTTTAATAACTCTTCTGGAATTTATAGTGTCTTTTGAGCAAATACACACAGCCCCCACTCCTCCTGAATCTATCCTCTCCATGCTCACGCTCAACTCCTCCTGAGTCTGTCCTCTCCATGCTCACACTCAACTCCTCCTGAGTCTGTCCTCTCCATGCTCACACTCAACTCCTCCTGAGTCTGTCCTCTCCATGCTCACACTCAACTCCTCCTGAGTCTGTCCTCTCCATGCTCACACTCAACTCCTCCTGAGTCTGTCCTCTCCATGCTCACGTTCAACTCCTCCTGAGTCTGTCCTCTCCATGCTCACACTCAACTCCTCCTGAGTCTGTCCTCTCCATGCTCACGCTCAACTCCTCCTGAGTCTGTCCTCTCCATGCTCACACTCAACTCCTCCTGAGTCTGTCCTCTCCATGCTCACGCTCAACTCCTCCTGAGTCTGTCCTCTCCATGCTCACCTCAACTCCTCCTGAGTCTGTCCTCTCCATGCTCACGCTCAACTCCTCCTGAGTCTGTCCTCTCCATGCTCACGTTCAACTCCTCCTGAGTCTGTCCTCTCCATGCTCACACTCAACTCATCCTGAGTCTGTCCTCTCCATGCTCACACTCAACTCCTCCTGAGTCTGTCCTCTCCATGCTCACGTTCAACTCCTCCTGAGTCTGTCCTCTCCATGCTCACACTCAACTCCTCCTGAGTCTGTCCTCTCCATGCTCACGCTCAACTCCTCCTGAGTCTGTCCTCTCCATGCTCACGCTCAACTCCTCCTGAGTCTGTCCTCTCCATGCTCACGCTCAACTCCTCCTGAGTCTGTCCTCTCCATGCTCACGCTCAACTCCTCCTGAGTCTGTCCTCTCCATGGTCACGCTCAACTCCTCCTGAGTCTGTCCCCTCCCTTCTTACCCTCAACTCCTCCTGAGTCTGTCCTCTCCATGCTCACGCTCAACTCCTCCTGAGTCTGTCCTCTCCATGGTCACGCTCAACTCCTCCTGAGTCTGTCCTCTCCATGCTCACGCTCAACTCCTCCTGAGTCTGTCCTCTCCATGCTCACGCTCAACTCCTCCTGAGTCTGTCCTCTCCATGCTCACGCTCAACTCCTCCTGAGTCTGTCCTCTCCATGCTCACGCTCAACTCCTCCTGAGTCTGTCCTCTCCATGCTCACGCTCAACTCCTCCTGAGTCTGTCCTCTCCATGCTCACGCTCAACTCCTCCTGAGTCTGTCCTCTCCATGCTCACCTCAACTCCTCCTGAGTCTGTCCTCTCCATGCTCACGCTCAACTCCTCCTGAGTCTGTCCTCTCCATGCTCACCTCAACTCCTCCTGAGTCTGTCCTCTCCATGCTCACGCTCAACTCCTCCTGAGTCTGTCCTCTCCATGCTCACCTCAACTCCTCCTGAGTCTGTCCTCTCCATGCTCACGCTCAACTCCTCCTGAGTCTGTCCTCTCCATGCTCACGCTCAACTCCTCCTGAGTCTGTCCTCTCCATGCTCACGCTCAACTCCTCCTGAGTCTGTCCTCTCCATGCTCACGCTCAACTCCTCCTGAGTCTGTCATCTCAATGCCCCCTCTCACCTCTTCCTGAGGCTGTCCTCGCCATGCTCACGCTCAACTCCTCCTGAGTCTGTCCTCTCCATGCTCACGCTCAACTCCTCCTGAGTCTGTCCTCTCCATGCTCACACTCAACTCATCCTGAGTCTGTCCTCTCCATGCTCACCTCAACTCCTCCTGAGTCTGTCCTCTCCATGCTCACGCTCAACTCCTCCTGAGTCTGTCCTCTCCATGCTCACGCTCAACTCCTCCTGAGTCTGTCCTCTCCATACTCACCTCAACTCCTCCTGAGTCTGTCCTCTCCATGCTCACGCTCAACTCCTCCTGAGTCTGTCCTCTCCATGCTCACGTCCTCCATCTTATCCTTTGAGGCATACTTTCTTATTTAGTCTGGAGCTGGCCAGCCTGGCTAGACTGTAGCCAGCAAGTCCCAGGGATGCTCCCTGCTCCGCAGCTCTAGCTCAGGGAGCACAGGTGTAGTCTGCACCTTGACCTGTGTACACGCCGATGTTTGCACTCCTCATGCTCGCACGGCAAGCACTGTAGTTAAACTTTTGGTTCAAATGAGTAATCATGGGTTTGAACTAAGACAGACATTCCGTATTTATAGTGTTGATTTGGAGAGTGTCTGTGCAGGCACACACATGCATGCACGTGGTCAGAGAACTGTTCTTAGCGGCTGGCTCTGCTCTCTCACTCTTTTGAAGCAGTCTGTCTTGGTTCTCCTTGCTGGGCTGCACACTGCAGACTGGCTGGCCCATGAGCTTCAGACGACTCGGCTGTCTCCACCGAGTGTGTGTCAGCACAGAAGTGAGACACAGGTATCACACATGCTTGTTTGTGTGTACACACTTAGAGGTACGACATATGTAGAGGTGAGAGGTCAGACACACTTACGTGTGAATTTTTTCTTCCCACTGTGTGGGTCTCAGGAATTGAACTCTACTTGCTCTCTTCCTTAATCCTTGAAACAGGACATTAGAATGGGATGGGGCAAGCAGTACTAACTTTTTGTTTTCATTTGAAGGTAGGAAGGAACTTGGATTTTGGATCAAATAGGCTTTGGTTGTACAGACTGCTTTGTGCTGGCTGCATGTCTTGAACATGCTGACAGCAGTGCCTGACCTGGTTTACCTGTCAGTAGGTGGCTGTGGAGATGGGGCTTTGGTTGGTTTGTATGTTTTGTTCTGTTTTGTGTCTTGAGGTAGGGTGTTTCTGAATATATTTGGCTGGCCTAGAATTCATATAGACCAAGGCTGGCCTTGAGCTCCCATACACTCATGTGCCTCTGCTTCCCTAGTGCTGGATTAAAGCTGTGCACTACTGTGCTAGCCTTTTCTCTTTCTTCTTTTCTTTTTAAACATTTATTTATTTTATGCATATGAGTACACTATAGCTGTCTTCAGACACCCCAGAAGAGGGCATCGGATCCCATTATAGATGGTTGTGAGCCACCATGTGGTTGCTGGGAATTGAACTCAGGACCTCTGGAAGAGCGGTCAGTGCTCTTAATCTCTGAGCCATCTCTCAGCCCACCATTTTTCTTTTTTTTTCTCTTCTTTCTTTTCTTTTTTCTTTTTTTTTTTTTTTTTTTTTTTTTTTGGTGAGCTTTGGTTTTTTGTAAGAGTTTTTTTTAGGTCATAATTCAAGGTATAGCCTATTGTGGTAGGAAAAGGAAGGGGCTTACAGCAGTGTGCTCTGTTTTTCTGAAGTTGAATTGCTAATCTTGCAGCAAATAAACGGTCTTTAATAGAGGCCTGCTGACTACTTCTTATTTTATTTGTTGTTCGTTTTGAAATAGGTAGGTTCTAGCTATGTAGCTTGCATGGAATTTGCCCCTCAGTTGGACTGAAACCTGATGTAGTCTGCCTGCTTCTGCCTCTCAAGTGCTGGGGTTACAGGTCTGTACCACCATGCCTCGAACATAAATGTCCCTTTCAGAAGTTCAGTACTTGGTATTGTCTTTGAATGGTAATAGAGAATATACTTGTTTCCTCCATCTATACCTGTTCGTAGATAGTAGGAATACTTCTGTGACAGTTTGCACAGCACAACTCTTATGCATATAAAAGTCTGAGTTGTGAAATGTGAAATACCCTTTCCTCAGAAAACATTGAAATAAAAGATACTTGAGTCGCTGGCTCCTTCCACTAGAACCGATGAGTCCCACAGGTGACTGGGTCAGGCCGTTTGGAGCCACAGAGCTCAAGGACAGTGCTGCTGGTTTCTTTGGTTGCAGTGTCGTCCACTTTGGCTGCAGTATTGTCCACTGTGCTCTAGCCTTGCTTGTTGATCCTGGTGCTTGACTGAACCCAGTCCCCTGCACGTGTTAACGTATGCTGCCACTCCACTACAGCGCTAGGAGGAAGTAATGGGAATAAACGTCTTGGACTTGCACTTTTGGGGCAAGGTCTCACTGTACAACTGAGAGAGCTTTACGTTTTCCCTGCCGTTTCCTCCCAAATGCTGGGATTGAATTAAAGTCTTAGAACATTGGGCCACATCTCATAGTTTCATATTTAGTGATAGTGGCAGGCAGGCTCTTCAAGTCTTTCGGGTGCTTGGGGTCTGTAAAAACTAGAATAGAGACTGGGAACAATTAGACAAAGTGCAAGGGTCATGTGGCAACGAAGCTGTCCCACCTAATCCCCGTGACTGTGGGGCTAGTTCTTTGACTCTAAGGAGAGGAGAGGACTAGAGAGCTCAGGGTAGAGTAGGGGACATGGCTCCATCAGCGGCTGTGCTGAGTAAGTGGAGGCCCCCAGTGGACAAGGTGGTCTAAACGGGGAACCCACAGTTGGGGTGCTGACACAGAAATGCACACTCTAGCAGGAAACAGCACGATTAAGAGAAAGGAATTTCTTGCAGCACTAGTGGATTGTCATAAGACACAGTCCCACTCACTGTTTCCGTTTGTGTTGGTGATAAAAGGTGCTCACATAAATGGTGGTTAGAACGACGCACAGTCAGGATGAGACGGAGGTTGGCAGATACCCACAGGAATTAGACTGCATTTGGAAAGCGCGAAGCATACATTTCAGTTTTATAAGCCTCTTGGCACACTGAGCGGGTCTGGTCATCTACAAGTTTGGCTCTATTGTTTTCCTTAGAAGAATCTTTAATTGACTGGAAATTCTACACCTTGTAGATGACAGTGATACCTAACGTTTTGAGGGGGTGGGTGATCTACTTCCTTGCCAAGCTGTTTTATATGTCTTATATTAAAAAACAAGCCAGAGACATAAGCCTATATTCCGCTGTGGTTTCAGCCTTGAGATGTTTCCAGCATGGGTTCATTTGAGTGTTTTCTTGTTGAGCTTTTAAAAATTATCCCCCATTCCCACCCCATACTGTGTGTTTTGTTGGTGTTGGGCATTGAACTTGGGCTGCCTGCAATGCATGATGGGCAAGTGGCCAACCACTGAATTATACACCCAGCCCCAGGATTCTTAGAAGTTGATGTTTTTCAATGTAATGATCCTATCATGTTATCAAGTTAAATATCTTTCAGTACTTTATGGCATTTTTGTTTGTCCTCGTCAAGTTTTGTGTTTTATTCCTTTGCTCTGTTGAGTGCTGCCTATTTTATTTTATTTTTGGGAGTCTTAAAGTATCTTTTGCTCTGGGTACATCAAGAGGGGTGCATGGAGAGGGCTGTTGGATTCATTTGCAGCGTGAACCTTTACTTTGATGACTCCTTTGAATTTTGCTGTCAAATATAATAAGCCCAGTTAATTTGAGATGACTCTAAAAGTGTTGCCGTATCAGTTTCTTTTGACATATACACTCCTGATGTGCTGTTGTCTCAGGAGCAACAGAAGATAGCATACAAAAGTAGCTTTTCAGCCTAAGGTTGAAGACAGGTTAGGTTGGCAAAAGCTAAAATGAACACTTGAAAATGTATAGTGAAAATTTCCTTCCTTTTCCATACCACCAGATGAACTCTAAGTTGGTATCTTAAGTCTACTATCATTTTAAAATTTCTATATTCCTGATGACTGATCTTTGTGGTTTTGCATTGAACATATTCTGCAAATGATTTAAGAAACGATAATATGGATTTTTCAAAGTAACATTTTCTGATGTGGAAGGTCCATTGTTTTATTACACTTGAACTTACAGTAAGAGGTACTTTACCGGGATGGAGCTAATATGTCGGCATACGTGAAATTGCCTCTCTACCCCGTCTGTGATTCGAGAAAAAGGCCATGGCTACCAAACATTCCCGGCGCAGTCTGATCTGACTGAGGCGCGAGCGTGATGCTGGGAAGCAGCTGCTACTTGGGCTTATTGTTCCTTCTGTAGCAACCACAGTGCCTGTTCTCAGAGGTGGGCAAGGTCAGCTAGAAACAGCATCCCAAGGTTCTTGCTGGACGTAAAGATGTCAGTGACATCTCTAGTGGCTTTTTTTTTTTTTTGTCATTTAAAAAAACTCATAGAAATAAAGGCATTAGGTAACTATCGTTTATATCTGTCTTAACATATAAATTGTAGTCGTGCCAATAGAAATAATTTAAAGGTGCTCTGTATTCATTGCCTGTGTCAGCTTCATAAAGTTTGTGTCTGCCAGATTTGGTATAAGCTACTGTTGTAATTTTTCTTGTCTTTGTAAAGAATTTCTGAAGGAATTTCTCAAGAATTGTAAGAAAATACATTTTATATTAGAAGGCAAACCTCTTGGAGGGTGTTGGCGTAAGTTTATTCTTG